>NC_135503.1:104883051-105188051 GCF_052857255.1 Amblyomma americanum | reverse complement strand
GGAACAGCACGGAGAGGGTATTAATCCTAACACGCCGCCACTTGTGAGTCAAGTTGAAAAACCTCGCCCACTTTGGGCAGTAATCTCAATCGACGTCAACTTTGTGGCAAATGGCACTGCAGGCGTGACAATTTCAAATTTCAAAGGGCCATGAATACGTAAACGGTAGTGCTGTTCTTTGAGATTGCAGTCACTATGCTCCTTATTTATGATTTGCTGGGTTTAGTGTCCAAAGCGACTCAGGCTATGAGGGACGCCGTAGTAAAGAGCTCTGGAAATTTCAACCACCTGGGGTTCTTTAACGTGCACTGACATCGCACAGTGCACGGGCTTCTAGAATTTCGCCGCCATCGAAATTGGACCTCCGCGGCCGGGATCGCCCCCGCGCCTTCCGGGTCAGCACCTCAAGTTTGCACTGGGTGTTTTCTCTTTCTTGGTAACCCTAATAGGCTCCTTTAGGTCCCGTGAGTAATGCATGATTAGCGGTGGTTTTTGGTTCGCACACTAAAATCCAAGCAGTTTAACTCGACTGCAAAGCACAATCGACCCCTAGAAAATTGCATAAACGACAGCGTTTCTGCACCGCCGCGTCAGCGTCGTCTCGGCTACTGGCGTCGCCGGAGGCGAAATTCCGGTGCTTGGAGCGAGGCGACGCAGAGAGACGCAGATATGTTGCGAGGCCAAATAAGAGCATCAACGCCGGAAATACCTCATTGGTGGAAATCAGGGGAGACCAAAAGCTACGGCCCGTTTCTGGAAAGGCAGTAGTGCCTCCACGGCACCCTTGCTATTGTCTCGTTTGCCCCCACAGTAGGTACCCTTCGCCGTTGAATAGGACAATTTGCTACGGACAGGGGATATTTGATGGGGTTTATTCACCATCTCTCCCCTCCCTCGTCTGGAGATACCATTTCGTATGCCGTCATGCATTCTGTCGCCCTCTCCTGCGGGCTCTGAGCGACGACGCCGGTAGACGAGACGCTGATGCAATGCCGAAGGAACTCTGCCTTGTGGTTCGGCATTTAGATGCATCCCGTGGCGCATACGTGGCAGGATTTGAAGTCTGAAAAAGGATTTGCCGCTTCGTTTTGAAAGCCTGAAGCACCCTTCTTCAAAAATGAGAGCCATAACAATGTCCCCCTAAGCAGCATTCACTCACCAGGGATCTTGTTCAGTTGCGAGTCATCGCGGCGGCTGGGAGCTGACACTTCACTCCAAATTCCAGAGCTTTTGCTGGGAATCTGCTGCAGGCGCCCTGGAAGGACAACGCCATCTTTGGTACGAAAATATGTCCACAGCTTTAACGTGACGGGGTTGAGACAATGAGATAGAGTGCTGAGCGACCACCTTGCGGGTACCATAGGAACGAAAGGAGAAGGGTTCAGAGTACAAATACGGGAGGGCTGAGCAGGCTGAATGACACGTCACAACAAATATGCACGTCGATGATTCTGGACAGAGGACGTGTGCTTACCTCCAACTTTTCACAACTAAATCTGCGAAGTTCTACAAACAATAACGTGTGTGTATAGACTCGGTAAAACGTCTCCCATCAACGCTGATCTTATTGGGGCCTACGGACAGACGCGCGGTCTCGATGGCGAAAACGTTGAATACTAAGAGGTCGTTTGTATTAGAATATCTGTGCATACTAGGCAATGACATTGGCAATATTCACTTGCACAAACTGATAACGTATCTCATAACACTTCACTATGATTAACTTCTCGGAGCATTCCGGAGGCAAAACTGACATCCACATATTTGCAACCCGAAATGCACAGTCAGTGTATGAGCACACTGGCACCGCTGTGCGATAAAAGATATAAGAGAACCTCTATCAATTTTTTGTGATGTTTGGTTTGTTGGGTTTAGTAATGAAGGGCTCGGGAAATTTTGACTACATTAGGTTCTTTAACGTGCACTCATATCGCACAGTACACGGGCCTATAGACTATCGCGTCCATCGAAACGAAACGTTTGGAGGCGATAGGTGATATAATGCAATGTCATGCGATTGGATTAATACAGCACGCTGATCTACCGCTAAGGTGTGTGCCAATAAACGGGCATGGGCCTCTCACTGGTAGGCCGCTTTGATATTCGCTCTTCAGTTCGTAAACATGCCTTGCACTGCAACAACAACAACAACAAAAAACTGTTGACTTATGAAGTAGATTCAGGCACTGGAAGCCTCCGGTATTCATTTGGACTTTGGCGAGGTCCCATATCGGAAGATACAATAGTTCTGCGACGATTCCAGAAGAAAGTAGTTGGTACAACGTAAATTGGTGATTACGTGCTATTACTGATTATCTCCCGGGTTCAGTGAAACGAGTGCTTCAGTAAAACAGCAGTAGTCAACTATAGCGCCAAGCATATTCAGCGGTACGAGCCCCCTGTAAACCAGTAGACACACAAAAGCGAGCCTACGGACTGAAAACTGCGGAACGTAGAACTGCGTTCTGATTCAAGCTTTTGCTTCAGTGAAGGCAGCGCAAACAAACACCAGAGTTTGTTTTCAAATCCGAATTAATTTTTAGATGGCCGGTGAGCATGCAACCTTAGTTTACGATCCTCATCAAAGCATGGGTCTAACAAGAATTTTCTGTTCAGTATCGTTGCAGGCATAGAACGCATGCCCTCTGCTAACAACAGCTATAGTAAAGATGACTGATTAAAAAATAGCCAGCAAAAAAAAGTACGCTGAGAGAACAGCCAATTCCTTCCAGGGAAATGAATAGTACTGTCCGTATCATTAACGTATGTAGTAATCTTCGCCCTTTACTTGCTTAAAAGAAGGGTTGTGCAAAACATATCCATTCCAAATTCACTTAGTGACCTTAACTGCCAGCAACTAGCAGTGTGTGATATTTTGGTTTAGTTTCTGGAGTTTTAGCGTACCAAAGCGACTCAGGCTATGAGCTACGCCCTAGAGAAACGCTCCGGAAATTTCGACCACCAGGGGTTCTTTAACATGCACTGACATCGCACAGTACACGGGCCGCTAGAATTTCGCCTCCATCGAAATGTAACAGCCGCGGCCGAGATCGAAGCCGCGTCTTTCGGTTCAGCAGCCCAGCCAGCGCGGCTGATGATTATGACTCAAACCGGTTTAAACAGGACGTGTGCCAAACTTGCTTCTGCTAGAACCCTCAAGATTGAATGCACCAGCTGCGAGACGTAGTTGTGGGATGAAAAAAAAATGGTTGAAGATTACGGTAGTCTGCAATGCGTAATTTCCGCACAGCTCTTGACACGTCACCTGCCATCCCTGGCAGGTACCGTGTTATGTTGCTAGCTATTCTGCTAGTTATGCTGCTAGCCGGGATCTTTCTAGCTCTCGCCTTCAGGTTGTGAAATCCTGTGCTCTCTGCGTGGCAGGTAGTTTTTTGCTCTCCTACTATCTGCCAACACGCCACCTGTCAGATGGAGGGTTGCGGTGAAACTTTCAAACGCCATGGTAGGCAAGTACGTCGGGTTCAGCGTCATGAAGGAGCCCGTGGGCTATTAAAGGTAAATTCACCGCAGCAGAGGAGTATGGATTAATTTCGACCACGTGAAGTTCTTTAACTTGTATTTACATATCGCAGTACAACTCTTGGCTTCAGCCAGGCGTCAGGGAGGATGCGATGCTACTCGGCTGTTGGGCATTCGGGATACTGATTGCGATGAGCATATAAGACTAACATGCTGGATTGCCGCGTTGTGCGGCGCCTGTATTCTAATTCTGATGCTGAGCAGGATGTTGTGATCGCATGGGAAAGGAGAAGGACTCCGGCCGATTCATTCGTAATGAAAACTTTTAGAGAGGAGTACTGGTCACTAGCCAAGGTCAATACAGATGTAAATTTTGACGTTTCGGGAGCACTACAGCTCCCCTGCTAAACTATCACTGCCTTGTTCCCTAGACAATGAACAAAGGAGCCATAGTGCTCCAGTAAAGTAAAAAATTCCAATTTTATGTACCTTGGCCAGTGACCAGTATTCATCACCATGATTCCTGACCAGACGATATGCCGTTAATCCCGCGACTAAATGAAAAACATCTTAGCTGGTTAACCACAAAAAAAAATTAATTCCTGACAGGAAGAGGCAATGCACCCCAAATGACCCTGTTAAGCGCACTTGTAGTTTGTTTCACTCATAAAATATCTTCATCCTGCTTGAGCGCACAATTTCTAAGCAATTGTTTCAAAGAAGAGGTTAAGCCAGAACATATTTTTGTTAGTCTTATGAGATAATCCACTATATGTGACTAAAAAATAGCATGCATATGGAGGCACAACTTTCACAAGTGGACTGGGGAGTACAGCCTGAGTCTGCTGATCGACGTTCACTTGCTAACGTATCAGTCAGCTGAATGCGAAATATCTCCCAGCAACAGTGCGGCTACATTAATGGGGACCCTGCTCTTTCAAACAAATTTTTTTGATAATGCAGTCACAATTATGCATTCTTATGGGAACATGTATGTTGTGTTCTGATTCTAAATATGTCATTTACTTTCCCGTACAACATGTCCTTGTACAATCATTCATTATATTAAGGAAGTCTTTTGGACAGAGAATTCAACTAATTCTGCTCCAGGGAACGTACCCCAATGCATAAACTGGTTTGGCTTGATATCTTCTTCGTGCCTATCAAAGAAGACGAACAATGAGGATTTGAAGTTGCTGCTTCAGAAACAGGAAGCAAAGTTGGTAACGCCATTTTCTAGAGTGGCAAGAGATTAAGAAATAAAACAAAAAAGCGGCAAGATGTCTAATAAAAGCAACGAGCCGGTAGTAAATATCCGACTCATTATACTTATTATCGTGCTCTTAAACCTCAATGTGAGGGCAGCCAATTACATAGTTTACAGCGCTTAAACTTCCTGAATAGGAAAATCACTCATTAGACCTGGAAAAGGATTACCAGTCTTATTTTCGACAATGCGGATAAGCAGAACGGGTCTCTGCATTATTTGGATCTTTTTAGCTAGAGCTGCGACGCAATGCGCTATATTTTACGTTGTAACAAAATATTTTCATCCTCATTCATCTCTCGTACCGCCGTCGACTGGAAAGACTTTGCCGACGACATTTTGCCAATATTCTGTCCCTCAAACGTCGTGCGCAGGGCCAGCAGATATAAAATTAGAGCACATGACTAAAAAAAATTGCAGGATTGCACTTAAGTCATCTCAAGAGCGCAAATGCAAAAGCCTTTTCCTGTCCTCTTCCTCCTTACATTTCTCTTTTTTTTCTGTAAGTTTTTTTTGCCTTTTGTTTTGTTTTTTTCTCGTTTCTATTCCTTATTTATTTCAATACATTCACGTTGCTTAAGAACTGCTGCTTTATCAACTTTTACATTTTTGTTTTATTTACCACACAACTTATGGACGAGAGTTCGTGTGAAAAACTTCCGTCTACAACTTCTGTCTACAACTTCCGTTTACAAGTTCCGTCCACGCCACTTATGAGCCAAGAAAGCCTTTCGCCTTTATACATACAACACATTGTACCCACCCCTTATTTAATGCCCCTCAAAAATGGGCCTTCAAGAAAATGAAAATGAATGAATGAATGAGTGAATGAACAATTCGCATAGACAACCTTTAAAGATTAATTCGCATAATTCATGACAAACTTATCGGCATTGCCAACCTTTAATGATTAATTCGCATAATTCATGACAAACTTACGGACAAACTTTTTACAGTCTAAGTCGGTTTTTCGCAAGCGATCACTGAAGAAGGCACTGTAGGGACCGCAGCGCCTGCAACGGAAGTGGCCAACGGACTATTCGTACGTGACACCACTACTTCATACAAGACAGATTGCGTTTCTGCGCTTTCGTATTCAGTGTAAGCAAAAAGGAAAGCTGGACTCCGGAAACTAGCGAAGCAGCAAAAGCGTAACGCATGGAGGAATTCATGGGTATAGCTAGAGCCTTGTTATCATCAGCCTCAAATTATATGCGCCATGCTGAAGCGGGAAATCTAGAGTTGTCATAGCGGGCTGGTACTTATCATCGTTTTTGATTACCTAATTTCACTAAGACTTTTCTTTTCCCCTCACCTAGGAGGGGCTTATAGATAACCCTCTCTTTCCCTGTCCTGTAGTCCAACAGACGGTACTTCTGCTCTACTCCCTTTCTTGTTCCTTGAAAATTCGTTTGGTTAGTGCGTGCTCAAAGTCGCAAAGTGAGTGAGTCTGCTGAGGGTTGCGGTAGTTGAGCGCTCCGGAAATTTCGACCACCTGGGGTTCTTTAACGTGCACTGACCACTTCCAATAGATTCGATGTGGTTGAGACATTTACCTTCAGTGCAGCTGTCGCAAAATTCGGCGCATATTAGAAAAAATCAGCGCTACGCCTAAGCAATCGCGCCGCCGAGCTGTAAAACAAAACAAAAAAAGCAGCGGGGAAGGAACCCCAGAGAGCGTGTAACTTTGCGTGTGCTACTGTTCTTTCCACTGAGCTCGCCGGCGCGGCACCAAAGCAAACATAGCCACGCGCGGCATCGATTCTCTAGAATGTCTATGTAGTTTCTACTAATCGTCGATGGGGAGGGTGTGACCTTGACCGCGCTAAAGTGATACCCTCTCCTCTTCGCTCTCTTTCCGGCGTCTTCGCATCGAAAGAAGGACCCAGAAATTTCTCGAAGCCTGTCTCCGCGTTCGACAAATGCCGTCGCGCGCCGAGAGCGAGAAGAAGGATCTTGCGCAGTTGAAACTGCTTGTATGTGCGTGCCTGCCTTGGCGCGAAGAACGAATATATGCGGACTGCACCTATAAATGAGGGGCATCAACCGCTGTCTGTGAGCCCGAGCCGCCGTTTACGCTTCTGAGAAGTACGCCCGCTCGACTCCCGGGACACCACCACTCGACCAGCCACGAACCACGGAGGCAATGTGCGACAGTCTGCGGATCGGCCCAGTCGTGCTCCTCAGGTCTTCGGACTGTCGCAGTGCTCAGGGAACAAATTGTGTTTTGTTTGTCTCTCTCTGCGTGCAAGCGCAGTGCAAGGAATGAAGGACGACTGCACTGAACGTGACGAGCTCAAGAGAGGAACTCAGGAAGAAAGTTCAGTGCTCAAAGAACTAGAAGGAGTTGAGCCAGTGGCTTCATCGCGAGAGCCCATATCGGATGATGCAAGTGAAAATGAACCGGGCGTGCCCCTTAAAAAAATTGGGAAGAAAGTACAAGGAAGGAGAAGCGATTCGTGCGCCGCCGATACCGGTGAATACGAACAGGACAGACCTCAGAGAAAGGTCGGTAAAAAACCAGAATTGAACAGAACCAAGCTGAAAACAGCTGAGAAGTTTACACGCAAGCTGCACAAGCATTGCAGCAAAGTGGAAAAGAAGCTGAGGCGAAAGAGCCCCGCTTTCAGAAGGGACCCAGTGTGGAAGCGTAAGCGCAAACAGAAGAGCGCACGCCGAGAAGAAGAAACACAAGAAAAGTGGAGCCGTCATGAGCGAACTGGAGTAAAATCTGTTCGCAACAGACGCAGTATCCGCAGGAAAAGAGGAAGGGCTTGAAGTCCGAGCTGGAACACCCAGAGGAGTACCAGTAGAAAGCCGAGTCAGAACTGCGTAAGGAAGAGACGCCTCAGCAGAAGGCGGAAAAAGAGCAGAGCACGCGAAAGAAGGAAGAGCCAGAGTCGCGGGCAAAAGAATCAAAAGCGCGATCGAAATCTTGAAGAAAACCGTCCCGTCACACGCTCATGCACGGCCAATGTGGAAGTACAGGCGAAAGTATGCATCGTAGTGGTGTGCTCCCTGTATGGAAGGTTTCGTTAATGTGTTGCCGAGTTGCGGCATGTATTTAAGTGCATTTTGACATTGTCAAGTGTCATGTACCTGGAGACATCATTGTATTTATGTGTGTATATTAGCATTCGCCAATGAGTTTGTGAGCGCATGCATGTGCGCACGAATTTTTTGTTCTTGTGAATATTGTTGCACAATATTCTTAAAGGAAGGGGCAATGTCACAAAATTCGGCGCATATTCTAAAAACAAACGGCGCTGCGCGTAAGCAATTGCGCCAGCGCGCTGTAAAATAAAAAAAAAAAATCAGCGGGCATGGAGTCCCGGAAACCTCGTAACTTAGCGAGTGCGGCTGCCCTTTCCGCTCAGAGGGCCAGGCGGCGCAAAAGTAAACAAAGCCACGCGCGGCGTCGAATTATCTAGAATATCTGAGTTGTTTCTAATCATCGTCAATGGAGGGGACGTGACCTTGACCGCGTAAACTAATACCCTCCCCCCTTCAATATCGGGTCGGCATCATCGCATCAGAAGAAGGACCCAGAAATTTCTCGAAGGCTGTCTCCGTGCTCGACCAATGGGGTCGCGTGCCCGGCGCGAGAAGGAGAAGGAGCTTGTGCAGTTGAAACTGCGTGTATGTCGCACCTACCTTGGCGCGAAGAAAAAAAAGACGCGGACTGCGCCTATAAATGAGGGGCACCAACTGCTGTCTGTAAGCCCGTGCCACTGTTTAAGCTTCTGAGAAGCGCGCCCGCTCCACTGCCGGGACAACACCAGTCGACCAGCCACGAACCACGGAGGCAATGTGCGACAGTCTGCGGATCGGCCCGTCGTGCTCCTCAAATCGTCGGACTGTCGCAGTGCCTGGTGAACAAAATGTGTTTTGTTTCTTTCTCTTTGCTTTAGCGCACTTTAGATGAAAAGATTCTGTTGTATTGTGATCTCTCTCAGGTGTTATTTTGCACGAGATGCATTGGATTTGTTAATCACTTTGTATGTGCTCGTACGAGTGATTGTGAAGTCCTCTGTGTCGTCTCTTTGCTGTATAAACTTTGTATTGTCTGTGAATACTTGGCTCCGAAACATTATCTGGCTTGCGACAGGTGAACGCTGGGCACCAAACGCTGGGCACTCTTATCTCTTGGTAGCTGGTCTCCGGCTGAGCTCGGCAGGCTGAGTCGAGGGCATCTCCTTTTGTGAGAGAGAACCCTACCCCCACACGCTCTAAGGGTGTCTGGGAGCGCACGATAAAGTGCGCGAAGTGGTGACAGCAGCACAAGGTCAAACCAAACTTAACTGCGCTAGGGTAGTATGACCACGTGATCATATGACTGACCATTAAATGCCCGATATTGACCTTTGACATTGTCTATTGATTTGAGGCAGTAGTGACCATGCTTAACATAGCTTTCTCCCGTGTAATTAGGCTCGCGCCACGTTGAACCCCAGCGATTTTTGCAGAAACGTGGGGGTGGCTCAGGGCAATTGCTTTAACTCCCGAAATTTTCTGCAGCGCTTAGTGAGAATGTGCGAGTTTAGAGACATGCTGAAAGAGTTTAGAAGGTGAACATATATTTAGAATGTACAAAGTGACCGGGCCAGTCACTTCCACATCATCATCATCATCATCATCATCAGCCTTACTACACCCACTGCAGGGCAAAGGCCTCTCCCATGTCTCTCCAATTAACCCTATCCTTCGCCAGCTGCATCCACCCTTTGCCTGCAAACTTCTTAATCTCATCCGCCCATCTAACCTTCTGCCGCCCCCTGCTACGCTTACTTTCTCTTGGAACCCACTCTGTTACCCTTAAAGACCAGTGGTTATCTTGCCTTCGCATTACATGCCCTGCCCAAGCCCATTTCTTTCTCTTGATTTCGACTAGGATGTCATTAACCCGTGTTTGTTCCCTCACCCACTCTGCCCGCTTCCGATCTCTTAACGTTACACCTATCATTTTTCTTTCCATGGCTCGCTGCGTTGTCCTTAACTTAAGCTGAACTCTTTTCGTTAGCCTCCACGTTTCTGCCCCGTAGGTGAGTACCGGTAAGATTATGCTGTTGTACACTTTCCTCTTGAGGGAAATTGGTAAACTGCCACTCATGATCTGCGAGAATTTGCCATATGCGCTCCACCCCATTCTTATCCTTCTAGTTATCTCCCTCTCATGATCCGGATCAGCTGTATCTACCTGCCCTAAGTAGACGTATTCCGGCACAATTTCTAGGCTCTCGCTGCCAATTGTGAACTGTTGTTCCCTTGCTAGGCTGTTGAACATTACCTTGGTTTTCTGCATGTTAATTTTTAGACCCATCGATCTGCTCTGCCTGTCTAACTCGTTGATCATGATTTGCAGTTCACCTCCTGAGTGACTCAGCAAGGCAATGTCATCAGCAAATCTCAGATTATTTAGGTATTCTCCATTTATTCTTATTCCCAACTGTTCCCAATTCAGGCCTCGAAATACCTCCTGCAAACATGCGGTGAACAGCATTGGCGAGATCGTGTCTCCTTGCCTGACGCCCTTCCTTATTGGAATTTTATTGCTGACTTTATGGAGGACTATAGTAGCTGTGCAGTTGCTATATATATCTTCCAGTATTTTGACATAAGGCTCTTCTACCCCCTGATTACGCAATGCCTGTATTACGCAATGCCTTCCACAACAGTCCAGTATCAATCCTGCTCACCTCCACCCCATCCCAGTTGCAGTGGGAAAGAACAGGTGTCGCACCCACGTGACGAAGGCACTCCAGACTGCGCAGTGTGCCGCTGCTGTTGCTTGCACACCGGCCCCGCTGGTTCCGCTGGCTGAGGACGAAGCGAGAAAAATTAAAGCTGGCTCGCTACGACAAGCGCTGTGGCGAAATGCACCGAGCGACATGCTCTATGTAGAGAAGCATTGTGGTAAACACGAATACGCTTATATGGCAGTAAAAAAAGGAGGGAGCGAGCTGTCCTTTAGCGTACACCATTTTATACAAGGGCGTGCGCTAGAGGACAGTTTACTCTATTTGTTTACTTTTTCATGTGTAATGTGTAGAGCGTCGAAAAGGAGGTAGCGCTGGCCTCTGCCAAACCGAAGCGAAAGAAAAAATCATTTGCACTTATGTCTGCTGATGATTTGAAATGCGAAAGACTTTTCCGTGTTTCTCTCTCCAATTGCGAATTTTTCTATTTTCAAAATTTTTATTTTTATTTTTATTATATATAATTTTAATTTTATTTTCACTTTGTTTTTGTTTTGATTTTATTTTCTATTCTAGATTGTTCCTTTTTCTATCTTTCTTTGTTTTATTTTTATATTTTTCACAATTTTCGTTGACCATTTTTTTATTTTTTGCCGTTTCATTGACAGATGGAGCGGACATTTCTTGTACTACACGTTTCCTGCACCCGCACAATGATGCAAGAGAGCTTTCGCCTTAATTGCAGTTACATCCGACAACACCGCTGATAGAGTGAATGCTGATCATAGGCGATCATAGACCAGGCTTGGGTGCAACGATTTGCCTTTTTCTTTCACAGGCAGTGGCTTTAAGACTGCAATTTGGAGTGAAGAGTGACGGTAAGACTATTGCCGTATGTGGTGCAGAACATGTTAGTGTTTGGATTTACTGCCACGAATGCTGGCTTGGACTGCTACAGCTTCCACTTCAGTCGACGGTCTACCTGCACACCTATTGATGAACTTCGCCTTCCAGTCGGTATAGTTTTATTTTTAATTCGAAAATAAAAGACCTGCATCTCTATAGATTTCAAATCCATTTAGACCGAAGGCTACAGTAAAGTGACTAAAAGTGCATGCTGTTCTAATATGATGGAAATCATAAGATGCTTATCTCCTACTGATAATTCTTTCCCGTGAGCTGGCACATCTCGCTCTTGTAATGCTTAGCGATAACACAGACACACCACTGCTGAGTGTGCTTATTCTTTCTTGTCGGCTTTCCACTCGCTTTAATGTTGCAAGACATAGATAAAAATTGGAGAGGACAGCTAAGCTCCGCCTTAAGTGCAGGACACGGTAGCGTAGCGGGTTAGGCTTTTTATTGTGAGCAAAATTTTCTGCACGCGTTTTTCGTGTTTTTTTTCAATTGTTTTAATAAATAATTCATAAATTACAATGCAGGTTTTCTTAATTTGTATCATGAAGCATTGGCCTCTGACTCGAAGCATTTTGACACCTTTGAACCGCCTCTTCGAATAATTTTTCGCTTTCTCATTTCTTTAATTAACCAATTAATTAGAATGATTCCATTCGTTCTATAATTCATCATAGCTTATCACACACTAATCAACTGTCAATCACTAAAATCGCAAATTGCCATGCTACTATTGTTTTTACGCAGCCCCCGATTATTTCCGACACGCGGTGCCGACTATGCGACGCCGACGGCTTTTCGACCGACCAAGCTGTACACGATGTCCTGTAGAATTTATCATTATGTCGACAGCTAAGCTAAGAATTTTCCCAGGTTTCTATATTTATTCTACCAGAGGAGAAAATACGCAAAAAAAACACAAGTGGAGGGTTTTGATGGAAATTGCGCACTACAGCAAAACATGACATCGATACTGCAGGACCTTGAAATAAATGTTCACTGAAATGAATTCTGATATCTCAAATGAAATTTTGCTTTATCAAAATGAAGGCGCAGCCACACATTTTGATCAAACAAAAGAAATGTCAGGAATCTGATTTGCCAACGGCACCCCGTTCGTCAGCCCATTTTCCCGTACAGAGAATTAGGCCGTAAGAGCAAATAAAGCAAATGCATTTTTTACGACAACCGCTGTGGAAACGTTTTGTGCGGAATTTTCTACGCGCGCATTTGCGCGCTCCTCGCTGAAACTCTAAAGCAGATCTTGGTTTTCTCGCGGTTGGTGTGAGTAACATTTTCTCGTTCAGAAGAGCGACCACGTCATTCTAAATTACAAAGGTATGCTTTCGTTTATGTGGGTTTAACATCCCAAAGCAACTCTGAGGCTATGAGGGACGCCTTAGTAAATGTCTCCGGCATCATTTCGGCCACCTGGTGTTCTTTAATGTGCAATGACACAACTTAGTACACGGGCACCTAGAATTTCTCTCCCAAAAGGAGAGCTTTTTCTCTATGCGCTATTGCATTTAGGTAACCACATACTCACCAGTGCATCATTAGCTTGGTCTTGAGCATGCTGTCAGGACTGACGGAGCGACTTAACATAGTGCCTTAGTCGCACAATGACCGGATCGATGTATGTCTCTCGAGCAGGAATGTTGGAGACGCATGACCCAACGGCACAGCGACCCACCAGGTTCCGCTGAAGGCTGTTTCCATGACAACGACGTGTGCCGGAGTCTGGATCCAGACCTGTAGGAGCGCAGCAATGCAGGGCGCGTGTTACGCTGTATTACAGTTCGTGTTACTGGTTTTACGAGCCATAACGCCTCTAAGCGACTCAAGGTGTGAGGAACGCCGTAGTGAAAGGCTCCGAAAATTTCGACTACCTGGGGATCTTTAACATGCACTGACATCGCACAGTACACGGGCCGCTAGAATTTCCCCTCCAACGAAATGTGACAGCCGCGGCCGGGATCGAAGCCGCATCTTTCGGTTCAGCAGCCGAGCCACCGCGGCTGATGAGTACGGCTCAAACCGGTTTAAACAGACCTGTGCCAAACTGGCTTCTTCTAGAACCCTCAGGATCGAATGCACCAGCTGAAAGACGTAGATGTGGGATGAAAAAAAATTGGTTGATGATTACGGTAGTCTGCAGTGCGATATTTGAGCACAGCTCTTCACACGTCACCTGCTATCGCTTGCAGGTACCGTGTTACGTTGCTAGCTACGCTGCTAGCTAAGCTGCTAGTTATGCTGCTAGTTAAGCTGGTATTTACGCTGCTAGCCGCGATCTGTCTAGCTCTCGTCTTCATGTTGTGAATTCCTGCGCTCTCTGCGTGGCAGGTTGTGCTTTGCTCTGCTACTACCTGCCAACACGGCACCTGTCAGGTGGTTGGTTGCGGTGAAACTTTCAATCGCGATGGTAGGCAAGTATGTCGGGTTCAGCGTCACGAAGGAGCCCCTGGGCTACTAAAGGTATAGTCACCGCAGTAGACGAGTATGGATTCATTTGGACCACGTGAAGTTCTTTAACTTGTATTTGCATATCGCAGTACAACTCTTGGCTTCAGCCAGGTGTCAGGAAGGACATGATGCTACTCGGCTATTGGGCATTCGCGGTACTGATTGCGATGAGCATATAAGGATAACATGCTGGATTGCCCCGATGTGCTGGGCGTGTATTCTAATTCTGAAGCTGAGCAGGGAGTTGTGATCGCTTGGGAGAGGAGATGGACTCCAGCCGATTCATTCGTAATGAAAACATTTGATGAGGAGTTCTGATCACTGGTCAAGGTCAAAAAAGGTTGAACTTTTGACGTTTCGGGAGCACTACAGCTCCCCTGTTCACTATCACTCCCTTGTTCCCTAGATAATGAACAAGCGAGCCGTAGTGCTCCAGTGACCAGTGATCATCACCATGATTCCTGACCAGACGATATGCCGCCAATCCCTCGACTAAATGAAAAAAAATCTAAGCTGGCTAACAGCAAAAAAAATTAATCACTGATATGAAGAGGCAATGCACCGCAAATAACCCTGTTAAGTGCACTTGTAGTTTGCATCGCTCATAACTTATCTTCACCCTGCTTAAGCTCACAATTTTTAAGCAATTATATCAAAGAAGCGGTTAAGCCAGGACATACTTTTCGTTAGACTTGAGATATAATACACTATGCGACACTCAAAGAGCTGATAACAATAGCATGCATGTGGAGGCACAAATTTGAACAAGTGGACTGGGGAGGATAGCCTAAGTCTTCTGATCGACGTTTGATTGCTAACATCTCGGTCAGGTGAATGCGAAATATCTCCCAGCAACATTGTGGCTGCTTTAAGAAGGACAATGCTCTTTCAAACAAATTTTATAATTAATGGAGTCACAATTATGCATTCTTACGGGAACATGTATTTTGTGTTCTGATTCTAAATATGTCATTTACTTTCATGTAAAACATGTCCTTGTGCAATCATTCAAATTTTTATTGAACTCTTTTGGAGAGAGAAAATTTAAGTAAATCTGCAGCAGGGAACGTGTCGCAATGCATTCACTGGTTTGTCTTGATATCTTCTTCCTGCCTATCATAGAATTCGAACAATGAGGTTTTGAAATCACTGCTTCAGAAACAGGAATCAAAGTGTGTAACGCCATTTTCTACAGAGGCAAGAGATTAAGAAATAAAACAAAAAGCGGCAAGATGTCTAATAAAAACAACGTGCTGGTAGTAAAGCGCCGGCTCCTTATCCTAATTATCGTGCTTTTAAACCTCAATGTGGGGGGCATCCAATTACATAGTTTACGACGCTTAAACATCCTGAAAAGGAAAATCTCTCGTTGGAGTTTCAAAAGAATCACCAGTCTTATCTTCGGCAATGCGGATAACCTGAACGCGTTTCTGCATTGTTTGAATCCTTGTCGCTGGAGCTGTAAAATGAATAACAGTCTTATCTTCGACAATGCAGATAACCTGAAGGCGTGCCTGTATTATTTGGATCTTTGCCGCTAGAGCTGTGAAGGACTAACATTCTTATTTTCGGGAGCCCTGAACGGGTCTCTTCATTTTTTGGATCATTCTATTTGTGCAGGTGAAGGTGTGAACAGAAATCAGAAATTTCTTCAACTGGCCCAAAATCCGTTGAACGTCTATAGCCGCGAGGCGCTAACTAACAGCGTTCCTTATGTGGTTTGCACATTACGAAATAAATTTTTTTTAAATTTTAGCATTTCAATTTTTGTTTATTTAATTTTGATATATACTAAGCAAGCCTTCCCAAGCGTTTACATCGTTTATCTTCGAATCACAGACGCAAAACTTGCTGAAAACACTACATTTGTTTTCATTATTTCAGATAATTAACAAATTTCAATTCAGCCATACTTTTCCCATTTCAAGATCTACTCACGCACTACCTAAGCAGCCAAACTTTTGCATAAATATTTATCTCCAGAACGACCTAATCGTTGGGATGAAATTTGCGGACACTCTTTGTGACGCGACAATGTCGTATAATGCTTTCGCATTAATTACTCAAGGGTGTCAGCGCGCAATAGCCGAGGGGTAAAGGTACTTTTACAATCTTTGGCAAAAGTAGCCAGGCTAGACGGCTTGCTTATCAGTCACATATTGAAGCCATTATACCAGCCTTCAAGCTCTGTATGCTAAGAAGGGCCCTTGTCTTCACCTTCAGATAACTTCTCGATCTTTAGAAAAGCCATTAGTGTTCCACTATTCGAAAGAGAAGCAAACCGTGCAGCCCAGTTACTCTTGGCAAACGCTGTACATGCGCTGCTCCAGTCGAAACTTTCCTTACCAGTTCTCTCCCGCCCTATACTCGCCGGCAGAAGGCGGTTCTGCTTGGTGGCGGGATGAGATGCACCCACACGACGAAGGCACCACGGACCGAGCAGGCGGCCCCGTTTTCGCTCCCGACACCGGACTATCTCCAGTACTGGATCTATAAGCAATTAATGAAAAAGAATTAGGGAAGGCTGCCGTCAAGGCAAGTGGAAGGTTATCGCACTAAAGTTGCAGGAGGGTGTCTGGAGGTGCGGGTAGTACAAAACATTCGAGGAACAGGCGAGGCTCAATTCATGCTGTCATTCGGACGCAATGCGCTAATAAATTACACATAGTAACAAAATATTTTCATCCTCATTCTTTTCTCGTACCGCCGTCGACTGGAACGACCTTGCAGACGACATTGTGGCAATAACCTCTCCCTCGAACTTCGCGCGCGAAGCCAGCAGCTATATAATTAGAGCACACGACTAACAAAGATTGCAGGATTGCACTTAAGTCTGCTCAAAAGCACAAATGTGAAAGCCTTTCCCTGTCCTCTTCCTACTTTCATTTTTCTTTTTCTTTGTTTTTCTTTTGTTCTGGTATTTCTCGTTTTTATTCGTTATTTAATTTCATTCTTTTATATTTTTATTTTTGTCTTTTGTTTTTATATTCCTGGCTTTTTTCAATATATTTACGTTGCTTAAGAACAGTTGCTTAATCAACTTTTACATTTCTGTTTTATTTACCGCACAACTTAT
Organism: Amblyomma americanum; assembly: GCF_052857255.1. Taxonomy (NCBI): domain Eukaryota; kingdom Metazoa; phylum Arthropoda; class Arachnida; order Ixodida; family Ixodidae; genus Amblyomma; species Amblyomma americanum. The sequence goes on along the minus strand of NC_135503.1, from coordinate 105,171,151 downwards.
GAATGAGAGTTCGTGCCAACAACTTCCGTCTACAACTTCTGTCTACAACTTCCGTTTACAAGTTCCATCCAAGCCACTTATGAGACAAGAAAGCGTTTCGCCTTCTTACATACAACACATTGTACCCACCGCTTATTTAATGCCCCTCAAAAATGGGCCTTCAGAAAAATGAAAATGAATGAATGAATGAACAATTCGCATAGCCAACCTTTAATGACTAATTCGCATAATTCATGGCAAGCTTACGGACATACATTTTACAGACTAGTCGGTTTTTCGCAAGCGATCACTGACTTAGACACTGTGGAGGCCCAGCGCCTGGGACGGAAGTGGCCGACGGACTATTCGAACGTAACACCACAAGTCCATACAAGCCAGATTGCATTTCTGCGCTGTCGTATTCAGTGTAAGCAAAAACAGGAAAGCTGGACTCCAAAAACTAGCGAAGCAGCAAAAGCGTAACGCATGGAGGAATCCATGGGTATGATAGCTAGAGCCTTGCTATCGTCAGCCTCAGTTTATATGCGCCATACTGAAGTGACGAATCTCGAATTCAGTGTCATAGGGGGTTGGTGCTTATCATCATTGTTTTCTAGAACCTAATTTCACTAAGACTTTTCTTTTTTCCTCACCTACGAGGGACTAATAAATAACCCTTTCTTGCCCTGTCCTGTAGTCCAACAGACGGTACTTCTGCTCTACTCCCTTTCCTGTTCCTTGGAAATTCGTTTGGTTAGTGCGGGCACAAAGTCCCAAAGTGACTGAGTCTACTGGGGGACGCGGTAGTTGAGGGCTCCTGAAATTTCCACCACCTGGGGTTCTTTAACGTGCACTGGCAACTTCCGATAAATTCGATGTGAATGAGACAATGACCTTCAGTGCAGCACGAGGTCAAACCAAAACCAAATGCCTGGTGGCATGGCCCAATCTAGGGTAGTATGGCCGCGTGATCATATGACTGACCATTAGATGCCCGACGTTCACCCCTGACTTTGTCATTTTATTTGAAACAGTGAAGGCCATGCTTAACACAGCTTTCTCCAGTGTGACTAGGCTCAAGCCACGTTGAACCCCAGCGATTTTTGGAGAAGCGTAGGGGTTGCACACAGCAATAGCTTTAACTCACGAAATGTTGCACAGTGCTTAGTGAGAATGTGGGAGTTTTTAGACATGCTGAAGCAGATTAGAAGGTGAACATATATTTAGAATGTGCAAAGTGACCGGGCCAGTCGCTTCCACAATAGTCCAGTGTCAATCCTGCTCACCTCCACCCCATCCCTGTTGCACTGGGGGAGGACCGGTGTCGCACCCACTTGACGAAGGCACTCCAGACGGGGCAGTCAGCCACGGCTGTTGCTTGCATATTCGGCCCCGCTGGTTCCGCTGGCTGAGGACGAAGCGAGCATTATTAAAGCTTTCTCTCTACGACTAGCGCCGTGGCGAAATGCACCGAGCGACATGCTCTATGTAGAGAAGCATTGTGGTAAACACGAATACGCTTATATGGCAGTACAAAAAGGAGTGAGCGAGCTGTCGTTTAGCGTACGCCATTTTATACATGGGCGTGCGCTAGAGGACAGTTTACTTTCTTCGTTTACTTTTTCATGTTTAATGTGTAGAGCGTCGAAAAGGAGGTAGCGCTGGCCTCTGCCAAACCGAAACGAAAGAAAAAATCATTTGCACTTAAGTCTGCTGATGACCCGAAATGCGAAAGCCTTTCCCTGTCCTCTGTTTCTCGCTCCAATTGTCAATTTTTTCTATTTTCTAAATTTTTATTTTTACTATTTATAATATTTAATTTTAATTTTATTTTTAATTGGTTTTGTTTTGATTTTATTTTTTATTCTTGATTATTTCTTTCTCTATTATTCTTTGTTTTTATTTTATGTTTTTTATAATTGCCGTTTACTATTTTTTATTTTTTTGCCGTTTTATTGACAGGTGGAGCGGACACTTCTTGCACTGCACGTTTCCTGCGCACACACAATGAGCCAAGAAATGCTTTCCCCTTAATTGCAGTTACATCCGACAACACCGCGGATAGAGCGAATGCTGATCATAGGCAATCATAGACCAGGCTTGGGTGCAATGATTTTCCGGTCTCTTTCAAAGGCAGTGGCTTTAAGGCTCCATCCAACGTGGAGTGAAGAGTGACGGTAGGACTATTGCCGTATGTGGTGCAGATCATGTTAGTGTTTGGATTTACTACCACGAATGCTGGCTTGGACTGCTACAGCTTCCACTTCAGTCGACGGTCTACCTGCACACCTATTGATGAACTTCGCCTTCCAGTCGGTATTGTTTCATTTTTAATTCGAAAATAAAAGATCAGCATAGCCGTAGATTTCAAATCCATTTAAACCGAAGGCTACAGTAAACTGACTAAAAATGCATGCTGTTATAATATGGTGGAAATCATAAGATGCTTGTCTCCGACCGATAATTCTTTCGGGTGAGCTGGCACGTCTCGCTCTTGTAATGCTTAGCAAGAACACAGACACCCAACTGCAGAGTCTGCTATTCTTTCTTGTCGGCTTTCCACTCGCTCTAATGTTGCAAGACAGATAAAAATTGGAGAGGACAGCTAAGCTGCGCCTTAAGTGCATGACACGATAGCGTAGCGGGTTAGGCTTTTTACTGCGAGCAAAATTTTCTGCCGGCATTTTTCGTTTTTTTTTCAATTGTTTCAATAAATAATTGATAACTTACATTGTAGGTTTCCTTAATTGGTATCATGAAGCATTGGCCTTTGACTCTAAGCATTTTGACACCTTTGAACTTCTTCTACGAATAATTTTTCGCTTTCTCAATTCTTTAATTAACCAATTAATTAGAATGATTCCATTCATTATTTAATCCATCATAGCGTATCACAAACTAATCAATTGTCAATCACTAAAATCCCAAATTGCCATGCTACTATTTTTTTACGCAGCCCCCGATTATTTCCGACACGCGGTGCCGACTATGCGACGCCGACGGCTTTCGACCGACCAAGCTGCATAGGATGTCCTATAGAATTTGGCATTATGTCGACAGCTAAGCGAAGAATTTTGCCAGGATTTTTTATTTGTTCTCCCAGAAAAAATGCGCAAGAAGACACACAAGTGGAGGGTTTTGCTGGAAATGAAAAGGGTTCAGCTTAAGTTAAAGACAGCACAGCGAGCACTGGAAAGGAAAATGATACGTGTGCTGCGCACACGCGAGGAGCATTGACGTCCATAAGGTGATTAAAAAAAGCCCTTTGTCGAAGCTGGGAGTCGAACCAGGGCCTTTGGCGTTTAAGGCGGAGACGGACTCCGCCACGACGCCTCGATGTGTAACCGTAAATAAAGTCGCAAAATATATAAGCGCAAGGTGCATCTTGGAGAGCCGTGCATCCTGGTACGCGTTCCACCAGCTTGCACTGTCAACAAGACGCTTAAAAGTCCTGCGAAAGGTGCGGATAAGATGACTTGCACAGACAAGTGAACGCTTAATATCGGCGACAGGTTCGAGCCATGAAACGCCAGGAGTGGACGAAATCTCTCCTCCTCTATAGGCGCCACGGCACGACCGAACATTTTCTGCCTATTAATCAACAGTCAGGCCTCTTCCTTAAACAGCAATGACATCATCAGAGACCCACAGAAGCCACATTTGTCCGAAGAGCCACATACTCACCAACGTCAACTTGCGTGTTGCTGCGCGGGCTGCCGCGGATGGCACGTTCTTCGTGCTGAGCAAAGAGGAGCCTCTTTGTTCGTGAATACGTGGAAGCCGCCAGAATCAGCGTGGAGATTATGCAGCCTGTTTCCATGACAACGGCACCCTTTTCTGGACCTGAAGGCGAGCAGGAATGAATTAGCGCGTTTGTAAGCACAGTAACTTCTCCGTGTCGAAGAAACCGAAAACATAGTACCGCTAGCTGCCGACGAGTGTTTCGTAAGCGAGTATTTCCGCGACAGACAGCAGATAACAGCATCAGATAAAAAAAGACCTTTAACGTGAAGTCTTCAACCGGAAAGCTATCACCCGAAAGACCTTTAACCTAAAGCCCTTGACCCTAGAAGCATTCGCGACATCAGTCTGCTGCTAAATAGTAAACCAATATTGTTAACCAGCAGCCCTCGAAGAGACGCAAATAATTTCGCTTTTACAGCACGTAAGTAGTCTCAACTGCCCTCCGTAATTTTAGCGTCTACTGACATCAAAAAAAGCGCCCGTGTTCTGTGCAATTGCCACATGGCCGAAGTTAGTCCGGAGACCACAGCCACGGCATCTTCGAACCCTTAACTCACGGCGTGGTCGTGATCTCCCACAATGAGTGAGACAGTTACTGCAGCTTTCCTCTCATCAAAAGCAATTTTCAGATGGTCACCGAGTAGTGACAAAGTTAATGTGCATTTGCTTATGAGAAAACATTTAACGTCCCGGTGGGTGAATGGTTACACCGCTTGGTTGCTGCGCTCAAGGACGCGGGTTCAATCCCGAACGCGGAGTTCGCATTTCGATGGATGCGGAACGCTAACCGCGCCCGTGTGCGGTGTGTTGAAAGCACGCAGTAAAGAACACCAGGCGGTCAAAATTATGACCCCCCCCCCCCTTCCGCCACCGCGGTGGCTGCGTTTTTATGGAGGCAAAACGCTAAGGCGCCCGTGTGCTGTGCGATCCCCAGGAGGTCGAAATTATTCCGGGGGCCTCCACTACGGCACCACTTTCTTCTTTCACTCGCTCCTTTATACTTTCCGTTACGGCGCAGTGCAGGTGTCCGCCGATATACGAGACAGATACTGCGTCGTTTCCTTTCCTCAAAAACCAATTATTATTATTATTATTATTATTATTATATTATTATTATTATTATTATTATTATTATTATTATTATTATTATTATTATTATTATTATTATTATTATTATTATTAATATTATTATTATTATTATTATTATTATTATTATTATTATTATTATTATTATTATTATTATTATTATTATTATTATTATTATTATTATTATTATTATTATTATTATTATTATTATTACTATTATTATTATTATTATTATTAATATTATTATTACTCCCCCTACCCTCACCTCGGCGCTCCCTTTCGAAGCGCGAGTTTTACTACGGCATGTCTCCACGAGTTTCTAAGCTATGCTAACTAGTAGGCTGGCTAACTAATATTGCATAGTCAACTTTTTAACTATTACTGCTGGGCTTCTTAATCACTGAGAGGCATGTAGTCCACCGTAAGTAATATCGATGTCAATTTAATCTCGAAAACGTGGTCACCCTCGGTGGTGTGGCCCAGCAAATTTTGTCTATTTCGACGAGTACGTGCACTGGAGGGGCTACTTTGCCTGCATGGCTTCTAAAACACGAATGAATTTTGGCGTGACGAAGCCAACACCTGTTGAGCCAGAGTGCCGAGTGTAATCGCATTTTCTAAATGCTAAAAACAGATATACATATTACTTACGGCAGGTTAAACGTCTCTCAATTATTAAAGAGCATAACAGTAATAGTTAAAATGTTTACATAAAATTTGTTAACGAGCCTGTAAGCTAGCAAATTTTTAGCAAATTTTCGAAAAAAAACTTGAATAATGGAAAATTGAAAGATGCCGTTACGGAAATTTGAATGTAATAGTTCGTTCTTTTGACATGTAGCAAAATCTGAAGCGTTTTCATAGAACGCATCTAACAGTTAAGGGGGCCATACAAAACCAATGGGGATTGTTTTGGCGACAGCCAAACCGTTAATAGAAAAAAAAATCAACAGTGACGTCTGGTGACCTGCGGATGTATTGTCACAGCGAAATCTTACATATGAAAAAATACCGTTATAAACTGTTTACCGCTTAAAAATGCTTTTGCCCAGAATTGTTATCTATGATACAATGAAAAGACTCTCGCAATAAACGGGAAACAGTAAACTAGTTGGAGCGACACCTTGCGAATGTATACGGACTCCATATTTATTCAATATTTCTTCCCAGCTCGACGGGGCGGGGAAAAGGAACGAGGTACTATAACAACTTATCCAGTGACTCTCCGGTACAGATTAGGTCGCTTTTGCAGCAAAATGCTTCCCTACGCTAGCTACAGCAGTCGTCGCGGAGGCCGGAGAGTGACCTCTAACGACCTTCAGCTCAACCACGTTTAACCCTTCCTTACGGTGCGGTTCGGGTGTCCACCGATATATGTGAGACAGTTGCTGAGCCATTTACTTTCCTCAAAACCAATTATCAAAACCAATGTTCAATTTTCTTCGAATATCTTGTTTTCTTCGAAAACAGAGGAAAGGCGGATAACTGGCCCCCTGAAACAGTAGACACCTCAGTCGCGCTTTAACCTACGTGGCGGTAGCGACAGATTTGCGCTGCATGCGTTGGTGTACACAACTTTGCAGCAGAAACACGGTATTGAAGCTATAGGTCACCTGCGCTCATTTTGTTCACTCTCGTTGGCGTTGGCAAGGTGAACGTTCTAGACCGAGATTGCGCATAACTAGAAAATTGATTTTGGGGGAAAGGAAATGGCGAGTATCTGTTTCACATATCGGCGGACGCCTGAACCGCGCCGTAAGAAAAGCGATAAAGGAGGGACTAAGAGAAGAAGGAAAGAAAGAAAGAAAAAAGAAAGGAAGTAAGAAAGAAATATTGGTTTGGTTTATGGGGGTTTAACGTCCATAAGCTACTCAGGCTATGAGAGACGCCGTGGTGAAGGGATCGGGAAATTTCGACCACCTGGGGTTCTTTAACGTGCACTGACGTCGCACAGTACACGGGCCTCTAGAATTTCGCCTCCATCGAAATAAGAAAGAAAGAAAGAAAGAAAGAGAGAACGAAAGGAATAAAGAAAAAGAAAGAAAGGGGTGCCGTAGTAGTGGAGGGCTCCGGAGTAATTTTGACCACCTGGAGATATTTAACGTGCACTGACATCGCTCAGCATACGGGAGGGAGCCTTGTGCGTTTCGTCTCCATTGAAGCGCGGCCGCCGCGGTCGGGTTCGAAACCGGGTACTCCGCTCCCTGGAAAACTGGACGCCTTGATCGTGGTACGTGGCGGTGAGGTACGTGGCGGCGGTGGAAGAAATGTGGACTGCATGCATTTGCGCTGGCAACTTTGTTGCAGAGACGCGGCACTGCAGCAATCAGCAGCAGCGTTGATTGGATGACCAACCTCTCACGGTCAACGGTTAATCTAACTGCCACCTGCCAAGGCGGCAGGGTGGGCACACCGCCTATCCAGTATGATGATGATGATGATGATGGCCTCTGGTTGAATGGCACGTACCCACGGTGGGCGACTGGCCAGGGTACATTGTTGATACAAATACACACATGGGTAAGGAGTGGAATAATTGGATAATTTTGTGAAGAAGGCGCAAATTTGAAGCAAAAGGAAATGTAAAAGCCGTGAATTCGCATTTTAGCATAAGAATCTAACTGATGCAATTATATACCCGTGAATTAAATCGCACACAGATTTCAAGGCATACCCCTTGGCGCTTGCCCCAAAGTAGAGTAGTATCGGAATAGATGGAAACCCAGTCGAGCGAGGGGGATCTCCAAGTATGTTCTACGGATTGAAGTGAGCCGCCAGCAAAAGAGGAAAAAGTGATCTATAGACTATTTCGCCACAAGACTCACAAGGTTGGTCAGCGATAACCCTGATTGGCATAAATGGAGGTTTAGTCGCGGCATTCTGCAACGCAAGAGAGTCATGGACACACCACATTTCCGCAAAGTGCACATCCGCACTCTGCAAGGAAATGCCAGGTGTTGAAAATCCGCTACAGAAAGGAGAGGCTCATGGCTCAAGTATTGGAGGCGCTGGAACCGTTGGAAGCGCGCTGCAGTCAAGAAGACAGTATTGAGTACGAATAAGACAATAGGTCTCCCAAGGCCGGATTTGGCTAAAAAATCAGCCCTCTCATTACAGACAACAGTGCCCAGAGACCCAGTGCAAATGAACTTCTGTAATATTTGGTGCAAGAAAAAATCGAAGGGAGCGGCTCATAGGGGTATCCCTAGATTTTTAGAGTGCTGTCAAGATGGAAAGGCTGTCCGAAAGTATAATAACCTGAGAGATATTGCAAGGAATCCTGGTTAAGGCCATCTCAATGGCGAGAAACTCGGCTACAAGAATAGGGGTATAGTCTGGGGCCCGAAATAAGTAACTCCAATCGAGGGCCATTGAGTAAATGCCGAGGGCGGCTGCCTTTTCATTTTGTTGGGAGGCGTCTGTAAAAACGGAGATATGGTCAAGAAAGTTATCCAGATACTCCTCAATAAGCCCTTTTAATACACTGGGAGGCAGATCTTTCGCATTTCCTGGGAGGGTGTCATCAAAGGAGATCACAGGGTCAGCGCGGAGGGGATAACTGGTACTACAGAATTTATTGACATGAAAATTTTGAAAGCAGGAAATTAGTGAACACAACCTGAGGAATTGTGTACCTAGGCCAAGAAGTACAAAAGAATAAAGATGTGTTCGTTGTGAAATTGGGGTTAGCTAATCTAGGAACATGCTCCAGAGACCTTAGAAACGTCCTCACAGTAAGAAGCTGAAACCTCGAATGAAGATCAGGTATCCGCGCCTCCAAGTACAGCACAGCATTCGCACTGATTTAGGCAGACCTAAGCAAAAGCGCAGAGCACGGCGTTCCATAACAAACAGTGCTTGAAGCTTGTACTTCGGGCCGCCAGAAAAGAGAACAGAGCCGTATTGAAGTACTGGCCGCACATAGGCCATATAAAGAAAGAGCAAAGCAAAGTGTCCCGACGCTTACCAAATTTTTTGTTGGTGATCCTAACCAACAGACCAAGGGCACGCTCATCTTTAAGCACTATGCTTTTAATATGGGGCCGCCAGAAGAACTGCGGATGATATATTATACCCAAATATTTAACCGAATCAACTTGTGGGATTGGGAAAGAATGATACGACAAAGAAATGTAGAGAGGGGATGACGGTGGAAAGACAAGAGCGGCACGCTTGTTGACATTTAAGGTTAACATCAGGCTGTCGAGCCAAACTTCAAGAGCATTTAAATTCTCCCACAACAGTTGATACAGGATATGAATATTTTTGGCAGAAGCGAAAAAAGCAATATCATCGGCATATACATAAACATTGACCTCCAGGTGAATAGGGATATCACGCATTAATATGTTAAACAAGAACGGCGAAAGAACTGAGCCTTATGGGACACCTCTAGACTGGACTTATGTGTTAGAATTTACTGTACCCTTAGAGCAAAAGAAAGATCTGGTCCTTTGGAACTCCCTTATCCACGCATAACGGTACGAAGGAGGTTTCACATCAGCTAGTTTTTGAAGCAAGATGCTGTGTTCTACGCTGTCGTACGCCTTAGCAATATCTAAAGTAACCAACGCAGATACGTCTTTTTGCATCATAGCAACCCTAATATGGCTCTCCAAGTCTATGTGCGCGGTACAATTTGCGCACCCACTGCGAAAACCAATCTGAGCCTCACTGAAGCCTCGAAGAGACAGAACATGATTTGTGAGGCGGCTGAAGACTACCCGTTCTACAAGCTTAACCAAATTTGACGTAACAGCAATCGGCCGAATATTGTCGAGCTCATACCTCTTTGTCTGGTCTTTTAGGAATAAAATTATTTTCGCTGTTTTTCAATTTTGTGGAATCCAGGCTTTTCCCAAAGACGAGTTGACTATCTGCAAGAGTTCCAGGGCAAAGTCTTGCGTTAGTATCTTCAGCATGCCAACAGTCACTCCGTCAACCCCAGGGGCAGCAGACTGGAGACAATTTACTATAGACGTTAAATCAGATACAGTGATCTCAGTAAAATCTGCACTAGAATATGATGGGGTCGAAGGAAAGGCAGTGCGAGCATGAAAACGCACAGCAAGGCCCTGAGCTATGGACTCCAACAGTTTTTCATCCCAAGGGGGCAACACAGCGGATAGAGCGATAGGGCAGCACGTTAGTACGTTCCATGTATCTATAGAGACATTTGCGATTGACTGGGTCGGACAAATAAGTGCTCATATTTGCACTGTAATCATCCTTAGCCTTAGATATGGTTATTTTAAAGATGCTGCAAAGAATTTGTAATTGATCCAGTCCTTAGGGCACTGGTTATGCGCTATGCTCTTCCATGCGGCTTTCCTCTGATAATTTTTTTCGCATGCTTCGTTCCACCAGTTCGAAGGAGTCTTATTTTTAACGGTTGACTGAACCGTAAAGACTGATCGCCGAGTGGCGTCTAACACTGAAGTTAAAACTTGAGGACCGCGGTCAGAATTATCCGAGGAAACTACCGACGAGAAGGCCTCACCTAGAAGTCTCTTGATTAGTGTAGTATTGAAAAATTTATGTGCGTTACCAGTCGCCCTAAGCGGGCTGCATGCAATAGTGAAAGTGATTGGATAGTGGTCACTTGACGTACCGTGGTCAATAGTAGACCACGAAGATACGCCAATACCATTGACAGCTAAGGTTAAATCAATAGCTGACCGAGAATTTGCCCTCATGTAAGTTATGGCGCGACTGTTATAACAGCACACACCATTTACTGACATCCAAGACCAAAGTAACTGCCCGCTGTAGTATGTCCTGACACCCCATATAACATGGTGCGAATTGAAATCCCCAGCCATAACTACATTTTTTTCTGTTGCGCAGTAAAGCATCTAGCCCGTCCGTGCTGCGGACACCGGCGGGGAAGTAGATATTCACAACTGTAACAGGGGCACACTGCGGTACAACGATGTCAACTGCAAGAATCTCACAATCAGGTTGCATTAATATATGACATACTTTAGCACGATGGTACAGTTTTGATAAAATCAATGTTACCAAGACGCCACCCCTGCCGTTTGGGCTATCAGCTCAAAAAACAGAGTAACTTTGAATTGCAGCAGGACGATTTGGAGAGAGCCACGATTCTTGTAGTAAAATAATGTCTGGAAAAAAATGAAGAATAAGTTGGTGTAAACCTTGGAAAGAAGACGCGATAGATCGACAATTCCACAGCAGAACCAAAATACCCGCCATGATTACTGCATTGAAAATGAGGCAGCAACAGCCTCTTTAAACACATCTGATTTCTCTGCAGTTCCTGACGAACCTTTCTTGGTCTTGACATGCAGATGATCTGATTTAGAAGGAGAAGAGGAAGCACGACGCTTCTGAGATTGAGTTGTCATTTCAAAATCTGACTCACAAGCATTAGAGAGGAAGACTGGGCCAGAGACATTTACACTCACAGGCGTGGAGGCAGAAGGGGCAATAGGTTAAATATTATCAGCAGATAATTGGATGGAGAACCGGGTTAAAGACGTTAAAGACGCCCCAAGCCGTGTATAGTCTCCCGATACTCCACAGACGTTTGCCAAATCAAGGTTACAAAAAGAATAAGAAATAAAAATAAAACATAACTTAAAAATTACAACAAACAAAATGTAAGTAAAACAAAAAAGAACAATGCCTACAGGCATCGTGGAAAAAAGCCCGCGTTCTATAAAGTTTCATGGTTTTGCATTCCTGCAAGTATGCAAACTTAAGTACACCCAAAATTTTGAAGATCGCTTTGGGGAGCGTCCACCGCGGAATACCATGTTAATGAGTTAACGCTGGTGCGCGCAAAGTGGTCCGGAAGAACGCCACGTCGCGCCTGCAAATGACCCAGTCTGGTGGGTGCCAAAGTGCTCGAAGGGAGGGAGACAAAGCTCACTGATCGAAGGGTAGACGAAAGAACAGTTATTAGACGCGGACATCCATATATATACCACTTAGTCTCATCACAACTAATAAGCCGATTACAAAAGTGCACACGTATATAAAAAAGACAATCCACTAAGCTTAATCTAAGAATGAAAACAATCTAAACAACATGACTATGGTTTGACTATGTCGGTTGCCTTGCAGCCAGACGCACTGCTGACGCGGACGGCGTTGAATATGTTTTCTAAGTTGCACTAGCGCGTCGAACACCCGAGCGTCCGCTACGGTTTGTTTATACCGCGTCACAATACGGTCACCTGTCGAGAATACAGTGATGATCCCAGTACCAGTAGTCTTTGATGGACTCTCTCAGACGCCACTCCCAATATGAAGTGGTCGCAAGGCATCTCAGACGCGGCATAGTAGCACGCATTCACTAAGCCCCGCAGAGATACAAAAACTTGACAATTTTCACCCTTAGCTCTTGCGATCTGCATTTGAATTGGTGCCGCTGGATGACGACATGTGACAACAATAGGGAACATATATGCTTTAGAATGGCGACCGTAGCTCTTCTCGTCTGGGGTGCATGGGCCCGTTGCGTTCGCCGTCGTTACAGGTGGCTGAGTAGCTTTGCGCGCATAATAAATGAAATCGCCCTAATCATCGAGGGGATAAATGAGTACACCTTTGTGATCAGCTGGCAGTCCTGACCCTCTTTCTAGCGGTCTTTGGTGCCAACTAATGAGAAACCGGGACCTAAGGCTGGCCCGGCTACAGTAAGAACGGCGGTAGCGGCTGCACGTTAATCTCGGTATTACAGTGTACAGAGACATTTCTAGAAAACTCATCAAAACAGTATTCCCCGAAGAAAAAAAAAGGAAAGTGAACGTCTGTTTTTTTATGAACGCCGACCTTGCATGTCTACTACGCGGCGTCTACATTCACTTGCGCTTCATGTTACATATTCATTTTGTTTCCCTAAAAAACTATTCTGTGCATGGCCCTATCCTTCTACTCGTCCCTCCATTACGCCTTGAATTAAGGTCGCTTGGTTGTATTTTCTGTCGATGCGAGTGGATTTTAGAACTGGGATCTTCCATGCCCGTTCTCATGAGACGCCATGTTGTGCGCCGTGTAAGAAAACGTGTCCACGGACGCCAGCTATTCAAATGAAGCACTCCGTACTATTTTTATGGTTTCCATTGAAAATACTCGTAGCTAGACAGTAGGCTTTGTATATCCTCTCTCTTGATCACTTAATTTATGCTGTAAGCCGGATCTATTTCCCGATGTTCATGGATTTCGAAGTGATGCCTTCGCACCGCTGTTACCGACGCATACGAACGATGCCTGCCAAGGCAACCTCGAAAACGAAAAAAAAACTCCATGAAAAAGAAGAATGCAGATGGGCCAGCTACTTGAAACGGAACATCCCTGTAATGAATCATTTTGATCCCAGCTGAACGGCGACGCTCAGTCCAGTCGAACAAAGGAAAATGATGTGAAGGACTCACATTTGCTGTGGAAGTTCTGCCGACGAAGCTTGAAGTGGCACCCGAAGCAGAAATATCCAAGGAATATTAGTTGCCATTCCAGCGACTTGTGCCGTGCGACCTAATTATAAAACTCGGTACCAAAGTCCGTGATATTCTGAAAGCAGGCCTAGTCAGTCAATGCAGAAGCCTCCGAAGGGACGGCGACGAGGCTCAACTGGCAAGTGATATATGAAAGACGCGTTACGAGACGAGGACGCCAATATTTATACCCTTTAGTCACGTGACTCATTATGAGCCAATTACAAAGTACACACCTACAAAGACAAGACAATCCACTAAACTGAAACAAGAACTAAAACAACCAATACAACAAAGTGAAGAATTTATTTTAACCCTCAATTTTCATCCCAATCTGCTCAAAATCTTTCAAAGTTTCTTATTCATTTTCCTAGATAAATTGAAATTGAAGATTGGTTTTTGCGGAAAGGAAATGGCGCATTATCTGTCTCGCATCTCCGAGGACACCGGAACCGTGCTGTAAGCGAAGGGATAAAGGAGGGAGTCAAAGAAGAAAGGAATAAAGAGGTGCCGTAGTGGAGGGCTTCTGAATAATTTCGACCACCTGGGGATCTTTAACGTGCACTGAGATCGCACAGCGCAGGGGCGCCTTTTGCGTTTTGCCTCCATTTAAACGCGGCCGCCAAGGCCGGGTTTGAACCCGGGTATGCTAAGGCTCAGTAGCAGAGCGCCCGAGCCACTGAGCGACTGCGGCGTGTTACAGAAGTAGCAGATAAGATTTATTCCATAAATAAATTAAGCAAAATAGTTTCGAGTTAGGGTAAGCGTCTGTCTTTGTCCCCGGGTTATTTGTTAGTGTTTGTACAGTAATTTATGTGGGGGGAGAGTAGTTCTGGTTAGTTTCTTTCTTGTTGTGATCTCATTGCAGGTTGTGAATGGCTCTTCTTGGGTAATCCTGGTTGTAAGGGGTGTCACCAGCTTGTCACTGGACCAATGCTTGAAAATCTGCATGAAAGCAGCCGCTGCGGCCAGGATTTGCTCCAGCGACTTCGAATTCAGCAGCTAACCCCTGTAACCACTAAGTCAAGTCACTCCGAAGGGTAACCTTCGAACTAGTCTAAACGCGAAGCTTGAGCGACCTCTCCAGCCATAGTGCTGCTGCATCTAGCCACTCTTATTTAAGATCATGCATTCGATCAAGGTTTAGGAGGCTTCGCTTAAAAGGAGCGATGGTTTTTACCTGTAACTGCCCGGAAAAATCTGAGTACTTCAAAGCGCAAAGCCACATAAAACTTCTCTCTCACACATTTTAAAGCGAAAACTTTACTACGCCCTTCCGTATCTTGTTCGGCGTGTTAGATTCTCTGAAACACTGCAGACGCTGCAAAGATTCGCGGCAAAATGGCGTTGAACCAAGGAGAAGCACGTGTCATCGCCTTGTCGCAGCTATGGCGAACAAAATAGGGGGAGCTTCAAAACCAAGCGAAAGGCGCATAACTGGCCCCCTGGGACAGTGGACGACCCCTAAGTCGCCCGTTGAGCTACGTGGGGGTAGTGACAGATCTGCACTGCATGCTTTGGCATTGACAACATGGCGAAACGCGGCACTGAAGCTATATTAGCGGTCGGCGTTCATTGTGTTCATTGGCCTTGATGTTAATAACGTGCAATAGACCCCGCTGATATAGAGAATAAGAAGGCGCATAACTGGCTCCCTGGTTCAGTGGATGCCTCAGCCGCGCTTTGAGGTACGTGGCGCTGGTGAGAGAGAGATGGGGGCTGCGTGCATTAACTGGTGCTGACAACCTTGCTGCAGACACGCGGCACTGCAGCAATCAGCAGCGTTCATTGGGTGACCAACCTCTCGCGATCAACTTTTATTTTAACTGCCACCTGTGAGGGTGGCAAAGTTGGCGCTCTAACAAGGTTAAGCAGTAGTTATACCGACCCGCCGCGGTGGTGCAGTGGTTAAGGCTCTCGTCTACTGAGCCGGAGTAATAATAATAATAATAATTAGTTTTTTGGGGAAAGGAAATGGCGCAGTATCTGTCTCATATATCGTTGGACACCTGAACCGTGCCGTAAGGGAAGGGATAAGGGAGGGAGTGAAAGAAGAAAGGAAGAATGAGGTGCCGTAGTGGAGGACCCCGGAATAATTTCGACCACCTGGGGATCTTTAACGTGCACTGACATCGCACAGCACACGGGCGCCTTAGCGTTTTTCCTCCATAAAAACGCAGTACCGATGCTCGATTCCGAACGCGGTGGCCACGTTTCAATGGAGACGAAACTCAAAACACGCCCGTGTTCTGTGCACTGCCAGTGCACGTTAAAGATTGCCCCCACCATACGGGTGGCAGAATTCGAGAAATCTCCCCATGTAGCCACAAGAGAGAGACGCTAAAGATCCCAATGTGGTCGCAATAATTCCAGAGCCCTTCACTACAGCACCTCTTTGGTCATTTCTTCTTTCACTCCCTCGTTTATCGCTTCGCTTACGGCGCAGATAAGGTGTCCGCCGAGATACGAGACAATTACTGCCCCATTTTCTTTCGTCAAAACCTAGCTTTAACGCGACAGCGTTAAGGAGCTCGTGTATCAGAAATCCCGGTGTCGGCGACGTTGGCTGTAAGCAAAAATCCGCCTCCTCATCCTCGCAATGTACGCCACTGCCCTAACAGATAGCGTGGTTCCTTCGCTCACTCTAACCCCCTCAACCCGCAGCGCAGCGCGCGGCGAGCACTAGCCCTCCTTTCTACCCTACTCCTCCCTCCCCGCACAGCGCAGCGACCATCCTCTCAGAAGAGAGATAAATGCACGCTCTCTGTTTCCTTTCCACTCCCAACAAGAATCGCAACTCTCGCGACGGCAGCGCCTCCCGCTCGTCTCTTTATGTAGTGGTCAATCCCCAGATTTTCCATCAGGTTTTCCTATTGCGCCTGACCCGGACACTTATTGAAGGTGAGGTCCGGGCAGGTGACGGTACTGACACTGTTGCCTATTCTGGTCGGAGTCTCAGGGTCTGTGAGCAAATTGTAGCCTGCAGTTTCTGCCGCTTCCGCTAATGTCTTTCCTTTAACACTGAAATTCTTGTATCCCCGGCTTTTATCCCGGGCATTAAAATCGCCTAACACGACTAGCGTGTTGCCATTTGACAGTTTGCTGGCGCCTTGAAAAAGCACTTGGAATTTGGCTTTCCTCTGTTTCGGCGGGCTGTAGGTATTATGTTGAAAATGGTGCCCCTTCTCCTCTGTTTCTGTAGGATAATTTCTATGATCACATGCTCTATGTAACAATAATATTAATTGGTTTTTGGGGGAAAGGAAAAGGCGCAGTATCTGTCTCATATATTGTTGGACACCTGAACCGCGCCGTAAGGGAAGGGATAAAGGAGGGAATGAAAGAAGGAAGAAGAGGAGCCGTAGTGGAGGGCTCCGGAATAATTTCGACCACCTGGGGATCTTTAACGTGCACTGACATCGCACAGCACACGGGCGCCTTGGGATTTTTCTCCATAAAAACGCAGCAGCCGCGGTCGGGTTCGAACCCGGGAACTCCGGATCAGTAGTCGAGCGCCCTAACCACTGAGCCACCGCGGCGGGTCATGCTCTATGTCCGTTTCAGCTATCCTGTCGTGGCTTGTGGCTGTGATCGCTATGTTGGCTAGGATTGCCGTGCTTCCTTTTCCCTGGGTTTCGTAGCATGTGTATCCTGCTAGGGATGCTCTATGTTCGTTTCAGCTATCCTGTTGTGGCTTATGGCTATGATCGCTTTGTTGACTAGGATTGCCGTGCTTCTTTTTTCCTGGGTTTCGTAGCACGTGTATCCTGCTAGGGTTGGGGTGATGCCCGTTTCCTGAAGCACTATAATGTCGGGTTGCGTTTGCTGTGTGTGAATGTATACTGTAGAAGTAGGTCTTGCTTCCTCCTATAGCCTCTGTAGTTCTATCGCCAAATTTATAGGTTTTCTTTTTTGCTTAAGGTTTTGTTGGCCATGGAGGCGAAATTCTACAGGCCCGTGTGCTTGGCAATATCAGTGCACGTTAAAGAACCCCAGGCGGTCGAACTTTCCGGAATTCTTCACTGCGGCATCCCTCATAAAAAATGAAAATCGGTTTTTGAGGAAAGGAAATGACGCAATAGCTGTTTCACATATCCCAGTGATATACCTCACCGGGGACATCTAACATGTGAAGAAACTCATACATGACTGCGGAAAGCACTAACAGTACGCGCATCCAATAGCCCGCGACTGGCAATTATATATATTCTCGGTCACGAAGGGGTCTCGGGCACACTGCACGCAGATGAAGCCACCTAAGCAGTCTTCTCCCGGAAGCCCAACGCCCTACGCGCGAAAGCCCTGACACCACCTGACATGACCTACTCTGAAATAACAAATAAATACTGTGGAGACAGGAGAACCCTTCCCCCCCCCCCTCCCCCAAAGCCAGAATCCTGGACACCGTACCTCAACCACACGGAAAAGACCACAGACAAAGAAGAACCCCAACCTGCACATACTGAACAAGGTGCACCCATCCAATATCCAAAGAAGTCTATGGTACGACGGGAAACTGACCCTAGCCCATGCAATATGGACGTACGGCGAACAATACTGCCAGATGCCACAATAAAACCTACAAGGAAGGAGATGTTGGCCAGAGATGACACTGCCGCCCAGGCCTGCCTAGCGTACAGAGCAGAGCGGCTGGCAGTCTCCAGTGGAGCCCTGGAAAGGTGACCCACCTATTGAGTATTCAGATATCACCAGTAATAAACATTTTACTCTATTTCTCTCTGTGACGGATGTTGGAGAAAAGTGCGCGCCGTAGGATGCTTGTAGGTTCGCCGAGCCGGCAGGTGTGGATATTACTCATTCCTATGGGAAAGTTGAAGGCATGTTGATATCCAAGTTGAACTCGCAAGACCGTGCCACTAACCTTGATGCTTGTTTGTGAAGCGGCGAAGCCCAGCGGCCGAACGAGTTCGAAACAGAGAGGCTGGGCCATGTACCTAAACGTGCCCGAAACATAGAGGCCACAGCCAAGTAACTAAACATGCTCGAAAAGAGAGGCAAAGCCAGGTAGCTAAACCTGCTCTAAAGAGAAAAGCAAAGTCAAGTAGCTGTTCGTGTGTCAGGTTGGCTCGTCGTGTGCATGAAATGTCTGTAAATATGCTTGTACAGCGCTACAGTCCTTGTTGTTTGCATGCGCCAGATCGACCTTGCGCGCCGGAAACGCCTCTAATTCCAACCAACTCTCGCTGGTTAATACGCTACGCCGGTACGCCGAGCTCTTTTAATTTTTGTCTTTTTTTTTGTCTCGATAGTAAAATTCCGGAGAAGCTTCGCCGAGAGAATTTTTTGCAACTCTATAGTGTTGAGCTCCAAGGAGCGCGCAAGGCACTGAATCACATCGACCGAATTCACCGCGCACCGGACGGCGGCTCGCTGCTGCAGCGTATGCGCTCGCACCCGCGCTCAGCAGCATGCGAATACCTGTGCACTTGGATTCACAGAACATTTGGTTCACAGAACTGACGCTTGCTCGGTGGACGTGAAGGATCTTCACTCTTATCTTCAGCAGTTTTCCGAGGGCCGACCGTCGCGGACTGCCGTCTTCTTTCGTCGGTGAGGCCGTTCCAGGTGTGGGGATTTTGGCCAGGTTTTTTGCTTTGCTGCTGTTCCGATAGTTAGGGGCAATATCCCGTTAGGCCTCACGGCATGTCGTTAGGTTCCACGGGTGGTGATCCGGCTCACAGGTTCGCCAGTCTGCCGGCCCAAAGTTTGCGCTTAGATGCTTTCAGTAGAAATGGTGTCACGGACATCCCAGTGGCAATTGTACCAGTTGGAGACGGGGCAATTACACTGAAAAATTCTAAATTGATTCAGAAACTGCTGCAGGCTGTCACCAGCCGCCACTTAGAAATATCTGAATTGCGCCGTAGAGGCATATTGTGCCGTTCCTCGGATGTGCAGTGCGTGTCAGAGTTGCTACAAAGCACATCCTTCGCGTCATTACCAGTAAAACCCTTCATACCAGAACAAATTGCATGTGCGAAAGGAATCATCCGCGGCGTGGACCCATCGGCGTCTCCGCAGGAACTACTTGATGACCTACAGGACGCCGGTGTTGTTAGGATATCAGTTTACCGCGGCACCAGGGATGCTAGTGGATGACGTGTACCGAGAGAGTCGGTGATCACTACATTTCAAGAATCAACGTGCCCTCCTGAGCTAATGGTTTGGCCCATTGCGTTCCGCTTCGACCCGTTACCTCCACGCCCATTGCAATGCCGGAATTGCTGGCGATTTGGCCACAGCAGTAAAGCTTCCAAATCTGCGACGCGTTGCCGACTATGCGGGGAAAACCATTCCGCAGACCTCTGTGCATCTGAAGTACCCATTTGTACTCTATGTGGCGGCAACCATCCGGCTGATGATGCTGGCTGTCCTGAGCGTTCAGAAGAGAATGTTCTGGACATTATTCAGCAGAAAAGGTGTTCTAGGGCAGATGCTTATGCATAACTAGACCGTAAGAAGCATATGCGGGCATGGCATGATCAGCTGGTTCTGAGGCAGAAGCGTTGCTAACAAAGGCCGTGGTGTCAGTGGTCGAGAAGGCACTTGCAGGTGTTGTGGACCGCGTGCTGACCACATTCACTGAAGCTCTGTCCCAGGTTATTGCAAATCAGGTTGCGCATCCAACTGTTGGCATTCCGGTTCCATCAACCAGTTCTCATAGCCTCTCTGATGTCTCTCCCATGGCTCCTATGCCTGCTAAATCCTCGTCTGTGCCTGTACGTGATACCGGGGATACCAGCACTTCTACTGCTTGCTCTACGGACGTAGAGATGGGGAACCCTTCACAGAAGCGTCGTGCTGCTTCTCCTTCGAAGTCCGCCCTCCCAAGCAAGAAAGGTTCCGACGAAATTCCACATAAAGCTGATTTGTTACAGGGGGCTGTCACGGTCTCTCTGATTTTACAATAACAATGGCGGGGTTAAAAGTACTACAGTGGAATTAACCGTTCAATGGTATCTTCTGTTCACGATTTACACCGCCTTGTCTCACAATTAGACCCCGACACAATTTCACTTCAGGAAACTTGGCTTACTTCTATTAGGTCATTCTCTCTCAAACATTTCCGGGTATTCCGAGCCGATCGTAATTACGGTAAGGGTGGCGGCTTGTTAACATTAATTTCTACTAAATTTGTTCATCGGGCGCAGATAAAGCACCAAATTCAAACACCTGACTGCGAATTGTTGGCTGTTGAAATCGCAATTCCACAGTGTGCTCCCCTTACCGTTGCTAATGTTTGCTTTCCTTCAGGTGTCCACAGCACAGATCATTTAAATGTTCTTTTGCGGTCCAACAATAGAGTGGTGATTGCTGGAGATTTCAATTCCCACCACGTAATTTGGGGTTTTCGGACGGACGCATGTGGCCAGCTTCTATGGTCATGGATGACGGCAAGGAACGTGCGATGCTGTAACAGTCCAGGAGTAACTTTCTTGAGTTCGGACTCTCAGTCTGTCATTGACCTTACACTGGCTGTGAACGGGGCACAGGTCTACCGTGGACTGTGGTACTTCCAGTGACCACTTTCAGATATCTTTCACAATAGCAGCTTCTACCCCAAGGACGGCTGCGTCTCAACAAAAATTCGTAAGCCACACAATTTTTAAAAAAAACTTGTACAGTCCACTTTCTCCTCCATTGCGTCATCGGATAACTTGGATCGCGCTAACCGAATTCTCGGTTCTGTGTTAGGGGCCTCCGAGCGTTCCGTGTTCACGGTGCAGTCTACGGTTGAGAACAAACAGCCCTCCCTATGGTGGAATGATGACTGTGAGAGAGCATATCGCCTTAGAAAAGCTGCTTGGAAAACCCTCTCTCATAACCACTGCCCGCGGAATTGAATAAATTACAAATTTCTAGCGCCTTCATTTAAGAGGACCATTGGTCAAGCGAAGGAGGAGTACAACGAGAATTTGAACAGTAATCTATCCAGCCCTAATAAACGCAAAGCTTTGCGCCGATTCATAGAACGCACCCATACAACTCCGACCTCTCAGGTCACACAGTCCGTGGTCTTATCACCAGAGGATGCAAAAGATCAACTTGACCAGATAGCACAAGGCCTTGCTCTGCGCTTTCAGGCGCGGTTGGCGGTTCCATTCGTACTACCCCCTCCGCGCGCAGACTTCACTGCGGTTACACCCTCTTAATTATTTTCTATTGTTTCTGGCCTCAAACCTGCAGCTCCTGGTTTGATGGGATCTCTATTGGTATGTTGAAATCTCTTGTGCAAGAATTCACCTCGGATGTTTTGCACGTGGTTAATGTCTCTCTGAAGAAATCTAGGCTCCCTCCTGAATGGAAAATTGCGAAAATAATCTGACTTCATAAGGATCAAAAAACGGGTTTGAAATTGACAACATTCGACCCATTTCTCTCTTGTCTAATTTAGTTAAAATTATTGAACGAGTTGTGCACACCCGTCTAACAGATCATGTTCTAGTGGTACAAGCCTTCAGTGCTTCTCAGATAAGGTTTCGTCGGGGGTGCACGATTTGGACTGCACACTTGGATTTGGAAAGTAGAATTAGGATGGCAATGGAGAAGAAAGAGGTCGCGGCTTTATTCACCCGGCTAATTGGTTAAATTACAAATTCTTCTCTGCATCTTTCAAAAGAAAATTTGCAAAAGCCAAGGAGGAGTGCAACCAAAATTTAAACACATATCTTTTAAATCATCGTCATCGGAAAGCCCTGTATAGATTCATGGAACGTAACAAGAGGTCTTCCATCCCTCTTCTCACTAGTTCAACGGTATTATCACCACAAAAGGCGCAAGAGAGCCTGGAGTGTATTGCTCGGGGATTGGCGTTACGCTTCCAGACTCAGAGAAAGGTCCCTTTGTGCACAATTTCACCCTCTTCAGATTATACCGAGGTTGATGCATCAGAGCTCCTCTCAGTCCTGGCAATGTTGCATCCTGCAGCTCCTGGACCAGATGGTGTCAGAGTTGGTATGATTAAAATTTTAGCCCTGGAGTTTACAAGCGCCCTCTTAGATATGGTTAATGCTTCTCTGGAAAATGCATGGATTCCAAGCATTTGGAAGACGGCGAAAATTATTTTATTATTGAAAGATATAGGAAAAGGATATGTCTTAGATAATATTCGGCCAATTGCGCTGACTTCAAATTTAGTCAAATTAATAGAAAGAATAGTGCACAGTCGCCTCACAAAACATATTCATGACATCAACGGTCTCAGTTCAGCCCAGATTGGTTTTCGTCGTGGATGCTCTATATGGTCCGTGCATGTGGATCTGGAGAGCAGAATCCGGCTCTCGCTACGCAGAAGAGAACTTTCAGCTTTGATCACTCTTGATGTAGCAAAGGCCTGTGACAGTGTAGAGCATACTATTTTACTTAACAGACTGGCTCAGTTACATCCTCTAATCTACATTTATGCGTGGATATCTGAATTTCTGAAGGACAGATTCTTTTTCTGCGCCGAGGGAACCCTTTCTTCAAATACATATTATCAATCAAGAGGTGTGCCGCAAGGATTGGTGCTATCCCCTCTGCTTTTTAATATTTTGGTCAGTGGCATACCCATTCGTCCTGATATACCAGTTTTTGTGTATGCAGATCGCATAGCTTTTTTCGCCTCGGCCAGGGATATCCACTCATTTTACCACATTCTGCAGGGATATTTGGATGCTCTTGGAGTATGGTTGCAGGGTATTAATTTATCCCTGAATGTTGACAAATGCGGAGTTTTCGTATTTTCTCCAGACAGGCCTTTGCACATTTATCATTAGTCCATCGCTGTCTCCAGATTCCTCTAGAGGAATCCGTAAAATATCTGGGTGTTTCTTATCACCCAGCATTTGATTGGAGTCTTCATATAAAGAACAATGCCTTTAAAGGAGAACGTGCTCTAGGCCGGCTGACAAGAACTGCCAATAAAAAGTTTGGGATGCGCCTCGACACGTTATTGTTACTATACAAAGCCTACGTAAGACCTATACTTGAATTTGGTTGCATTCTATTCTCTGGTAGCGCAAGCTACAGGATTCAACCCTTAATTTTACTGGAAAGGCGGCTCTCCGCCTCTGCCTTGGTCTCCCGAAATTAGTTTCAAACGCCCTGCTTTATCTGGAAGCCCGTAACCGTGATCTCACTTCCCGTTTTCAAATACTCACGGTGCGAACTTTCCTCAGGTCGACGGACCCAGTGACTGATGGCAGTACTCCTATTCTTGTGCCTCAGCCGGCCTTATTCTTTTCTCATCATTGGCCACGGTATCAAATGCCAGAAATCATGTTAACGCAGAACCTTTTAACACCGATTAGTGTTGATCTCAGTTCTTTGCAGTGGGTTGATGATACGCCTGCAGCAGTGGAATTCTATTTCGAGCACATCTTCCCATCTCATGCGACACACATGCTCGCAAACATTTTATACGGTATTCTCTCGGATCACATAGAGGAATACCCGCATCATACTGTGCTTTTCTGCTGAATAATGTTCAGAACATTCTCTTCTGAACGCTCAGGACAGCCAGCATCACCAGCCGGATGGTTGCCGCCACATAGAGTACAAATGGGTACTTCAGATGCACAGAGGTCTGCGGAATGGTTTTCCCCGCATAGTCGGCAACGCGTCGCAGATTTGGAAGCTTTACTGCTGTGGCCAAATCGCCAGCAATTCCGGCATTGCAATGGGCGAGGAGGTAACGGGTCGAAGCGGTACGCAATGGGCCAAACCATTAGCTCAGGAGGGCACGTTGATTCTTGAAATGTAGCGATCACCGACTCTCTCGGTACACGTCATCCACTAGCATCCCTGGCGCCGCGGTAAACTGATATCCTAACAACACCGGCGTCCTGTAGGTCATCAAGTAGTTCCTGCGGAGACGCCGATGGGTCCACGCCGCGGATGATTCCTTTCGCACATGCAATTTGTTCTGGTATGAAGGGTTTTACTGGTAATGATGCGAAGGATGTGCTTTGTAGCAACTCTGACACGCACTGCACATCCGAGGAACGGCACAATATGCCTCTACGGCCGAAAGGGCGCAATTCAGATATTTCTAAGTGGTGGCTGGTGACAGCCTGCAGCAGTTTCTGAATCAATTTAGAATTTTTCAGTGTAATTGCCCCGTCTCCAACTGGTACAATTGCCACTGGGATGTCCGTGACACCATTTCTACTGAAAGCATCTAAGCGCAAACTTTGGGCCGGCAGACTGGCGAACCTGTGAGCCGGATCACCACCCGTGGAACCTAACGACATGCCGTGAGGCCTAACGGGATATTGCCCCTAACTATCGGAACAGCAGCAAAGCAAAAAACCTGGCCAAAATCCCCACACCTGGAACGGCCTCACCGACGAAAGAAGACGGCAGTCCGCGACGGTCGGCCCTCGGAAAACTGCTGAAGATAAGAGTGAAGATCCTTCACGTCCACCGAGCAAGCGTCAGTTCTGTGAACCAAATGTTCTGTGAATCCAAGTGCACAGGTATTCGCATGCTGCTGAGCGCGGGTGCGAGCGCATACGCTGCAGCAGCGAGCCGCCGTCCGGTGCGCGGTGAATTCGGTCGATGTGATTCAGTGCCTTGCGCGCTCCTTGGAGCTCAACACTATAGAGTTGCAAAATATTCTCTCGACGAAGCTTCTCCGGAATTTTACTATCGAGACAAAAAAAAGACAAAAATTAAAAGAGCTCGGCGTACCGGCGTAGCGTATTAACCAGCGATAGCTGGTTGGAATTAGAGGCGTTTCCGGCGCGCAAGGTCGATCTGGCGCATGCAAACAACAAGGACTGTAGCGCTGTACAAGCATATTTACAGACATTTCATGCACACGACGAGCCAACCTGACACACGAACAGCTACTTGATTTTGCTTTTCTCTTTAGAGCAGGTTTAGCTACCTGGCTTTGCCTCTCTTTTCGAGCATGTTTAGTTACTTGGCTGTGGCCTCTATGTTTCGGGCACGTTTAGGTACATGGCCCAGCCTCTCTGTTTCGAACTCGTTCGGCCGCTGGGCTTCGCCGCTTCACAAACAAGCATCAAGGTTATTGGCACGGTCTTGCGAGTTCAACTTGGATATCAACATGCCTTCAACTTTCCCATAGGAATGAGTAATGGTGATCCATGGAAAGTGAGAGTAGCGCAAAACGGGACAAAGGGACAGAGAAAGACAGACACAACACAGGCGCTAACTTCCGACTGAAAGAAACCAGGGCGGCCAAGACGAACGTAATCCGTGAGGGGAAACAGGCGCATGCGCCCAGAAAGATAATGAAAAACAGGTGAAAGAGGATCTACGGATGTGCACGATTCAGCGTTTCTTTAAGAAGGCCAGCTCTCTTTTGGACAGGGAGATAGACGGCTTGCTTACACATTTATCGTCCAAGGCAGCGATACGAGCTGCTTCAATAATCTCTCGCGTTAACTGATCCCGGTGTCTGGCAACGATCGAGCACTTGTCAAGAAATGGCACACAACCACACTCCTTGCAGTGTAAAGCCAGATTACTGCCAGTAAATGTTCTCAAGTTATTTTTGTGCTCGCGAAGTCTCTCATTCAAGCACCGACCTGACTGACCAACATACCGCTTACCGCAAGAGAGAGGGATGTCATAAACAATGCCTTCAGTACATTTCACGAATTTCTTTCTGTGGTTAATGGTGCACTGCAGCTTTTGGGGACGTTTATCAGCGGGCAAAGTTTTTTTGGAAAGCGCACTTAGTTTTTCAGGGGCAGAAAAAACGACACGAACATTAGCTTTTGTCCCAATTTTCTTGAGATTGTGGGACAGGCAATGAATGTAAGGAATAACGGCAATTTTGTCTTTTTTTCTTTCTGAAGGCACGGACGGCAGTTGACCTTCCTGGCGCTTCTTCTTGAGTATGCCTTCGGCGACAGAAACACAAATATCAGCTGGGTAGCCTGCTTGATGGAACCTTGCGAGTTGAGCGTGAAAGCTCTCGCTGATTAGGTGGGGGCATGACTTTTCCAGAGCATTCTTCAAGCATAAATTAATAATGCCCCTTTTAACGAGTTTAGAATGGGCAGATATATAGGGGAGTAGAGGTTTGTTTGCCCGAGGTGCATAGCTCCAACACAGGTGGTTGTCCAGGAATTTAAAACGGATATCAAGAAAGCGAATCTCGTTGTCGGTTGGCATTTCGTTAGTCAATAGCAGCGGTGAAAAACACTCTTGTACCTTAGCTAAAATACCGGATGCAACTTGCTCTAAGCACGATGGCGTACACTCAACAAGAAAAAAGAAATCGTCAACAAAACGAAAGATCTTGACGACATGAGGGCTGGTAAGCCTCTCTTGGAGGCTCCTGTCAAGATGTGCCAGATACACGTCACTAAGTACAGGGGCTAGACAAGACCCAATGCATATTCCCTGTTTCTGAATGTGAGCAGCGCCTTGCCAGTTTATGAAAGTGGAGCTGAGATAAAAGTGTAGCAATTCTAAAAAACCACTGACGGATAAACCGGATTCATTCTGAAATGACACAGCGCCGAAATGATGGATCGAATCTTCGACAATTGTAAGCAGGTTATGATGGGGCAAGGAGTAATAAAGATCTTTCACATCAATTGAGAAACCAAGAAGGCTCTTGTCAGAAAGCGATTTCACAGCACTTAACACTTCCTCTGAACTACGTACTAGAAATGGGTCATCTATCGTCAACATGTTTAGTTTTTCTTTTAGAAACACAGCGATTGACTTTTGCCAAGTGTCCTGTTCGGAAACGATTACCCTTAAGGGAACGCCAGCCTTATGCGTTTTTGCGCTGAAGAACACTTCTAGGAAGAGGCGCTTACTACTTTCAATGCTGCTGGCTAGTCTTTCGAGATTAAGCTTGAGACAAAGTTTTTTTGCTTGAACCTTAAGTTTGGGAAGTGAAACACTTCTTCCACATTTAAACACTTCTGTTATGGCATGATTGGCTTTTTCATTGAAAACACCGTGGGGAAAGACAGCAAACCCGCCCTCTTTGTCAGAGGGGATGACGCAAAGCGACTGTTCGGCTAGGTAGGACACGACACGATCCACACGAACTTTTGAAGGACGAGGCTTACAGTACTGTAGGGCGTCTACGCCATCGGAGGTGCACCGGCCAGAGTCCTCTTTGTCGGCTAGGCGAGACACACGTCGCACCATGGAAAGTAGCTCATGTGGAGTCTTCGAAGTCTCCCTTGCAAACTTGGGTCCAAGGGACAACAACCGGTTGACGTCCTCAGGAAGGGTGACTCCTTCGGAGACGTATACGCTGTTGCATTTTCTCGACCCCTTAGGTGGGCAGAGGGATCGAAGGGATCGGAGTTAAAGTTGCCACAGGGCTTCAGTTGTTTGGTCCGCTAGAAGCAGATACGCTCGCAGCTGACGTTTAGCGGCGTTAGGTTCCAGTGCCTGTTGGAGTTGCACGGCTAAGTGCTCCCTCAGAAGACGTACATAACGATGACATTCAGATTTTACAATCTTGCATATTCTGCGGGAGTGCCCAGTGGAGGGGTTGAGACCATTGAAGAGAAGTCTGACGTCGTCGGGTAGAATCCCGGAGCGGAGGCAAAAAGCTGCAGCACGTGCTTTGCACACAGTGGCAGCAATAACGGACACGGTCGCACATGGGCCTTGGGAAACACGTAGAAAGACGCCCGAAGAACTAGAAACCTAATTCACAAGGGTAGAAACTTGGGCGAGTCGGTAACGGTGATCCATGGAAAGTGAGAGTAGCGCAAAACGGGACAAAGGGACAGAGAAAGACAGACACAACACAGGCGCTAACTTCCGACTGAAAGAAACCAGGGCGGCCAAGACGAACGTAATCCGTGAGGGGAAACAGGCGCATGCGCCCAGAAAGATAATGAAAAACAGGTGAAAGAGGATCTACGGATGTGCACGATTCAGCGTTTCTTTAAGAACGCCAGCTCTCTTTTGGACAGGGAGATAGACGGCTTGCTTCGGGCGTCTTTCTACGTGTTTCCCAAGGCCCATGTGCGACCGTGTCCGTTATTGCTGCCACTGTGTGCAAAGCACGTGCTGCAGCTTTTTGCCTCCGCTCCGGGATTCTACCCGACGACGTCAGACTTCTCTTCAATGGTCTCAACCCCTCCACTGGGCACTCCCGCAGAATATGCAAGATTGTAAAATCTGAATGTCATCGTTATGTACGTCTTCTGAGGGAGCACTTAGCCGTGCAACTCCAACAGGCACTGGAACCTAACGCCGCTAAACGTCAGCTGCGAGCGTATCTGCTTCTAGCGGACCAAACAACTGAAGCCCTGTGGCAACTTCAACTCCGATCCCTTCGATCCCTCTGCCCACCTAAGGGGTCGAGAAAATGCAACAGCGTATACGTCTCCGAAGGAGTCACCCTTCCTGAGGACGTCAACCGGTTGTTGTCCCTTGGACCCAAATTTGCAAGGGAGACTTCGAAGACTCCGCATGAGCTACTTTCCATGGTGCGACGTGTGTCTCGCCTAGCCGACAAAGAGGACTCTGGCCGGTGCACCTCCGATGGCGTAGACGCCCTACAGTACTGTAAGCCTCGTCCTTCAAAAGTTCGTGTGGATCGTGTCGTGTCCTACCTAGCCGAACAGTCGCTTTGCGTCATCCCCTCTGACAAAGAGGGCGGGTTTGCTGTCTTTCCCCACGGTGTTTTCAATGAAAAAGCCAATCATGCCATAACAGAAGTGTTTAAATGTGGAAGAAGTGTTTCACTTCCCAAACTTAAGGTTCAAGCAAAAAACTTTGTCTCAAGCTTAATCTCGAAAGACTAGCCAGCAGCATTGAAAGTAGTAAGCGCCTCTTCCTAGAAGTGTTCTTCAGCGCAAAAACGCATAAGGCTGGCGTTCCCTTAAGGGTAATCGTTTCCGAACAGGACACTTGGCAAAAGTCAATCGCTGTGTTTCTAAAAGAAAAACTAAACATGTTGACGATAGATGACCCATTTCTAGTACGTAGTTCAGAGGAAGTGTTAAGTGCTGTGAAATCGCTTTCTGACAAGAGCCTTCTTGGTTTCTCAATTGATGTGAAAGATCTTTATTACTCCTTGCCCCATCATAACCTGCTTACAATTGTCGAAGATTCGATCCATCATTTCGGCGCTGTGTCATTTCAGAATGAATCCGGTTTATCCGTCAGTGGTTTTTTAGAATTGCTACACTTTTATCTCAGCTCCACTTTCATAAACTGGCAAGGCGCTGCTCACATTCAGAAACAGGGAATATGCATTGGGTCTTGTCTAGCCCCTGTACTTAGTGACCTGTATCTGGCACATCTTGACAGGAGCCTCCAAGAGAGGCTTACCAGCCCTCATGTCGTCAAGATCTTTCGTTTTGTTGACGATTTCTTTTTCCTTGTTGAGTGTACGCCATCGTGCTTAGAGCAAGTTGCATCCGGTATTTTAGCTAAGGTACAAGAGTGTTTTTCACCGCTGCTATTGACTAACGAAATGCCAACCGACAACGAGATTCGCTTTCTTGATATCCGTTTTAAATTCATGGACAACCACCTGTGTTGGAGCTATGCACCTCGGGCAAACAAACCTCTACTCCCCTATATATCTGCCCATTCTAAACTCGTTAAAAGGGGCATTATTAATTTATGCTTGAAGAATGCTCTGTAAAAGTCATGCCCCCACCTAATCAGCGAGAGCTTTCACGCTCAACTCGCAAGGTTCCATCAAGCAGGCTACCCAGCTGATATTTGTGTTTCTGTCGCCGAAGGCATACTCAAGAAGAAGCGCCAGGAAGGTCAACTGCCGTCCGTGCCTTCAGAAAGAAAAAAAGACAAAATTGCCGTTATTCCTTACATCCATTGCCTGTCCCACAATCTCAAGAAAATTGGGACAAAAGCTAATGTTCGTGTCGTTTTTTCTGCCCCTGAAAAACTAAGTGCGCTTTCCAAAAAAACTTTGCCCGCTGATAAACGTCCCCAAAAGCTGCAGTGCACCATTAACCACAGAAAGAAATTCGTGAAATGTACTGAAGGCATTGTTTATGACATCCCTCTCTCTTGCGGTAAGCGGTATGTTGGTCAGTCAGGTCGGTGCTTGAATGAGAGACTTCGCGAACACAAAAATAACTTGAGAACTTTTACTGGCAGTAATCTGGCTTTACACTGCAAGGAGTGTGGTTGTGTGCCATTTCTTGACAAGTGCTCGATCGTTGCCAGACACCGGGATCAGTTAACGCGAGAGATTATTGAAGCAGCTCGTATCGCTGCCTTGGACGATAAATGTGTAAGCAAGCCGTCTATCTCCCTGTCCAAAAGAGAGCTGGCCTTCTTAAAGAAACGCTGAATCGTGCACATCCGTAGATCCTCTTTCACCTGTTTTTCATTATCTTTCTGGGCGCATGCGCCTGTTTCCCCTCACGGATTACGTTCGTCTTGGCCGCCCTGGTTTCTTTCAGTCGGAAGTTAGCGCCTGTGTTGTGTCTGTCTTTCCCTGTCCCTTTGTCCCGTTTTGCGCTACTCTCACTTTCCATGGATCACCGTTACCGACTCGCCCAAGTTTCTACCCGAATGAGTAATATCCACACCTGCCGGCTCGGCGAACCTACAAGCATCCTACGGCGCGCACTTTTCTCGAACATCCGTCACAGAGAGAAATAGAGTAAAATGTTTATTACTGGTGATATCTGAATACTCAATAGGTGGGTCACCTTTCCAGGGCTCCACTGGAGACTGCCAGCCGCTCTGCTCTGTACGCTAGGCAGGCCTGGGCGGCAGTGTCATCTCTGGCCAACATCTCCTTCCTTGTAGGTTTTATTGTGGCATCTGGCAGTATTGTTCGCCGTACGTCCATATTGCATGGGCTAGGGTCAGTTTCCCGTCGTACCATAGACTTCTTTGGATATTGGATGGGTGCACCTTGTTCAGTATGTGCAGGTTGGGGTTCTTCTTTGTCTGTGGTCTTTTCCGTGTGGTTGAGGTACGGTGTCCAGGATTCTGGCTTTGGGGGGGGGGGGGGGGGGGGGGGAAGGGTTCTCCTGTCTCCACAGTATTTATTTGTTATTTCAGAGTAGGTCATGTCAGGTGGTGTCAGGGCTTTCGCGCGTAGGGCGTTGGGCTTCCGGGAGAAGACTGCTTAGGTGGCTTCATCTGCGTGCAGTGTGCCCGAGACCCCTTCGTGCCCGAGAATATATATAATTGCCAGTCGCGGGCTATTGGATGCGCGTACTGTTAGTGCTTTCCGCAGTCATGTATGAGTTTCTTCACATGTTAGATGTCCCCGGTGAGGTATATCACTGGATATGTGAAACAGCTATTGCGTCATTTCCTTTCCTCAAAAACCGATTTCATTTTTTATGAGGATGCCGCAGTGAAGAATTCCGGAAAGTTCGACCGCCTGGGGTTTTTAACGTGCACTGATATTGCCAAGCACACGGGCCTGTAGAATTTCGCCTCCATGGCCAACAAAACCTTAAGCAGAAAAGAAAACCTATAAATTTGGCGATAGAACTACAGAGGCTATAGGAGGAAGCAAGACCTACTTCTACAGTATACATTCACACACAGCAAACGCAACCCGACATTATAGTGCTTCAGGAAACGGGGCATCACCCCAACCCTAGCAGGATACACGTGCTACGAAACCCAGGAAAAAAGAAGCACGGCAATCCTAGTCAACAAAGCGATCATAGCCATAAGCCACAACAGGATAGCTGAAACGGACATAGAGCATCCCTAGCAGGATACACGTGCTACGAAACCCAGGGAAAAGGAAGCACGGCAATCCTAGCCAACAAAGCGATCACAGCCACAAGCCACGACAGGATAGCTGAAACGGACATAGAGCATGACCCGCCGCGTGGCTCAGTGGTTAGGGCGCTCGACTACTGATCCGAGTTCCCGGGTTCGAACCCGACCGCGGCTGCTGCGTTTTTATGGAGAAAAATCCCAAGGCGCCCGTGTGCTGTGCGATGTCAGTGCACGTTAAAGATCCCCAGGTGGTCGAAATTATTCCGGAGCCCTCCACTACGGCTCCTCTTCTTCCTTCTTTCATTCCCTCCTTTATCCCTTCCCTTACGGCGCGGTTCAGGTAATTTCCAACAATATATGAGACAGATACTGCGCCTTTTCCTTTCCCCCCAAAACCAATTAATATTATTGTTACATAGAGCATGTGATCATAGAAATTATTCTACAGAAACAGAGGAAAAGGGGCACCATTTTCAACATAATACCTACAGCCGCCGAAACAGAGGAAAGCCAAATTCCAAGTGCTTTTTCAAGGCGCCAGCAAACTGTCAAATGGCAACACGCTAGTCGTGTTAGGCGATTTTAATGCCCGGGATAAAAGCCGGGGATACAATAATTTCAGTGTTAAAGGAAAGACATTAGCGGAAGCGGCAGAAACTGCAGGCTACAATTTGCTCACAGACCCTGAGGACTCCGACCAGAATAGGCAACAGTGTCAGTACCGTCACCTGCCCGGACCTCACCTTCAATAAGTGTCCGGGTCAGGCGCAATGGAAAACCTGATGGAAAATCTGGGGATTGACCACTACATAAAGAGACGAGCGGGAGGCGCTGCCGTCGCGAGAGTTGCGATTCTTGTTGGGAGTGGAAAGGAAACAGAGAGCGTGCATTTATCTCTCTTCTGAGAGGATGGTCGCTGCGCTGTGCGGGGAGGGAGGAGTAGGGTAGAAAGGAGGGCTAGTGCTCGCCGCGCGCTGCGCTGCGGGTTGAGGGGGTTAGAGTGAGCGAAGGAACCACGCTATCTGTTAGGGCAGTGGCGTACATTGCGAGGATGAGGAGGCGGATTTTTTGCTTACAGCCAACGTCGCCGACACCGGGATTTCTGATACACGAGCTCCTAACGCTGTCGCGTTAAAGCTAGGTTTTGACGAAAGAAAATGGGGCAGTAATTGTCTCGTATCTCGGCGGACACCTTATCTGCGCCGTAAGCGAAGCGATAAACGAGGGAGTGAAAGAAGAAATGACCAAAGAGGTGCTGTAGTGAAGGGCTCTGGAATTATTGCGACCCACATTGGGATCTTTAGCGTCTCTCTCTTGTGGCTACATGGGGAGATTTCTCGAATTCTGCCACCCGTATGGTGGGGGCAATCTTTAACGTGCACTGGCAGTGCACAGAACACGGGCGTGTTTTGTGTTTCGTCTCCATTGAAACGTGGCCACCGCGTTCGGATCGAGCATCGGTACTGCGTTTTTTATGGAGGAAAAACGCTAAGGCGCCCGTGTGCTGTGCGATGTCAGTGCACGTTAAAGATCCCCAGGTGGTCGAAATTATTCCGGGGTCCTCCACTACGGCACCTCATTCTTCCTTTCTTCTTTCACTCCCTCCCTTATCCCTTCCCTTACGGCGCGGTTCAGGTGTCCAACGATATATGAGACAGATACTGCGCCATTTCCTTTCCCCAAAAAACCAATATTATTATTATTATTACTTACTCCGGCTCAGTAGACGAGAGCCTTAACCACTGCACCACCGCGGCGGGTCGGTATAACTTCTGCTTAACCTTGTTAGAGCGCCAACTTTGCCACCCTCACAGGTGGCAGTTAAATAAAAGTTGATAGCGAGAGGTTGGTCACCCAATGAACGCTGCTGATTGCTGCAGTGCCGCGTGTCTGCAGCAAGGTTGTCAGCACCAGTTAATGCACGCAGCCCCCCATCTCTCTCTCACCAGCGCCACGTACCTCAAAGCGCGGCTGAGGCATCCACTGAACCAGGGAGCCAGTTATGCGCCTTCTTATCCTCTATATCAGCGGGGTCTATTGCACGTTATTAACATCAAGGCCAATGAACACAATGAACGCCGACCGCTAATATAGCTTCAGTGCCGCGTTTCGCCATGTTGTCAATGCCAAAGCATGCAGTGCAGATCTGTCACTACCACCACGTAGCTCAACGGGCGACTTAGGGGTCGTCCACTGTCCAGGGGGCCAGTTATGCGCCTTTCGCTTGGTTTTGAAGCTCCCCCTATTTTGCTTCGCCATAGCTGCGACAAGGCGATGACACGTGCTTCTCCTTGGTTCAACGCCATATTGCCGCGAATCTTTGCAGCGTCTGCAGTGTTTCAGAGAATCTAACACGCCGAACAAGATACGGAAGGGCGTAGTAAAGTTTTCGCTTTAAAATGTGTGAGAGAGAAGTTTTATGTGGCTTTGCGCTTTGAAGTACTCAGATTTTTCCGGGCAGTTACAGGTAAAAACCATCGCTCCTTTTATGCGAAGCCTCCTAAACCTTGATCGAATGCATGATCTTAAATAAGTGTGGCTAGATGCAGCAGCACTATGGCTGGAGAGGTCGCTCAAGCTTCGCGTTTAGACTAGTTCGAAGGTTACCCTTCGGAGTGACTTGACTTAGTGGTTACAGGGGTTAGCTGCTGAATTCGAAGTCGCTGGAGCAAATCCTGGCCGCAGCGGCTGCTTTCATGCAGATTTTCAAGCATTGGTCCAGTGACAAGCTGGTGACACCCCTTACAACCAGGATTACCCAAGAAGAGCCATTCACAACCTGCAATGAGATCACAACAAGAAAGAAACTAACCAGAACTACTCTCCCCCCACATAAATTACTGTACAAACACTAACAGGTAACCCGGGGACAAAGAACAGACGCTTACCCTAACTCGAAACTATTTTGCTTAATTTATTTATGGAATAAATCTTATCTGCTACTTCTGTAACACGCCGCAGTCGCTCAGTGGCTCGGGCGCTCGGCTACTGAGCTTCAGCATACCCGGGTTCAAACCCGGCCTTGGCGGCCGCGTTTAGATGGAGGCAAAACGCAAAAGGCGCCCCTGCGCTGTGCGATCTCAGTGCACGTTAAAGATCCCCAGGTGGTCGAAATTATTCAGAAGCCCTCCACTAAGGCACCTCTTTATTCCTTTCTTCTTTGACTCCCTCCTTTATCCCTTCCCTTACAGCACGGTTCCGGTGTCCTCGGAGATGCGAGACAGATAATGCGCCATTT
Organism: Amblyomma americanum; assembly: GCF_052857255.1. Lineage (NCBI taxonomy): Eukaryota > Metazoa > Arthropoda > Arachnida > Ixodida > Ixodidae > Amblyomma > Amblyomma americanum. The sequence continues at coordinate 105,135,946 of NC_135503.1, read as the reverse complement.
CCTTTCCGCAAAACAATCTTCAATTTCAATTTATCTAGGGAAAATGAATAAGAAACTTTGAAAGACTTGAGCAGATTGGGATGAAAATTGAGGGTTAAAATAAATTCTTCACTTTGTTGTATTGGTTGTTTTAGTTCTTGTTTCAGTTTAGTGGATTGTCTTGTCTTTGTAGGTGTGTACTTTGTAATTGGCTCATAATGAGTCACGTGACTAAAGGGTATATATATTGGCGTCCTCGTCAGTGCTGTGGCATGTTGCAAGTTGCGCGTCCGCGCCATAAGTGTCGCCACGGTCGGAACGATTGCAGCGATCCTGGTATCTGGCAGCAAACGCGGCTGGAGTCAATGACACAACGCGTCTGCGCCGCCAGTGCCGCCGCGGGCAACGCTGCAGCGCAGTGGCAGCAGACGACAGCGACCGGCGCAAGCATAGCGAGCAAAGTTTTGAGCAATTTATGTTTTTACCGCCAACTCCCAGGCACCGCCACCGTCGCATTTCAAAATCGTCCCCATTGGCTCTACGGGAATGTCACACCCTTGTCCTCGTCTCGTAACGCGTCTTTCATATATCACTTGCCAGTTGAGCCTCGTCGCCGTCCCTTCGGAGGCTTCTGCATTGACTGACTAGGCCTGCTTTCAGAATATCACGGACTTTGGTACCGAGTTTTATAATTAGGTCGCACGGCACAAGTCGCTGGAATGGCAACTAATATTCCTTGGATATTTCTGCTTCGGGTGCCACTTCAAGCTTCGTCGGCACAACTTCCACAGCAAATGTGAGTCCTTCACATCATTTTCCTTTGTTCGACTGGACTGAGCGTCGCCGTTCAGCTGGGATCAAAATGATTCATTACAGGGATGTTCCGTTTCAAGTAGCTGGCCCATCTGCATTCTTCTTTTTCATGGAGTTTTTTTTTCGTTTTCGAGGTTGCCTTGGCAGGCATCGTTCGTATGCGTCGGTAACAGCGGTGCGAAGGCATCACTTCGAAATCCATGAACATCGGGAAATAGATCCGGCTTACAGCATAAATTAAGTGATCAAGAGAGAGGATATACAAAGCCTACTGTCTAGCTACGAGTATTTTCAATGGAAACCATAAAATTAGTATTGAGTGCTTCATTTGAATAGCTGGCGTCCGTGGACACGTTTTCTTACACGGCGCACAACATGGCGTCTCATGAGAACGGGCATGGAAGATCCCAGTTCTAAAATCCACTCGCATCGACAGAAAATACAACCAAGCGACCTTAATTCAAGGCGTAATGGAGGGACGAGTAGAAGGATAGGGCCATGCACAGAATAGTTTTTTAGGGAAACAAAATGAATATGTAAACATGAAGCGCAAGTGAATGTAGACGCCGCGTAGTAGACATGCAAGGTCGGCGTTCATAAAAAAACAGACGTTCACTTTCCTTTTTTTTTCTTCGGGGAATACTGTTTTGATGAGTTTTCTAGAAATGTTCTCTGTACACTGTAATACCGAGATTAACGTGCAGCCGCTACCGCCGTTCTTACTGTAGCCGGGCCAGCCTTAGGTCCCGGTTTCTCATTAGTTGGCACCAAAGACCGCTAGAAAGAGGGTCAGGACTGCCAGCTGATCACAAGGTGTACTCATTTATCCCCTCGATGATTAGGGCGGTTCATTTATTATGCGCGCAAAGCTACTCAGCACCTGTAACGACGGCGAACGCAACGGGCCCATGCGCCCCAGACGAGAAGAGCTACGGTCGCCATTCTAAAGCAAATATGTTCCCTATTGTTGTCACATGTCGTCATCCAGCGGCACCAATTCAAATGCAGATCGCAAGAGCTAAGGGTGAAAATTGTCAAGTTTTTTGTATCTCTGCGGGGCTTAGTGAATGCGTGCTACTATGCCGCGTCTCAGAGATGCCTTGCGACCACTTCATATTGGGAGTGGCGTCTGAGAGAGTCCATCAAAGACTACTGGTACTGGGATCATCACTGTATTCTCGACAGGTGACCGTATTGTGACGCGGTATAAACAAACCGTAGCGGACGCTCGGGTGTTCGACGCGCTAGTGCAACTTAGAGGACATATTCAACGCCGTCCGCGTCAGCAGTGCGTCTGGCTGCAAGGCAACCGACATAGTCAAACCATAGTCATGTTGTTTAGATTGTTTTCATTCTTAGATTAAGCTTAGTGGATTGTCTTTTCTATATACGTGTGCAACTTTTTGTAATCGGCTTATTAGTTGTGATGAGACTAAGTGGTATATATATGAATGTCCGCGTCTAGTAACTGTTCTTTCGTCTACCCTTCGATCAGTGAGCTTTGTCTCCCTCCCTTCGAGCACTTTGGCACCCACCAGACTGGGTCATTTGCAGGCGCGACGTGGCGTTCTTCCGGACCACTTTTCGCGCACCAGCGTTAACTCATTAACATGGTATTCCGCGGTGGACGCTCCCCAAAGCGATCTTCAAAATTTTGGGTGTACTTAAGTTTGCATACTTGCAGGAATGCAAAACCATGAAACTTTAGAGAACGCGGGCTTTTTTCCACGACGCCTGTAGGCATTGTTCTTTTTTGTTTTACTTACATTTTGTTTGTTGTAATTTTTAAGTTATGTTTTATTTTTATTTCTTATTGTTTTTGTATCCTTGATATGGCAAACGTCTGTGGAGTATCGGGAGACTATACACGGCTTGGGGCGTCTTTAACGTTGAGTGCGTTCCGCATACTGAGTCAGTTATAGCGACTTTTGCGGGGCCCCCTTGCACAATTTGAAATCAAAGTATGGCCCATTGTCTACCGTGTCGACCCACTGCAGCCCCGTCCATTACAATGCAAGAACTCCTGGCGTTTTGGTCACACTGGGAAATCTTGCAAGTCCGCAACGCGCTGCCGCGTTTGCAGCGGTGATCATGCTTCCGAAGTCTGCTCTTGAGTCATTTAGGTGTTGCCTTTACCACTCTAATCACACAGCTGACGATCCCACCTGCCCGAAGCGCGCTGATGAGAAGTCTGTCTTGGACATTATTGAACGCGAACGGTGCTCACGCGTAGATGCTTATGCCCTTCTTGACAGACGGCAGAACTCGTACGCAGATGTTGTCCGCAAGACCGCTGCCGATGTGGAGACAATCTTAACAAAGTCGGTAGTCGCTGCGATACAGAAGGCCGTTGCTGGAGTACTTGATCGCATGATTAATACGTTCAATGATGCATTATGTCAGGTAATCTCCGCGCAGGCTGTTTCATCGGCGTTAGGTAACCTAGCCTCGTCACCCGGTTCTCCATCCAATTATCTGCTGATAATATTTAACCTATTGCCCCTTCTGCCTCCACGCCTGTGAGTGTAAATGTCTCTGGCCCAGTCTTCCTCTCTAATGCTTGTGAGTCAGATATTGAAATGACAACTCAATCTCAGAAGCGTCGTGCTTCCTCTTCTCCTTCTAAATCAGATCATCTGCATGTCAAGACCAAGAAAGGTTCGTCAGGAACTGCAGAGAAATCAGATGTGTTTAAAGAGGCTGTTGCTGCCTCATTTTCAATGCAGTAATCATGGCGGGTATTTTGGTTCTGCTGTGGAATTGTCGATCTATCGCGTCTTCTTTCCAAGGTTTACACCAACTTATTCTTCATTTTTTTCCAGACATTATTTTACTACAAGAATCGTGGCTCTCTCCAAATCGTCCTGTTGCAATTCAAAGTTACTCTGTTTTTTGAGCTGATAGCCCAAACGGCAGGGGTGGCGTCTTGGTAACATTGATTTTATCAAAACTGTACCATCGTGCTAAAGTATGTCATATATTAATGCAACCTGATTGTGAGATTCTTGCAGTTGACATCGTTGTACCGCAGTGTGCCCCTGTTACAGTTGTGAATATCTACTTCCCCGCCGGTGTCCGCAGCACGGACGGGCTAGATGCTTTACTGCGCAACAGAAAAAAATGTAGTTATGGCTGGGGATTTCAATTCGCACCATGTTTTATGGGGTGTCAGGACATACTACAGCGGGCAGTTACTTTGGTCTTGGATGTCAGTAAATGGTGTGTGCTGTTATAACAGTCGCGCCATAACTTACATGAGGGCAAATTCTCGGTCAGCTATTGATTTAACCTTAGCTGTCAATGGTATTGGCGTATCTTCGTGGTCTACTATTGACCACGGTACGTCAAGTGACCACTATCCAATCACTTTCACTATTGCATGCAGCCCGCTTAGGGCGACTGGTAACGCACATAAATTTTTCAATACTACACTATTCAAGAGACTTCTAGGTGAGGCCTTCTCGTCGGTAGTTTCCTCGGATAATTCTGACCGCGGTCCTCAAGTTTTAACTTCAGTGTTAGACGCCACTCGGCGATCAGTCTTTACGGTTCAGTCAACCGTTAAAAACAAGACTCCTTCGAACTGGTGGAACGAAGCATGCGAAAAAAATTATCAGAGGAAAGCCGCATGGAAGAGCATAGCGCATAACCAGTGCCCTAAGGACTGGATCAATTACAAATTCTTTGCAGCATCTTTAAAAGAACCATATCTAAGGCTAAGGATGATTACAGTGCAAATATGAGCACTTATTTGTCCGACCCAGTCAATCGCAAATGTCTCTATAGATACATGGAACGTACTAACGTGCTGCCCTATCGCTCTATCCGCTGTGTTGCCCCCTTGGGATGAAAAACAGTTGGAGTCCATAGCTCAGGGCCTTGCTGTGCGTTTTCATGCTCGCACTGCCTTTCCTTCGACCCCATCATATTCTAGTGCAGATTTTACTGAGATCACTGTATCTGATTTAACGTCTATAGTAAATTGTCTCCAGTCTGCTGCCCCTGGGGTTGACGGAGTGACTGTTGGCATGCTGAAGATACTAACGCAAGACTTTGCCCTGGAACTCTTGCAGATAGTCAACTCGTCTTTGGGAAAAGCCTGGATTCCACAAAATTGAAAAACAGCGAAAATAATTTTATTCCTAAAAGACCAGACAAAGAGGTATGAGCTCGACAATATTCGGCCGATTGCTGTTACGTCAAATTTGGTTAAGCTTGTAGAACGGGTAGTCTTCAGCCGCCTCACAAATCATGTTCTGTCTCTTCGAGGCTTCAGTGAGGCTCAGATTGGTTTTCGCAGTGGGTGCTCAAATTGGACCGCGCACATAGACTTGGAGAGCCGTATTAGGGTTGCTATGATGCAAAAAGACGTATCTGCGTTGGTTACTTTAGATATTGCTAAGGCGTACGACAGCGTAGAACACAGCATCTTGCTTCAAAAACTAGCTGATGTGAAACCTCCTTCGTACCGTTTTGCGTGGATAAGGGAGTTCCAAAGGACCAGATCTTTCTTTTGCTCTAAGGGTACAGTAAATTCTAACACATAAGTCCAGTCTAGAGGTGTCCCATAAGGCTCAGTTCTTTCGCCGTTCTTGTTTAACATATTAATGCGTGATATCCCTATTCACCTGGAGGTCAAAGTTTATGTATATGCCGATGATATTGCTTTTTTCGCTTCTGCCAAAAATATTCATATCCTGTATCAACTGTTGTGGGAGAATTTAAATGCTCTTGAAGTTTGGCTCGACAGCCTGATGTTCACCTAAAATGTCAACAAGCGTGCCGCTCTTGTCTTTCCACCGTCATCCCCTCTCTACATTTCTTTGTCGTATCATTCTTTCCCAATCCCACAAGTTGATTCGGTTAAATATTTGGGTATAATATAACATCCGCAGTTCTTCTGGCGGCCCCATATTAAAAGCATAGTGCTTAAAGATGAGCGTGCCCTCGGTCTGTTGGTTAGGATCACCAACAAAAAATTTGGTAAGCGTCGGGACACTTTGCTTTTTCTTTATATGGCCTATGTGCGGCCAGTACTTCAATACGGCTCTGTTCTCTTTTCTGGCTGCCCGAAGTACAAGCTTCAAGCACTGTTTGTTATGGAACGCCGTGCTCTGCGCTTTTGCTTAGGTCTGCCTAAATCAGTGCGAATGCTGTGCTGTACTTGGAGGCGCGGATACCTGATCTTCATTCGAGGTTTCAGCTTCTTACTGTGAGGACGTTTCTAAGGTCTCTGGAGCATGTTCCTAGATTAGCTAACCCCAATTTCACAACGAACACATCTTTATTCTTTTGTACTTCTTGGCCTAGGTACACGATTCCTCAGGTTGTGTTCACTAATTTCCTGCTTTCAAAATTTTCATGTCAATAAATTCTGTAGTACCAGTTATCCCCCACCGCGCTGACCCTGTGATCTCCTGTGATGACACCCTCCCAGGAAATGCGAAAGATATGCCTCCCAGTGTATTAAAAGGGCTTATTGAGGAGTATCTGGATAACTTTCTTGACCATATCTCCGTTTTTACAGACGCCTCCCAACAAAATGAAAAGGCAGCCGCCCTCGGCATTTACTCAATGGCCCTCGATTGGAATTACTTATTTCGGGCCCCAGACTATACCCCTATTCTTGTAGCCGAGTTTCTCGCCATTGAGGTGGCCTTAACCAGGATTCCTTGCAATATCTCTCAGGTTATTATACTTTCGGACAGCCTTTCCATCTTGACAGCACTCTAAAAATCTAGGGATACCCCTATGAGCCGCTCCCTTCGATTTTTTCTTGCACCAAATATTACAGAAGTTCATTTGCACTGGGTCTCTGGGCACTGTTGTCTGTAATGAGAGGGCTGATTTTTTAGCCAAATCCGGCCTTGGGAGACCTATTGTCTTATTCGTACTCAATACTGTCTTCTTGACTGCAGCGCGCTTCCAACGGTTCCAGCGCCTCCAATACTTGAGCCATGAGCCTCTCCTTTCTGTAGCGGATTTTCAACACCTGGCATTTCCTTGCAGAGTGCGGATGTGCACTTTGCGGAAATGTGGTGTGTCCATGACTCTCTTGCGTTGCAGAATGCCGCGACTAAACCTCCATTTATGCCAATCAGGGTTATCGCTGACCAACCTTGTGAGTCTTGTGGCGAAATAGTCTATAGATCACTTTTTCCTCTTTTGCCGGCGGCTCACTTCACTCCGTTAAACATACTTGGAGATCCCCCTCGCTCGACTGGGGCTCTATCTATTCCGATACTACTATACTTTGGGGCAAGCGCCAAGGGGTATGCCTTGAAATCTGTGTGCGATTTCATTCACGGGTATATAATTGCATCAGGTAGATTCTTATGCTAAAATGCGAATTCACGGCTTTTACATTTCCTTTTGCTTCAAATTTGCGCCTTCTTCACAAAATTATCCAATTATTCCGCTCCTTACCCATGTGTGTATTTGTATCAACAATGTACCCTGGCCAGTCGCCCACCGTGGGTACGTGCCATTCAACCAGAGGCCATCATCATCATCATCATCATACTGGATAGGCGGTGTGCCCACCCTGCCGCCTTGTCAGGTGGCAGTTAGATTAACCGTTGACCGTGAGAGGTTGGTCATCCAATCAACGCTGCTGCTGATTGCTGCAGTGCCGCGTCTCTGCAACAAAGTTGCCAGCGCAAATGCATGCAGTCCACATTTCTTCCACCGCCGCCACGTACCTCACCGCCACGTACCACGATCAAGGCGTCCAGTTTTCCAGGGAGCGGAGTACCCGGTTTCGAACCCGACCGCGGCGGCCGCGCTTCAATGGAGACGAAACGCACAAGGCTCCCTCCCGTATGCTGAGCGATGTCAGTGCACGTTAAATATCTCCAGGTGGTCAAAATTACTCCGGAGCCCTCCACTACTACGGCACCCCTTTCTTTCTTTTTCTTTATTCCTTTCGTTCTCTCTTTCTTTCTTTCTTATTTCGATGGAGGCGAAATTCTAGAGGCCCGTGTACTGTGCGACGTCAGTGCACGTTAAAGAACCCCAGGTGGTCGATATTTCCCGATCCCTTCACCACGGCGTCTCTCATAGCCTGAGTAGCTTATGGACGTTAAACCCCCATAAACCAAACCAATATTTCTTTCTTACTTCCTTTCTTTTTTCTTTCTTTCTTTCCTTCTTCTCTTAGTCCCTCCTTTATCGCTTTTCTTACGGCGCGGTTCAGGCGTCCGCCGATATGTGAAACAGATACTCGCCATTTCCTTTCCCCCAAAATCAATTTTCTAGTTATGCGCAATCTCGGTCTAGAACGTTCACCTTGCCAACGCCAACGAGAGTGAACAAAATGAGCGCAGGTGACCTATAGCTTCAATGCCGTGTTTCTGCTGCAAAGTTGTGTACACCAACGCATGCAGCGCAAATCTGTCGCTACCGCCACGTAGGTTAAAGCGCGACTGAGGTGTCTACTGTTCCAGGGGGCCAGTTATCCGCCTTTCCTCTGTTTTCGAAGAAAACAAGATATTCGAAGAAAATTGAACATTGGTTTTGATAATTGGTTTTGAGGAAAGTAAATGGCTCAGCAACTGTCTCACATATATCGGTGGACACCCGAACCGCACCGTAAGGAAGGGTTAAACGTGGTTGAGCTGAAGGTCGTTAGAGGTCACTCTCCGGCCTCCGCGACGACTGCTGTAGCTAGCGTAGGGAAGCATTTTGCTGCAAAAGCGACCTAATCTGTACCGGAGAGTCACTGGATAAGTTGTTATAGTACCTCGTTCCTTTTCCCCGCCCCGTCGAGCTGGGAAGAAATATTGAATAAATATGGAGTCCGTATACATTCGCAAGGTGTCGCTCCAACTAGTTTACTGTTTCCCGTTTATTGCGAGAGTCTTTTCATTGTATCATAGATAACAATTCTGGGCAAAAGCATTTTTAAGCGGTAAACAGTTTATAACGGTATTTTTTCATATGTAAGATTTCGCTGTGACAATACATCCGCAGGTCACCAGACGTCACTGTTGATTTTTTTTTCTATTAACGGTTTGGCTGTCGCCAAAACAATCCCCATTGGTTTTGTATGGCCCCCTTAACTGTTAGATGCGTTCTATGAAAACGCTTCAGATTTTGCTACATGTCAAAAGAACGAACTATTACATTCAAATTTCCGTAACGGCATCTTTCAATTTTCCATTATTCAAGTTTTTTTTCGAAAATTTGCTAAAAATTTGCTAGCTTACAGGCTCGTTAACAAATTTTATGTAAACATTTTAACTATTACTGTTATGCTCTTTAATAATTGAGAGACGTTTAACCTGCCGTAAGTAATATGTATATCTGTTTTTAGCATTTAGAAAATGCGATTACACTCGGCACTCTGGCTCAACAGGTGTTGGCTTCGTCACGCCAAAATTCATTCGTGTTTTAGAAGCCATGCAGGCAAAGTAGCCCCTCCAGTGCACGTACTCGTCGAAATAGACAAAATTTGCTTGGCCACACCACCGAGGGTGACCACGTTTTCGAGATTAAATTGACATCGATATTACTTACGGTGGACTACATGCCTCTCAGTGATTAAGAAGCCCAGCAGTAATAGGTAAAAAGTTGACTATGCAATATTAGTTAGCCAGCCTACTAGTTAGCATAGCTTAGAAACTCGTGGAGACATGCCGTAGTAAAACTCGCGCTTCGAAAGGGAGCGCCGAAGTGAGGGTAGGGGGAGTAATATTAATAATAATAATAATAATAATAATAATAATAATAATAATAATAATAATAATAATAATAATAATTGGTTTTTGAGGAAAGGAAACGACGCAGTATCTGTCTCGTATATCGGCGGACACCTGCACTGCGCCGTAACGGAAAGTATAAAGGAGCGAGTGAAAGAAGAAAGTGGTGCCGTAGTGGAGGCCCCCGGAATAATTTCGACCTCCTGGGGATCGCACAGCACACGGGCGCCTTAGCGTTTTGCCTCCATAAAAACGCAGCCGCCGCGGTGGCGGAAGGGGGGGGGGGTCATAATTTTGACCGCCTGGTGTTCTTTACTGCGTGCTTTCAACACACCGCACACGGGCGCGGTTAGCGTTCCGCATCCATCGAAATGCGAACTCCGCGTTCGGGATTGAACCCGCGTCCTTGAGCGCAGCAACCAAGCGGTGTAACCATTCACCCACCGGGACGTTAAATGTTTTCTCATAAGCAAATGCACATTAACTTTGTCACTACTCGGTGACCATCTGAAAATTGCTTTTGATGAGAGGAAAGCTGCAGTAACTGTCTCACTCATTGTGGGAGATCACGACCACGCCGTGAGTTAAGGGTTCGAAGATGCCGTGGCTGTGGTCTCCGGACTAACTTCGGCCATGTGGCAATTGCACAGAACACGGGCGCTTTTTTTTATGTCAGTAGACGCTAAAATTACGGAGGGCAGTTGAGACTACTTACGTGCTGTAAAAGCGAAATTATTTGCGTCTCTTCGAGGGCTGCTGGTTAACAATATTTGTTTACTATTTAGCAGCAGACTGATGTCGCGAATGCTTCTAGGGTGAAGGGCTTTAGGTTAAAGGTCTTTCGGGTGATAGCTTTCCGGTTGAAGACTTCACGTTAAAGGTCTTTTTTTATCTGATGCTGTTATCTGCTGTCTGTCGCGGAAATACTCGCTTACGAAACACTCGTCGGCAGCTAGCGGTACTATGTTTTCGGTTTCTTCGACACGGAGAAGTTACTGTGCTTACAAACGCGCTAATTCATTCCTGCTCGCCTTCAGGTCCAGAAAAGGGTGCCGTTGTCATGGAAACAGGCTGCATAATCTCCACGCTGATTCTGGCGGCTTCCACGTATTCACGAACAAAGAGGCTCCTCTTTGCTCAGCACGAAGAGCGTGCCATCCGCGGCAGCCCGCGCAGCAACACGCAAGTTGACGTTGGTGAGTATGTGGCTCTTCGGACAAATGTGGCTTCTGTGGGTCTCTGATGATGTCATTGCTGTTTAAGGAAGAGGCCTGACTGTTGATTAATAGGCAGAAAATGTTCGGTCGTGCCGTGGCGCCTATAGAGGAGGAGAGATTTCGTCCACTCCTGGCGTTTCATGGCTCGAACCTGTCGCCGATATTAAGCGTTCACTTGTCTGTGCAAGTCATCTTATCCGCACCTTTCGCAGGACTTTTAAGCGTCTTGTTGACAGTGCAAGCTGGTGGAACGCGTACCAGGATGCACGGCTCTCCAAGATGCACCTTGCGCTTATATATTTTGCGCCTTTATTTACGGTTACACATCGAGGCGTCGTGGCGGAGTCCGTCTCCGCCTTAAACGCCAAAGGCCCTGGTTCGATTCCCAGCTTCGACAAAGGGCTTTTTTTATTCACCTTATGGACGTCAATGCTCCTCGCGTGTGCGCAGCACACGTATCATTTTCCTTTCCAGTGCTCGCTGTGCTGTCTTTAACTTAAGCTGAACCCTTTTCATTTCCAGCAAAACCCTCCACTTGTGTGTCTTCTTGCGCATTTTCTCTGGGAGAACAAATAAAAAATCCTGGCAAAATTCTTCGCTTAGCTGTCGACATAATGCCAAATTCTATAGGACATCCTATGCAGCTTGGTCGGTCGAAAGCCGTCGGCGTCGCATAGTCGGCACCGCGTGTCGGAAATAATCGGGGGCTGCGTAAAAAAATAGTAGCATGGCAATTTGGGATTTTAGTGATTGACAATTGATTAGTTTGTGATAAGCTATGATGGATTAAATAATGAATGGAATCATTCTAATTAATTGGTTAATTAAAGAATTGAGAAAGCGAAAAATTATTCGTAGAAGAAGTTCAAAGGTGTCAAAATGCTTAGAGTCAAAGGCCAATGCTTCATGATACCAATTAAGGAAACCTACAATGTAAGTTATCAATTATTTATTGAAACAATTGAAAAAAAAACGAAAAATGCCGGCAGAAAATTTTGCTCGCAGTAAAAAGCCTAACCCGCTACGCTATCGTGTCATGCACTTAAGGCGCAGCTTAGCTGTCCTCTCCAATTTTTATCTGTCTTGCAACATTAGAGCGAGTGGAAAGCCGACAAGAAAGAATAGCAGACTCTGCAGTTGGGTGTCTGTGTTCTTGCTAAGCATTACAAGAGCGAGCCGTGCCAGCTCACCCGAAAGAATTATCGGTCGGAGACAAGCATCTTATGATTTCCACCATATTATAACAGCATGCATTTTTTAGTCAGTTTACTGTAGCCTTCGGTTTAAATGGATTTGAAATCTACGGCTATGCTGATCTTTTATTTTCGAATTAAAAATGAAACAATACCGACTGGAAGGCGAAGTTCATCAATAGGTGTGCAGGTAGACCGTCGACTGAAGTGGAAGCTGTAGCAGTCCAAGCCAGCATTCGTGGTAGTAAATCCAAACACTAACATGATCTGCACCACATACGGCAATAGTCCTACCGTCACTCTTCACTCCACGTTGGATGGAGCCTTAAAGCCACTGCCTTTGAAAGAGACCGGAAAATCATTGCACCCAAGCCTGGTCTATGATTGCCTATGATCAGCATTCGCTCTATCCGCGGTGTTGTCGGATGTAACTGCAATTAAGGGGAAAGCATTTCTTGGCTCATTGTGTGTGCGCAGGAAACGTGCAGTGCAAGAAGTGTCCGCTCCACCTGTCAATAAAACGGCAAAAAAATAAAAAATAGTAAACGGCAATTATAAAAAAACATAAAATAAAAACAAAGAATAATAGAGAAAGAAATAATCAAGAAAAAAAAAATAAAATCAAAACAAAACCAATTAAAAATAAAATTAAAATTAAATATTATAAATAGTAAAAATAAAAATTTAGAAAATAGAAAAAATTGACAATTGGAGCGAGAAACAGAGGACAGGGAAAGGCTTTCGCATTTCGGGTCATCAGCAGACTTAAGTGCAAATGGCGTACGCTAAACGACAGCTCGCTCACTCCTTTTTGTACTGCCATATAAGCGTATTCGTGTTTACCACAATGCTTCTCTACATAGAGCATGTCGCTCGGTGCATTTCGCCACGGCGCTAGTCGTAGAGAGAAAGCTTTAATAATGCTCGCTTCGTCCTCAGCCAGCGGAACCAGCGGGGCCGAATATGCAAGCAACAGCCGTGGCTGACTGCACCGTCTGGAGTGCCTTCGTCAAGTGGGTGCGACACCGGTCCTCCCCCAGTGCAACAGGGATGGGGTGGAGGTGAGCAGGATTGACACTGGACTATTGTGGAAGCGACTGGCCCGGTCACTTTGCACATTCTAAATATATGTTCACCTTCTAATCTGCTTCAGCATGTCTAAAAACTCCCACATTCTCACTAAGCACTGTGCAACATTTCGTGAGTTAAAGCTATTGCTGTGTGCAACCCCTACGCTTCTCCAAAAATCGCTGGGGTTCAACGTGGCTTGAGCCTAGTCACACTGGAGAAAGCTGTGTTAAGCATGGCCTTCACTGTTTCAAATAAAATGACAAAGTCAGGGGTGAACGTCGGGCATCTAATGGTCAGTCATATGATCACGCGGCCATACTACCCTAGATTGGGCCATGCCACCAGGCATTTGGTTTTGGTTTGACCTCGTGCTGCACTGAAGGTCATTGTCTCATTCACATCGAATTTATCGGAAGTTGCCAGTGCACGTTAAAGAACCCCAGGTGATGGAAATTTCAGGAGCCCTCAACTACCGCGTCCCCCAGTAGACTCAGTCACTTTGGGACTTTGTGCCCGCACTAACCAAACGAATTTCCAAGGAACAGGAAAGGGAGTAGAGCAGAAGTACCGTCTGTTGGACTAAAGGACAGGGCAAGAAAGGGTTATTTATTAGTCCCTCGTAAGTGAGGAAAAAAGAAAAGTCTTAGTGAAATTAGGTTCTAGAAAACAATGATGATAAGCACCAACCCTCTATGACACTGAATTCGAGATTCGTCACTTCAGTATGGCGCATATAAACTGAGGCTGACGATAGCAAGGCTCTAGCTATCATACCCATGGATTCCTCCATGCGTTACGCTTTTGCTGCTTCGCTAGTTTTTGGAGTCCAGCTTTCCTGTTTTTGCTTACACTGAATACGACAGCGCGGAAATGCAATCTGGCTTGTATGGACTTGTGGTGTCACGTTCGAATAGCCCGTCGGCCACTTCCGTCCCAGGCGCTGGGCCTCCACAGTGTCTAAGTCAGTGATCGCTTGCGAAAAACCGACTAGTCTGTAAAATGTATGTCCGTAAGCTTGCCATGAATTATGCGAATTAGTCATTAAAGGTTGGCTATGCGAATTGTTCATTCATTCATTCATTTTCATTTTCCTGAAGGCCTATTTTTGAGGGGCATTAAATAAGCGGTGGTTACAATGTGTTGTATGTAAGAAGGCGAAAGGCTTTCTTGCCTCATAAGTGGCTTGGATGGAACTTGTAAACGGAAGTTGTAGACAGAAGTTGTAGACGGAAGTTGTTGGCACGAACTCTCATTCATAAGTTGTGCGGTAAATAAAACAGAAATGTAAAAGTTGATTAAGCAACTGTTCTTAAGCAACGTAAATATATTGAAAAAAGCCAGGAATATAAAAACAAAAGACAAAAATAAAAATATAAAAGAATGAAATTAAATAACGAATAAAAACGAGAAATACCAGAACAAAAGAAAAACAAAGAAAAAGAAAAATGAAAGTAGGAAGAGGACAGGGAAAGGCTTTCACATTTGTGCTCTTGAGCAGACTTAAGTGCAATCCTGCAATCTTTGTTAGTCGTGTGCTCTAATTATATAGCTGCTGGCTTCGCGCGCGAAGTTCGAGGGAGAGGTTATTGCCACAATGTCGTCTGCAAGGTCGTTCCAGTCGACGGCGGTACGAGAAAAGAATGAGGATGAAAATATTTTGTTACTATGTGTAATTTATTAGCGCATTGCGTCCGAATGACAGCATGAATTGAGCCTCGCCTGTTCCTCGAATGTTTTGTACTACCCGCACCTCCAGACACCCTCCTGCAACTTTAGTGCGATAACCTTCCACTTGCCTTGACGGCAGCCTTCCCTAATTCTTTTTCATTAATTGCTTATAGATCCAGTACTGGAGATAGTCCGGTGTCGGGAGCGAAAACGGGGCCGCCTGCTCGGTCCGTGGTGCCTTCGTCGTGTGGGTGCATCTCATCCCGCCACCAAGCAGAACCGCCTTCTGCCGGCGAGTATAGGGCGGGAGAGAACTGGTAAGGAAAGTTTCGACTGGAGCAGCGCATGTACAGCGTTTGCCAAGAGTAACTGGGCTGCACGGTTTGCTTCTCTTTCGAATAGTGGAACACTAATGGCTTTTCTAAAGATCGAGAAGTTATCTGAAGCTGAAGACAAGGGCCCTTCTTAGCATACAGAGCTTGAAGGCTGGTATAATGGCTTCAATATGTGACTGATAAGCAAGCCGTCTAGCCTGGCTACTTTTGCCAAAGATTGTAAAAGTACCTTTACCCCTCGGCTATTGCGCGCTGACACCCTTGAGTAATTAATGCGAAAGCATTATACGACTATGTCGCGTCACAAAGAGTGTCCGCAGATTTCATCCCAACGATTAGGTCGTTCTGGAGATAAATATTTATGCAAAAGTTTGGCTGCTTAGGTAGTGCGTGAGTAGATCATGAAATGGGAAAAGTTTGGTTGAATTGAAATTTGTTAATTATCTGAAATAATGAAAACAAATGTAGTGTTTTCAGCAAGTTTTGCGTCTGTGATTCGAAGATAACCGATTTAAACGCTTGGGAAGGCTTGCTTAGTATATATCAAAATTAAATAAACAAAAATTGAAATGCTAAAATTTAAAAAAATTTTATTTCGTAATGTGCAAACCACATAAGGAACGCTGTTAGTTCACACCTTCACCTGCGCAAAGAGAAATGTACAAAAAATGAAGACACACTTTCAGGACTCCCAAAAATAAGAATGTTAGTCCTTCGCAGCTCTAGCGGCAAAGATCCAAATAATGCAGAGATGCGTTCAGGTTATCCGCATTGCCGAAGATAAGACTGGTGACACTTTTGAAACTCTAACGAGAGATTTTCGTATTCAGGAAGTTTCACCGTCGTAAACTATGTAATTCGCTGCCCCCACATTGAGGTTTAAAAGCACGATTATTAGGATAAGGAGCCGGCGCTTTACTACCAGCACGTGTTTTTTTATTAGACATCTTGCCGCTTTTTGTTTTATTTCTTAATCTCTTGCCTCTGTAGAAAATGGCGTTACACACTTTGATTCCTGTTTGTGAAGCAGTGATTTCAAAACCTCATTGTTCGAATTCTATGATAGGCAGGAAAAAAAAATCAAGACAAACCAGTGAATGCATTGCGACACGTTCCCTGCTGCAGATTTACTTAAATTTTCTCTCTCCAAAAGACCTCAATAAAAATTTGAATGATTGCACAAGGACATGTTTTACATGAATGTAAATGACATATTTAGAATCAGAACACAAAATACATGTTCCCGTAAGAATGCATAATTGTGACTCCATTACTTATAAAATTTGTTTGAAAGAGCAGGGTCCTTCTTAAAGCAGCCGCAATGTTGCTGGGAGATATTTCGCATTCACCTGACCGAGATGTTAGCAATCAAACGTCGATCAGAAGACTTAGGCTATCCTCCCCAGTCCACTTGTTCAAATTTGTGCCTCCACATGCATGCTATTGTTATCAGCTCTTTGAGTGTCGCATAGTGTATTATATCATAAGTCTAACGAAAAGCATGTCCTGGCTTAACCGCTTCTTTGATATAATTGCTTAGAAATTGTGAGCTTAAGCATGGTGAAGATAAGTTATGAAAGATGCACTTAACAGGGTTATTTGCGGTGCATTGCCTCTTCATATCAGTGATTAATTTTTTTTGCTGTTAGCCAGCTTAGATTTTTTTTCATTTAGTCGAGGGATTGGCGGCATATCGTCTGGTCAGGAATCATGGTGATGATCACTGGTCACTGGAGCACTACGGCTCGCTTGTTCATTATCTAGGGAACAAGGGAATGATAGTGAACAGAGGAGCTGTAGTGCTCCCGAAACGTCAAAAGTTCAACCTTTTTTGACCTTGGCCAGTGATCAGAACTCCTCATTAAAAGTTTTCATTACCAATGAATCGGCTGGAGTCCATCTCCTCTCCCAAGCGATCACAACTCCCTGCTCAGCTTCAGAATTATAGAATACACGCCCAGCACATCGGGGCAATCCAGCATGTTATCCTTATATGCTCATCGCAATCAGTACCGCGAATGCCCAATAGCCGAGTAGCATCACATCCTCCCTGACACCTGGCTGAAGCCAAGAGTTGTACTGCGATATGCAAATACAAGTTAAAGAACTTCAAGTGGTCCAAATGAATCCATACTCGTCTACTGCGGTGACTATACCTTTAGTAGCCCAGGGGCTCCTTCGTGACGCTGAACCCGACATACTTGCCTACCATCGCGATTGAAAGTTTCACCGCAACCAACCACCTGACAGGTGCCGTGTTGGCAGGTAGTAGCAGAGCAAAGCACAACCTGCCACGCAGAGAGCGCAGGAATTCACAACATGAAGGCGAGAGCTAGACAGATAGCGGCTAGCAGCATAAATACCAGCTTAACTAGCAGCATAACTAGCAGCGTAGCTAGCAACGTAACACGGTACCTGCCAGCGATAGCAGGTGACGTGTGAAGAGCTGTGCTCAAATATCGCACTGCAGACTACCGTAATCATCAACCAATTTTTTTTCATCCCACATCTACGTCTTTCAGCTGGTGCATTCAATCCTGAGGGTTCTAGAAGAAGCCAGTTTGGCACAGGTCTGTTTAAACCGGTTTGAGCCGTACTCATCAGCCGCGGTGGCTCGGCTGCTGAACCGAAAGATGCGGCTTCGATCCCGGCCGCGGCTGTCACATTTCGTTGGAGGGGAAATTCTAGCGGCCCGTGTACTTTGCGATGTCAGTGCATGTTAAAGATCCCCAGGTAGTTGAAATTTTCGGAGCCTTTCGCTACGGCGTTCCTCACACCTTGAGTCGCTTAGAGGCGTTATGGCTCGTAAAAAAAGTAACACGAACTGTAATACAGCGTAACACGCGCCCTGCATTGCTGCGCTCCTACAGGTCTGGATCCAGACTCCGGCACACGTCGTTGTCATGGAAACAGCCTTCAGCGGAACCTGGTGGATCGCTGTGCCGTTGGGTCACGCGTCTCCGACATTCCAGCTCTTGAGACATGCATCCAATCAGTGTGCGACCACGGCACTATGTTAAGTCGCTCCGTCAGTCCCAGCAGCAAGCTGGGACCAAGCCAAAGATGCGGGGGTGAGTATGTGGTTACCTAAATGCAATAGCCCATAGAGGAAAAGCTCTCCTTTTGGGGGAGAAATTCTAGGTGCCCGTGTACTTAGTTGTGTCATTGCACATTAAGGAACCCCAGGTGGCCGAAATAATGCCGGGGACCTTTACTAAGGCGTCCCCCACAGAATGAGTTGCTTTGGGATGTTAAACCCACATAAACGAAAGCATAACTTTGTAATTTAGAATTACGTTGTCGCTCTTCTGAACGAGAAAATGTTACTCACACCAACCGCGACAAAACCAGGACCTGCTTTAGAGTTTCAGCGAGGAGCGCGCAAATGGAAAATTCCGCACAAAAGGTTTCAACAGCGGTTGTAGTAAAAAATGCATTTGCTTTCTTTGCTCTTACGGCCTAATTCTCTACGCGGAGAAAATAACGTGCAGCCCAACGCGCAGAAGACCTGTACCGGAAAATGGGCTGAGGAATGGGGTGCCGTTGACAAAACAGATTCCTGACATTTTTTTTGTTTGACCGAAATGTGTAGCTGCGTCTTGATTTTGATAGAGCAAAATTTCATTTGAGATATAAAAATTCATTTGAGCGAACATTTATTTCAAGGTACTGCAAGATCGATATCATGTTTTGCTGTTGTGCGCAATTTCCATCAAAACCGTCCACTTGTGTTTTTTTTTGCGCATTTTCTCTGACAGAATGAATATAAAAACCTGGGAAAATTCTTCGCTTAGCTGTCGACATAATTCCAAATTCTATGGGACATCGTGTACAGCTTGGTCGGTCAAAAAGCGGTCGGCGTCGCATAGTCGGCACCGCGTGTCGGAAATAATCGGGGGCTGCGTAAAAAAAATAGTAGCATTGCAATTTGCGATTTTAGTGATTGACAGTTGATTAGTGTGTGATAAGCTATGATGATTTATATAACGAATGGAATCATTCTAATTAATTGGTTAATTAAAGAATCGAGAAAGCGAAAAATTATTCGTAGAAGAAGTTCAAAGGTGTCAAAATGCTTAGAGTCAAAGGCCAATGCTTCATGATACAAATAAGGAAACCTACAATGTAAGTTATCAATTATTTATTGAAGCAATTGAAAAAAACACGAAAAATGCCTGCAGAAAATTTTGCTCACAGTAAAAAGCCTAACCCGCTACGCTATCGTGTCATGCACTTAGGGCGCAGCTTAGCTGTCATCTCCAATTTTTATCTATGTCTTGCAACATTAGAGCGAGAGGAAAGCCGACAAGAAAGAATAAGCACACTCAGCAGTGGGGTGTCTGTGTTCTTGCTAAGCATTACACAAGAGCGAGACTTGCCACTTCGCCCAAAAGAATTATCGGTAGGAGACAAGCATCTTGTGATTTTCACCATATTATAACAGCACGCATTTTTTAGTCAGTTTACTGTAGCCTTCGGTTCAAATGTATTTGAAATCTATGGAGATGCTGATCTTTTTTTTTCGAATTAAAAATAAAACAATACCGACTGCAAGGCGAAGTTCATCAATAGGCGTGCAGGTAGACCGTCGACTGAAGTGGAAGCTGTAGCAGTCCAAGCCAGCATTCGTGGCAGTAAATCCAAACACTAACATGATCTGCACCACATACGGCAATAGTCCTACCGTCACTCTTCACTCCACGTTGGATGGAGTCTTAAAGCCACTGCCTTTGAAAGAGACCGGAAAATCATTGCATCCAAGCCTGGTCTATGATCGCCTATGATCAGCATTCGCTCTATCAGCGGTGTTGTCGGATGTAACTGCAATTAAGGGGAAAGCATTTCTTGGCTCATTGTGTGTGCGCAGGAAACGTGCAGTGCAAGAAGTGTCCACTCCACCTGTCAATAAAACGGCAAAAAAATAAAAAATAGTAAACGGCAATTATAAAAACATAAAAATAAAAACAAAGAATAATAGAGAAAAAGACAATCAAGAATAGAAAATAAAATCAAAACAAAACAAATTGAAAATAAAATTAAAATTAAATATAATAAAAAGTAAAAATAAAAATTTAGAAAATAGAAAAAATTGACAATTGGAGCGAGAAACAGAGGACAGGGAAAGGCTTTCGCATTTCGGGTCATCAGCAGACTTAAGTGCAAATGATTTTTTCTTTCGCTTCGGTTTGGCAGAGGCCAGCGCTACCTCCTTTTCGACGCTCTACACATTAAACATGAAAAAGTAAACGAAGAGAGTAAACTGTCCTCTAGCGCACGCCCATGTATAAAATGGCGTACGCTAAACGACAGCTCGCTCACTCCGTTTTTTACTGCCATATAAGCGTATTCGTGTTTACCACAATGCTTCTCTACATAGAGCATGTTGCTCGGCGCATGTCGCCACAGCGCTAGTCGTAGCGAGAAAGCTTTAATAATGCTCGCTTCGTCCTCTACCAGCGGAACCAGCGGGGCCGAATATGCAAGCAACAGCCGTGGCAGACTGCACCATCTGGAGTGCCTTCGTCAAGTGGGTGCGACACCGGTTCTCCCCCAGTGCAACAGGGATGGGGTGGAGGTGAGCAGGATTGACACTGGACTGTTGTGGAAGCGACTGGCCCGGTCACTTTTCACATTCTAAATATATGTTCACCTTCTGATCTGCTTCACCATGTCTAAAAACTCCCACATTCTCACTGAGCACTGTGCAACATTTCGTGAGTTAAAGCTATAGCTTTGTGCCACCCCTACGCTTCTCCAAAAATCGCTGGGGTTCAACGTGGCTTGAGCCTAGTCACACTGGAGAAAGCTGTGTTAAGAATGGCCTCCAATGTCTCAAATCAAATGACAAAGTCAGGGGTGAATGTCGGGCATCTAATGGTCAGTCATGTGATCACGTGGCCATACAGCCCTAGATTGGGCCATGCCACCAGGCATTTAATTTTGGTTTGATCTCGTGCAGCACTGAAGGTGATTGTCTCATTCACATCGAATTTATCGGAAGTTGCCAGTGCACGTTAGAGAACCCCAGGTGGTGGAATTTCAGGAGCCCTCAACTACCGCGTCCCCCAGTAGACTCACTCACTTTGGGACTTTGAGCACGCACTAACCAAACGAATTTCCAAGGAACAAGAAAGGGAGTAGAGCAGAAGTACCGTCTGTTGGACTACAGGACAGGGCAAGAGAGGGTTATTTATTAGTCCCTCGTAGGTGAGGGAAAAAGAAAAGTCTTAGTGAAATTAGGTTCCAGAACACGATGATGACAAGCACCAACCCTCTATGACACTGAATTCGAGATTCGTCACTTTGGTATGGCGCATATAAACTGAGGCTGACGATAACAAGGCTCTAGCTATTATACCCATGGATTCCTCCTTATGTTACGATTTTGCTGCTTCGCTAGTTTCCGGAGTTCAGCTTTCCTTTTTTTGCTTACACTGAATACGACAGCGCGGAAACGCAATCTGGCTTGTATGAACTAGTGGTGTCACGTACGAATAGTCCGTCGGCCACTTCCGTCCCATGCGGTGAGCCCCCACAATGTCTAAGTCAGTAGTCACTTACGAAAAACCGACTTAGTCTGTAGAATGTATGTCCGTATGCTCTCCATGTATTATGCGAATTAGTCATTAAAGGTTGGCTAAGCGATTTGTTCATTAATTCATTAATTTTCATTTTCGTGAAGGCACATTTTTGAGGGGCTATAAATAAGTGGTGGGTACAATGAGTTGTATGCAACAAGGCGAAAGGCTTTCTTGTCTCATAAGTGGCTTGGATGGAACTTGTAAACGGAAGTTGTAGACAGAAGTAGTAGACGGAAGTTGTTGACACGAACTCTCATTCATAAGTTGTGCGGTAAATAAAACAGAAATGTAAAAGTTGATTAAGCAACTGTTCTTAAGCAACGTAAATGTATTGAAAGAAGCCAGGAATATAAAAAACACAAAACAGAAATAAAAAGAAAAAGAATAAAATTAAGTAAGGAATAAAAACGAGAAAATTCAAAACAAAAGGAAAACAAACAAGAAAAAGAAAAATGAAAGTAGGAAGAGGACAGGGAAAGGCTTTCACATTTGTGCTCTTGAGCAGACCTAAGTGCAATCCTGCAATCTTTGTTAGTCGTGTGCTCTAATTATATAGCTGCTGGCTTCGCGCGCGAAGTTCGAGGCAGAGAATATTGCCACAATGTCGTCTGCAAGGTTGTTCCAGTAGGCGGCGGTACGAGAAAAGAATGAGGATGAAAATATTTTGTTACTATGTATAATTTATTAGCGCATTGTGTCCGAATGACAGCATGAATTTAGCCTCGCCTGTTCCTAGAATGTTTTGAACTACCCGCACCTCCAGACACCCTCCTGCAAATTTAGTGCGATAACCTTCCACTTCCCTTGACGGCAGCCTTCCCTAATTCTTTTTCATTAATTGCTTATAGATCCAGTACTGGAGATAGTCCGGTGTCGGGAGCAAAAACGGGGCCGCCTGCTCGGTCCGTGGTGCCTTCGTCGTGTGGGTGCATCTCATCCCGCCACCAACGAGAACCGCCTTCTGCCGGCGAGTATAGGGCGGGAGAGAACTGGTAAGGAAAGTTTCGACTGGAGCAGTGCATGTACAGCGTTTGCCAAGAGTAACTGGGCTGCACGGTTTGCTTCTCTTTCGAATAGTGGAACCCTTATGGCTTTTCTAAAGATCAAGAAGATATCTGAAGGGGAAGACTAGGGCTCTTGTTACCATACAGAGCATGAGGGCTGGTATAATGACTTCAATAAGCGACTGATAAGCAAGCCGTCTAGCCTGGCTACTTTTGCTAAAGATTGTATAAGTACCTTTACCCCTCTGCTATTGCGCGCTGACACCCTTGAGTAATTAATGCGAAAGCATTATACGACTATGTCGCGTCAGAAAGAGTGTCCGCAGATTTCATCCCCACGATTATGTCGTTCTGGTGATAAATATATATGCAAAAGTTTGACTGGGTTAGGTAGTGCGTGAGTAGATCTTGAAATGAGAAAAGTTTGGTTAATGAATTTAAATTTGTTATTATCTGAAATAATGAAAACAAATGTAGTGTTTTAAGCAAGTGTTGCCTCTGTGATTCGAGGATAAACGATGTAAATGCTTGGGAAGGCTTGCTTAGTATATATCAAAATTAAATAAACAGAAATTGAAATGCGAAAATTAAAACATTGTTATTTCATAATGTGCAAACCACATAAATGCTGTTAGCGCATCGCGGCTATAGACGTTCAACCGGATTTTGGGCCGGTTGAAAAAATTTCTGATTTCTGTTCACACCTTCACCTGCGCAAAGAGAAAGGTACAAAAAATGAAGACACACTTTCAGGAGTCCCGAAAATAAGAATGTTAGTCCTTCGCAGCTCTAGCGGCAAAGATACAAATAATACAGAGATGCGTTCAGGTTATCCGCATTGCCGAAGATAAGACTGGTGATTCTTTTGAAACTCTAACGAGAGATTTTTCTTTTCAGGAAGTTTAAGCGTCGTAAACTATGTAATTCGCTGCCCCCCACATTGAGGTTTAAAAGCACGATTATTAGGATAAGGAGCCGGCGCTTTACTACCAGCACATTGTTTTTATTAGACATCTTGCCGCTTTTTGTTTTATTTCTTAATCTCTTGCCACTCTAGAAAATGGCGTTACACACTTTGATTCCTGTTTCTGAAGCAGTGACTTCAAAACCTCATTGTTCGAATTCTATGATAGGCAGGAAGAAGATATTAAGACAAACCAGTGAATGCATTGCGACACGTTCCCTGCTGCAGATTTACTTAAATTCTCTCTCTCCAAAAGACTTCAATAAAAATTTGAATGATTGCACGAGGACATGTTTTACATGAAAGTAAATGACATATTTAGAATCAGAACACAAAATACATGTTGCCGTAAGAATGCATAATTGTGACTCCATTAATTATAAAATTTGTTTGAAAGAGCAGGGTCCTTCTTAAAGCAGCCGCACTGTTGCTGGGAGATATTTCGCATTCACCTGACCGAGATGTTAGCAATCAAACGTCGATCAGAAGACAGGCTATCCTCCCCAGTCCACTTGTTCAAATTTGTGCCTCCACATGCATGCTATTGTTATCAGCTCTTTGAGTGTCGCATAGTGTATTATATCATAAGTCTAACGAAAAGTATGTCCTAACTTAACCGCTTCTTTGATATAATTGCTTAGAAATCGTGAGCTTAAGCAGGGTGAAGATAAGTTATGAGCGATGCAAACTACAAGTGCACTTAACAGGGTTATTTGCGGTGCATTGCCTCTTCATATCAGTGATTAATTTTTTGCTGTTAGCCAGCTTACATTTTTTTTCATTTAGTCGAGGGATTGACGGCATATCGTCTGGTCAGGAATCATGGTGATGATCACTGGTCACTGGAGCACTACGGCTCGCTTGTTCATTATCTAGGGAACAAGGGAGTGATAGTGAACAGGGGAGCTGTAGTGCTCCTGAAACGTCAAAAGTTCAACCTTTTTTGACCTTGGCCAGTGATCAGAACTCCTCATTAAAAGTTTTCATTACCAATGAATCGGCTGGAGTCCATCTCCTCTCCCAAGCGATCACAACTCCCTGCTCAGCTTCAGAATTAGAATACACGCCCAGCACATCGGGGCAATCCAGCATGTTATCCTTATATGCTCATCGCAATCAGTACCGCGAATGCCCAACAGCCGAGTAGCATCGCGTCCTCCCTGACACCTGGCTGAAGCCAAGAGTTGTACTGCGATGTGCAAATACAAGTTAAAGAACTTCACGTGGTCCAAATGAATCCATACTCGTCTACTGCGGTGAGTATACCTTTAGTAGCCCAGGGGCTCCTTCGTGACGCTTAACCCGACATACTTGCCTACCATCGCGATTGAAAGTTTCACCGCAACCAACCACCTGACAGGTGCCGTGTTGGCAGGTAGTAGCAGAGCAAAGCACAACCTGCCACGCAGAGAGCGCAGGAATTCACAACATGAAGGCGAGAGCTAGACAGATCGCGGCTAGCAGCATAAATACCAGCTTAACTAGCAGCATAACTAGCAGCTTAGCTAGCAGCGTAGCTAGCAACGTAACACGGTACCTGCCAGCGATAGCAGGTGACGTGTGAAGAGCTGTGAAGAGCTGTGTGAAGAGCAGCAACCAAGCGGTGTAACCATTCACCCACCGGGACGTTAAATGTTTTCTCATAAGCAAATGCACATTAACTTTGTCACTACTCGGTGACCATCTGAAAATTGCTTTTGATGAGAGGAAAGCTGCAGTAACTGTCTCACTCATTGTGGGAGATCACGACCACGCCGTGAGTTAAGGGTTCGAAGATGCCGTGGCTGTGGTCTCCGGACTAACTTCGGCCATGTGGCAATTGCACAGAACACGGGCGCTTTTTTTTATGTCAGTAGACGCTAAAATTACGGAGGGCAGTTGAGACTACTTACGTGCTGTAAAAGCGAAATATTTGCGTCTCTTCGAGGGCTGCTGGTTAACAATATTTGTTTACTATTTAGCAGCAGACTGATGTCGCGAATGCTTCTAGGGTGAAGGGCTTTAGGTTAAAGGTCTTTCGGGTGATAGCTTTCCGGTTGAAGACTTCACGTTAAAGGTCTTTTTTTATCTGATGCTGTTATCTGCTGTCTGTCGCGGAAATACTCGCTTACGAAACACTCGTCGGCAGCTAGCGGTACTATGTTTTCGGTTTCTTCGACACGGAGAAGTTACTGTGCTTACAAACGCGCTAATTCATTCCTGCTCGCCTTCAGGTCCAGAAAAGGGTGCCGTTGTCATGGAAACAGGCTGCATAATCTCCACGCTGATTCTGGCGGCTTCCACGTATTCACGAACAAAGAGGCTCCTCTTTGCTCAGCACGAAGAGCGTGCCATCCGCGGCAGCCCGCGCAGCAACACGCAAGTTGACGTTGGTGAGTATGTGGCTCCCTGCTCAGCTTCAGAATTAGAATACACGCCCAGCACATCGGGGCAATCCAGCATGTTATCCTTATATGCTCATCGCAATCAGTACCGCGAATGCCCAACAGCCGAGTAGCATCGCGTCCTCCCTGACACCTGGCTGAAGCCAAGAGTTGTACTGCGATGTGCAAATACAAGTTAAAGAACTTCACGTGGTCCAAATGAATCCATACTCGTCTACTGCGGTGAGTATACCTTTAGTAGCCCAGGGGCTCCTTCGTGACGCTTAACCCGACATACTTGCCTACCATCGCGATTGAAAGTTTCACCGCAACCAACCACCTGACAGGTGCCGTGTTGGCAGGTAGTAGCAGAGCAAAGCACAACCTGCCACGCAGAGAGCGCAGGAATTCACAACATGAAGGCGAGAGCTAGACAGATCGCGGCTAGCAGCATAAATACCAGCTTAACTAGCAGCATAACTAGCAGCTTAGCTAGCAGCGTAGCTAGCAACGTAACACGGTACCTGCCAGCGATAGCAGGTGACGTGTGAAGAGCTGTGCTCAAATAACGCACTGCAGATTACCGTAATCATCAACCAATTTTTTTTCATCCCACATCTACGTCTTTCAGCTGGTGCATTCGATCCTGAGGGTTCTAGAAGAAGCCAGTTTGGCACAGGTCTGTTTAAACCGCTTTGAGCCGTACTCATCAGCCGCGGTGGCTCGGCTGCTGAACCGAAAGATGCGGCTTCGATCCCGGCCGCGGCTGTCACATTCGTTGGAGGGGAAATTCTAGCGGCCCGTGTACTTTGCGATGTCAGTGCATGTTAAAGATCCCCAGGTAGTCGAAATTTTCGGAGCCTTTCACTACGGCGTTCCTCACACCTTGAGTCGCTTAGAGGCGTTATGGCTCGTAAAACCAGTAACACGAACTGTAATACAGCGTAACACGCGCCCTGCATTGCTGCGCTCCTACAGGTCTGGATCCAGACTCCGGCACACGTCGTTGTCATGGAAACAGCCTTCAGCGGAACCTGGTGGATCACTGTGCCGTTGGGTCACGCGTCTCCGACATTCCAGCTCTTGAGACATGCATCCAATCAGTGTGCGACCACGGCACTATGTTAAGTCGCTCCGTCAGTCCCAGCAGCAAGCTCAAGACCAAGCCAAAGATGCGGGGTTGAGTATGTGGTTACCTAAATGCAATAGCCCATAGAGGAAAAGCTCTCCTTTTGGGGGAGAAATTCTAGGTGCCCGTGTACTTAGTTGTGTCATTGCACATTATGGAACCCCAGAGGGCCGAAATAATGCCGGGGACCTTTACTAAGGCGTCCCCCACAGCATGAGTTGCTTTGGGATGTTAAACCCACATAAACGAAAGCATAACTTTGTAATTTAGAATTACGTTGTCACTCTTCTGAACGAGAAAATGTTACTCGCACTGACCACGAGAAAACCAGGACCTAGCTGCTATAGAGTTTTAGCAAGGAGCGCACTAATGCGCGCGTAGAAACTTGTGGTTACCTAAATGCAATAGCCCATAGAGGAAAAGCTCTCCTCTTGTGGGAGAAATTCTAGGTGCCCGTGTACTTAGTTGTGTCATTGCACATTAAAGAACCCCAGGTGGCCGAAATAATGCCGGAGACCTTTACTAAAGCATCCCCCACAGCATGAGTCGCTTTGGGATGTTAAACCCACATAAACGAAAGCATAACTTTGTAATTTAGAATTACGTTGTCGCTCTTCTGAACGAGAAAATGTTACTCACACCAACCGCGACAAAACCAGGACCTGCTTTAGAGTTTCAGCGAGGAGCGCGCAAATGCGCGCATAGAAAATTCCGCACAAAGGTTTCTACAGCGGTTGTAGTAAAAAATGCATTTGCTTTCTTTGCTCTTACGGCCTAATTCTCTACGCGGAGAAAATAACGTGCAGCCCAACGCGCAGAAGACCTGTACCGGAAAATGGGCTGAGGAATGGGGTGCCGTTGACAAATCACATTCCTGACATTTGTTTTGTTTGATCAAAATGTGTAGCTGCGTCTTGATTTTGATAGAGCAAAATTTAATTTGAGATATAAAAATTCATTTCAGCGAACATTTATTTCAAGGTACTGCAAGATCGATATCATGTTTTGCTGTAGTGCGCAATTTTCATCAAAACCGTCCACTTGTGTTTTTTTGCGCATTTTCTCTGACAGAATGAATATAAAAACCTGGGAAAATTCTTCGCTTAGCTGTCTACGTAATGACAAATTCTACAGGACATCGTGTACAGCTTGGTCGGTCAAAAAGCCGTCGGCGTCGCATAGTCGGCACCGCGTGTCGGAAATAATCGGGGGCTGCGTAAAAAAATAGTAGCATGGCAATTTGCGATTTTAGTGATTGACAGTTAATTAGTAAGCTATGATAAATTATATAACGAATGGAATCATTCTAATTAATTTGTTAATTAAAGAATTGAGAAAGCGAAAAATTATTCGTAGAAGATACAAATTAAGGAATCCTGCAATGTAAGTTATCAATTATTTATTGAAACAATTGGAAAAAACACGAAAAATGCTGCAGAAAATTTTGTTCACAGTACAAAGCCTAACCCGCTACGCTATCGTGTCATGCACTTAGGGCGCAGCTTAGCTGTCCTCTCCAATTTTTATCTATGTCTTGCAACATTAGAGCGAGAGGAAAGCCGACAAGAAAGAATAAGCACACTCAGCAGTGGGGTGTCTGTGTTCTTGCTAAGCATTACAAGAGCGAGACTTGCCACCTCGCCCAAAAGAATTATCGGTAGGAGACAAGCATCTTATGATTTTGACCATATTATAACAGCATGCATTTTTTAGTCAGTTTACTGTAGCCTTCGGTTTAAATGGATTTGTAATCTACGGCTATGCTGATCTTTTATTTTCGAATTAAAAATGAAACAATACCGACTCCAAGGCGAAGTTCATCAATAGGCGTGCAGGTAGACCGTCGACTGAAGTGGAAGCTGTAGCAGTCCAAGCCAGCATTCGTGGTAGTAAATCCAAACACTAACATGATCTGCACCACATACGGCAATACTCCTACCGTCACTCTTCACTCCACGTTGGATGGAGTCTTAAAGCCACTGCCCTTGAAAGAGACCGGAAAATCATTGCACCCTAGCCTGGTCTATGATTGCCTATGATCAGCATTCGCTCTATCCGCGGTGTTGTCGGATGTAACTGCAATTAAGGGGAAAGCATTTCTTGGCTCATTGTGTGTGCACAGGAAACGTGCAGTGCAAGAAGTGTCCACTCCACCTGTCAATAAAACGGCAAAAAAAAATACAAATAGTAAACACAAATTATAAAGACAAAAATAAAATCAAAGAAAAATAGAGAAAGAAACAATCAAGAACAGAAAATAAAATCAAAACAAGAACGAATTGAAAATAAAATTAAAATTAATATAATAAAAATAGAAATAAAAATGTAGAAAATAGAAAAAAATGACAATTGCAGCGAGAAACAGAGGACAGGGAAAGGCTTTCGCATTTCGGGTCATCAGCAGACTTAAGTGCAAATGACTTTTTTTCGCTTCGGTTTGGCAGAGGCCAGCGCTACCTCCTTTTCGACGCTCTACACATTAAACATGAAAAAGTAAACGAAGAGAGTAAACTGTCCTCTAGCGCACGCCCATGTATAAAATGGCGTACGCTAAACGACAGCTCGCTCACTCCTTTTTGTACTGCCATATAAGCGTATTCGTGTTTACCACAATGCTTCTCTACATAGAGCATGTCGCTCGGCGCATGTCGCCACGCCGCTAGTCGTAGCGAGCCAGCTTTAATTTTTCTCGCTTTGTCCTCAACCAGCGGAACCAGCGGGGCTGAATATGCAAGCAACAGCCGTGGCAGACTGCACCATCTGGAGTGCCTTCGTCAAGTGGGTGCGACACTGGTTCTCCCCCAGTGCAACAGGGATGGGGTGGAGGTGAGCAGAATTGACACTGGACTGTTGTGGAAGCGACTGGCCCGGTCACTTTTCACATTCTAAATATATGTTCACCTTCTGATCTGCTTCAGCATGTCTAAAAACTCGCACATTCTCACTAAGCACTGTGCAACAGTTCGTGAGTTAAAGCTATTGCTTTGTGCCACCCCTACGCTTCTCCAAAAATCGCTGGGGTTCAACGTGGCTTGAGCCTAGTTGCACGGGAGAAAGCTGTGTTAAGCATGGCCTTCACTGTTTCAAATAAAATGACAGTCAGGGGTGAATGTCGGGCATCTAATGGTCAGTCGTATGATCACGTGGCCATACTATCCTAGATTGGGCCATGCCACCAGGCATTTAATTTTGGTTTGACCTCGTGCTGCACTGAAGGTCATTGTCTCATTCACATCGAATTTATCGGAAGTTGCCAGTGCACGTTAAAGAACCCCAGGTGGTGGAAATTTCAGAAGCCCTCAACTACCGCGTCCCCCAGTAGACTCAGTCACTTTGGAACTTTGAGCCCGCACTAACCAAACGAATTTCCAAGGAACAGGAAAGGGAGTAGAGCAGAAGTACCGTCTGTTGGACTACAGGACAGGGCAAGAGAGGTTTATTTATTAGTCCCTGGTAGGTGAGGAAAAAAGAAAAGTCTTAGTGAAATTAGGTTCTAGAAAACAATGATGATAAGCACCAACCCTCTATGACACTGAATTCGAGATTCGTCACTTTGGTATGGCGCATATAAACTGAGGCTGACAATAACAAGGCTCTAGCTATTATACCCAAGGATTCCTCCTTATGTTACGATTTTGCTGCTTCGCTAGTTTTTGGAGTCCAGCTTTCCTTTTTTTGCTTACACTGAATACGACAGCGCGGAAATGCAATCTGGCTTGTATGGACTTGTGGTGTCACGTACGAATAGTCCGTCGGCCACTTCCGTCCCATGCGGTGAGCCCCCACAGTGCCTAAGTCAGTAATCGCTTGCGAAAAACCGACTTAGTCTGTAAAATGTATGTCCGTAAGCTTGCCATGAATTATGCGAATTAGTCATTAAAGGTTGGCTACGCGAATTGTTCATTCATTCATTCATTCATTCATTTTCATTTTCCTGAAGGCCCATTTTTGAGGGGCATTAACTAAGCAGTGGGTACAATGTGTTGTATGTAACAAGGCGAAAGGCTTTCTTTTCTCATAAGTGGCTTGGATGGAACTTGTAAACGGAAGTTATAGACAGAAGTTGTTGACACGAACTCTCATTCATAAGTTGTGCGGTAAATAAAACAAATGTAAAAGTTGATTAAGCAACTGTTCTTAAGCAACGTAAATATATTGAAAAAGCCAGGAATATAAAAACAAAAATAAAAATAAAAAAGAATAAAATTAAATAACGAATAAAAACTAGAAATACCAGAACAAAAGAAACACAAACGAAAAAGAAAAATGAAAGTAGGAAGAGGACAGGGAAAGGCTTTCACATTTGTGCTCTTGAGCAGACTTAAGTGGAATCCTGCAATCTTTGTTAGTTGTGTGCTCTAATTATATAGCTGCTGGCTTCGCGCGCGAAGTTCGAGGGAGAGATTATTGCCACAATGTCGTCTGCAAGGTCGTTCCAGTTGATGGCGGTACGAGAAAAGAATGAGGATGAAAATATTTTGTTACTATGTATAATTTATTAGCGCATTGTGTCCGAATGACAGCATGAATTGAGCCTCGCCTGTTCCTCGAATGTTTTGAACTACCCGCACCTCCAGACACCCTCCTGCAACTTTAGTGCGATAACCTTCCACTTCCCTTGACGGCAGCCTTCCCTAATTCTTTTTCATTAATTGCTTATAGATCCACTACTGGAGATAGACCGGTGTCGGGAGCGAAAACGGGGCCGCCTGCTCGGTCCGTGGTGCCTTCGTCGTGTGGGTGCATCTCATCCCGCCACCAACCAGAACCGCCTTCTGCCGGCGAGTATAGGGCGGGAGAGAACTGGTAAGGAAAGTTTCGACTGGAGCAGTGCATTTACTGCGTTTGCCAAGAGTAACCGGGCTGCATGGTTTGCTTCTCTTTCGAATAGTGGAACACTTATGGCTTTTCTAAAGATCAAGAAGATATCTGAAGGGGAAGACTAGGGCCCTTCTTACCATACAGAGCTTGGAGGCTGGTATAATGGCTTCAATATGCGGCTGATAAGCAGGCCGTCTAGCCTGGCTACTTTTGCCAAAGATTGTATAAGTACCTTTACCCCTCTGCTATTGCGCGCTGACACCCTTGAGTAATTAATGCGAAAGTATTATACGACTATGTCGTGTCACAAAGAGTGTCCGCAGATTTCATCCCAACGATTATGTCCTTCTGGAGATAAATATTTATGCAAAAGTTTGGCTGCGTTAGGTAGTGCGTAAGCAGATCTTGAAATGGGAAAAGTTTGGTTGAATTGAAATTTGTTAATTATCTGAAATAACGAAAACAAATGTAGTGTTTTAAGCAAGTTTTGCCTCTGTGATTCGAAGATAAACGATGTAAACGCTTGGGAAGGCTTGCTTAGTATATATCAAAATTAAATAAACAGAAATTTAAATGCTAAAATTTTAAAAAAATTTATTTCGTAATGTGCAAACCACATAAGAAACGCTGTTAGCACCTCGCGGCTATAGACGTTCAACGGATTTTGGGCCGGTTGAAAATGTTTTTGATTTCTGTTCACACCTTCACCTGCGCAAAGAAAATGATCCAAAAAATGAAGAGACACGTTGAGGGCTCCCGAAAATAAGAATGTTAGTCCTTCGCAGCTCTAGCGGCAAAGATCCAAATAATACAGAGATGCGTTCAGGTTATCCGCATTGCCAAAGATAAGACTGGTGATTCTTTTGAAACTCTAACGAGAGATTTTCCTATTCAGGGTGTTTAAGCGTCGTAAACTATGTAATTGGATGCCCCCCACATTGAGGTTTAAAAGCACGATAATTAGGATAATGAGCCGGCGCTTTACTACCGGCAAGTTGTTTTTAGTAGACATCTTGCCGGTTTTTTGTTTTATTTCTTAATCTCTTGCCACTCTAGAAAATGGCGTTACACACTTTGATTCCTGTTTCTGAAGCAGCGACTTCAAAACCTCATTGTTCGAATTCTATGACAGGCAGGAAGAAGATATCAAGACAAACCAGTGAATGCATTGCGACACCCTGCTGCAAAATTACTTAAATTCTCTCTCCAAAAGATTTCAATAAGAGATTGAATGATTGCACAAGGACATGTTTTACATGAAAGTAAATGACATATTTAGAATCAGAACACAAAATACATGTTCCCGTAAGAATGCATAATTTTGACTTCATTATTTAAAAAGTTTGTTTGAAAGAGCAGGGTCCCTCTTAAAGCAGCCGCACTGTTGCTGGGAGATATTTCGCATTCAGCTGACTGAGATGTTAGCAATCAAATGTCGATCAGGAGACTTAAGCTATCCTCCCCAGTCCACTTGTTCAAAATTGTGCCTCCACATCCAAGGTTAAGTATACAGCGGGCTTCTGTACCGGTCTTGACCAAAAAATTAAGGAGGACATGGAACACGCCACCTGCCCCTTTAACCCTGTCGCTAACTACACCAATTTTGACTTCGAATTGCAGCGACTGCAATCACAACGGCGCAGGGCAGAGCACAGATACAGACGCACAAAGTGGCGCCTAGACCTAAGAGATGCTAGGTGCATACAGAAGATTCAGCGCAGAATTCAGGCACTGCAAACACAACGCTGGAGGACATTTTGCCAAACACTTCATCCACGGAAGCCTTTCTCACCCGTTTGGAGTGCAATTCGGGGTCTTCGCACGTCCCCTCAACAGCGCTACCCGTTGAAATTCATCGCGCTCCACCAAAAGCGCAGTGTGGTTGAGGTAGCCGAAAATTTCTGCGCAAGAATAACAGACCCTCCAAATCCAGGTGCAACGCTGCACTGTAACAATATTCCACCCTCACGGGATTCTCAGATGGATGTAGTATTCTCCATGGAAGAACTTGATGCTGCGCTGGCTTGTTGTAGCAGGTCATTATCACGAGGGCCAGATGTTGTGACGTACTCCGCACTTGCCAACCTTGGCGAAGAAGCTCGACGGGCTCTTCTGGACACTTATAACGAGTCATAGACTGCTGGCATAGTTCCTCGTGATTGGAAGAACAGTCGTCTGTTTCCACTTCATAAACCGGAGAAATCCCCGCTCGACCTTTCATCATACCGTCCAGTTGCACTCGCCAGCTGCGTCGGCAAAGTCATGGAAAAAATGCAGCTTACACGCGTGGAATGGTACTTGGAGCGATATCACATTTATCCAACCTTCATAACTGGGTTCCGACGGGGCCGCTCTTCTATCGACAACGTGGTTGACCTTGTAACGTTGGTGCAACACAGCAAAAGTTTGAAAAGATTGACCGTGGCATTGTTTTTGGATATCAAGGGCGCGTACAAAAACGTAACGCATCAGGGCATTTTGGACGCAATGGAAGCTGCTGAGATTGGAGGCCGCACATTAAGCTGGATACGCAGCTATTTATCAGAGAGGTCGTTTTTTGTCCTTACTGCGGACGGGCCAACGTCCTTACACCGAAATTCGCGTGGAGTCCCTCAGAGTGGAGTGCGGAGCCCAGTTCTCTTCCACCTTGCTCTCATCGGCCTGGTCGACGTATTGCCACAATGTGCTCAGATCTCTGTATATGCAGATATCTGTATTTTGGCATCATGGGTGACCCGTCCTCTATTTCGTGCAAGACTTCAAATGTCGGCATAAATACTGACATCTTATCTTCGCTTGCAGGGCCTTAACATTTCGACCGAAAAGTGTTCACTTGTGGCATTCACACGCAAAATAATGTCACGTTGCACCATTCGCATCAATGGCGAAGCCATTCCTTATGAGATAAGCCACAGATTCTTTGGTGTTGTCATCAACGGGAACCTCTCGTGAAGTCCACATATTTACGACATGAGAAAGAGACTAATTGCGATTGCCCACTTCCTCTCCTTTCTCGGGGGAAAGTCCTTGGGCTACAACTGTACTGTTCCCTATTTCTGGGCTACATACGGCACAGTCTTCCGATATTCAGTTACATTAGAAAAACAAATATCAAGTCTTTTCAAAGTATGCAAGCGCAAGCTCTCCGCATCTGCCTTAGACTACCTAAATGTGCATCAACAGCAGCAACTGCTCTTGTTGCCTGGGAACATCCTGTTACTACGTGCATTGCTGTTGACACCATGAGAACACATATTCGGCACCTCACACGTGTTCCCTGTCATCACCTCGCAACACTCCCAATAATTAGGCCACGTACTGCATTCGCAAAGTCATTGAAGCCCATCGCGCATATCTTCCATCGGAGTTCGCCCCTGCGTCAAGACCCTGCTCACCCTTATGGAGTCTTCATGAACCTCGGGTTCACCTCTATATTCCTGGCATTACAAAGAACGCTGGTGTATCACTGCCCGCTCTCAAACAACTGACATTGAACCACCTGCATTCTTACCACAGTCACCGCATACATGTTTACATGAATGGATCAGTTCACACGACCAGTTCGGAGGGGTCGGTGGTGATACCGGCCCGATCCATCTTCATGAAAGTGAAGACGACCTATCCAACATCTTCAACTGGTGCGGAACTCGCAGCCTTACGTGCTGCGGCTGAGTTGATTAGTCAAGAACCTACACATGACTGGACGGTTTTCACCAACTCTAAAGCAGCCCTTCAAGCCCTGCAAGCTGCGCTACGCCGCGGGTCGCAGGAACATCTTGTTGCTGAGATCCGTCTACTGTACAACGGCACCGTTTCCAAAGGTCATGACATCATTTCAATGGCTACCAGGACACTGTGGTATTAACGGTAATCATCAGGCCGATGCGGCTGCGCGTTCTGCTCACAACGACGGACTTCCAGTGAGGATCCCAATATCAAAACCTGACGCTGCATGTGGGCTAGCTTCGCTCTTTGGCGCTGATGCTCACACTTTCAGAGTGGAACACGGGAGAGTTTTGCAACCTCCGCCTCAAGGCACTGAACCCTGGAATGCGCCTTCGTCTTCCACGTAATTTAGCACGTCGCGAAGCAACATTGTTATGCCGTTTATGGATCGGTGTTGCTTTTACCAACCACTACGCTTTCCGGATGGGGATGGCCGACAGCCCTGCCTGTGAAAGCTGTGGTTGTGAGGAGACCATCGCACATCTTCTCTTTGAGTGCCCTGCATTTGCGAGTGAAATACATACACTGTGTTGTGCCCTGGACCGCCTCGATCCTCGCTCATTAACAGAGCAAAAGATCCTCGGTCCGTGGCCACAGCAGTGGACTGCTCTCAAGGCGTACAAGGCACTCTTTGCCTACTTGAAAGCGACTGGATTGAGTGACAAATTGTGACAGCGTTGTGCGTGTGTGTATGTGTAATGCCTTTTTCCCCTTCTTTCTGCCTCCTTTTACTCCCTTAATTTCTCTTTTTTAGTGCAGGGTAGCCAACCGTTACCCCTTTCTGGTTAACATCCCTGCCTTTCCCTCCTCCTCTTTATCTGTCGATCTGTCTAGAAGGTTAAGTTAGTAATGTTTGGTAATGGGATATGAAAATGTATCAATGAACCTCTAATAGCTTTTCTGGCTCCACTCACGGCCCTGACTTAGCTCCTATAAGAGGTCATGTTCGAGGTCAATATCCAGAACACGCCACTTCCTCTACTGTTCACTACTGCGGCCTAAGTCTAGTTCTTGAGAGATTCCTTTAAGCTTATTGCTCTAAACTACAAAAATAGTCCTGTTCTACAAGAGACGCATCTGTGTTCTGAAAACTGCATGGCTGCAGTGGTTTAGCACAACTGCCAAGAAATGCCCTCGTGGCTCTCATCAGTCCATCCCAGTTATACTCTATACTACATCCCAGTTATACATCCCAGTTATACTCTATCTTAACTATTTCTAAAGTGGCTTCCCTTACGGGGCTCCTTTTGGAGAAGCGAAGCCAGAAGGAGGAATAAGGTACTCAAAGGTACCCAGTGGACTAACATAATCCTCTCTATGGGGATCGCCTTTGTCCTGTCGGAATTTAAATAACCAGAGATTAGCCTGCGAATTTTTAGACACATTGAGCTACCTTTCCGTGAGCTGCCATCAGCCTAATCCTTCCCGACGTGCATTCCTTCTAATGCCTAAATTTAATATCTTTCTTGGTTTGGACGCGAGAATGCCTGGAGTAGCAGTAAAATAACAGTCAAGAAATACGCTTTTGTAGAGTAAGGAGTAAAGACAAAGAATGTTATTCCAATAAAATCAAACAAATACAAAATACACGCGGTACATGCTGGAAGTACAAAGGAGCCGCTTTTAAACGTAGTCTATGAGATCAGGTGAACACAAAGGAAGAGGGGATGATTGTCGTCAATCTAACTTGGTAACTTAAATGCACCAAATATCTGGTCAATGCAGTCAGCTTATGCTTCCCCTGAAAATAAGAAAGAGCCTAAATTCTAGGATGTTCGATTTGATAGAATCAAAGCGCTCTCAAATGTTCAGACATGTTGCTCTGAATTCGTACTGAATCCGCTAAATGCACGTATATGGCGACGACATTAGGCTCGTGACTGTGACAAAATTGTTACATACGACATTTCTTCATTTGGCTTCCCGATAGTGAAATGGGAACGTGTCGGATTATCGCACTGGCAAATCGCACCGGAAAATCGAACGCCGTGCGCAGCTGGTGCGGAGCACTGGGAGTTTCGTACCATGGCCGCCGCCTTGCGTTCGTGTTACCGCAGATTTTCTGGAAATTGAAAGAAAAATAGATCAGGCTAGGATAATTCTGCCAAGTCGAACTATACACTAGCATAGCCGCCTCGTCGAATGTCTGAGGTCAACAAGCACGCCCGCTGCAGTGGCTGAAAGTGCACTAATTAAGTTCATTAGAACATAGAGGGCGACACTTCTATCACTTTGTGCTGGCCTGGTCACACGAGCTGCGTGCAAAAGTCGCTTTCGAGTACAGCGCATTGTGCGTTTTTTAAAAAATCCTGAAAACCAATTTTTAACATCCTGTATGCTCATATACATTGTGCGAACACTTGGCCCGGTGGCTCGATAGAAAGAATGACATATAGGCCACGTGCTCCACTTATCTGAAAACGTTTCCTTCCTCCCAGAATTGCATCGGAAAGTTTATCTCACCGGTGATACATTGGGTGCAAGCATTCCCCTGGCCTGGTTCTCGGCATATCTCAGGTGAAATGCTTGGAAAATGGAACTTTGACTCCACCTTGAGTATTCGAAAATTACTTGTGCTATGGCGTTCTTTGGCCATAGATGCGCTTGCGCCATAAAAATTGTTGATTAATCATCAGCTTATCCTTGGAGCGGCTACGCAATCTTATCTGCCCGCTGAGGGAGTGCTCAAGAAGCCACTTCTGGAACAGTGGTTTTCTGTAGCCCTGCTATGCTAAGGCTTTTATCAAAACGAGAAAACATTCCACTAAAAAATTGAGTGGTGTACAAAAAAATTTTTCTGCGCTTTCTATATTATATCAGTTTGAATCGTTCTTCTATCTCCTGCAGGCATGGCGCTTCGTGACAAGTGGTACCTTTCCACCATCCTTTCGACGTCCCAGTTTCCGGCGCCCCCGACTGAATCTCTTGGGTGAGTTTAGGCTTTATTGCGCGGTGACTAGGCCGAACATCTGAATATTTCAGGCTTTCCAATTCTGCACTGCACAGCACCGATTGTGCACATCTGAGGAATAATTGACGTCGTTTGTCCCGGTGTTCACACACACGAAGCTGCACTGTACAGTCTCAGAACGCAGGCATGGCTAACAAATAAGCAGAAGCAAGGATCCGGCATCTCAAGGTAGCGGGTCTTTTACCAAGCAACCCTGTTTCATATATTGCCTGGACGCAGGGACCATACCATCGCTCTCTACTGGAATTGATCAAATCAGCTAGCCTTTTTTCATTGATTTAATCATTACTACATCTCATATCACACCTTCGCATTTCATTTTTGCCTTAAGGCAATTAATCTCGTGTAAAAAAGGCGCTATCGTGTGCTTTTCTTGCTGCCGTGACTTAGGACCGCATTGATCGAAACATTTATGGGTCACCGCAGGAATCCGCAAATCTATGATCACTTGTCATTCTGATCGTTTTGCGTTGCGTAAAAGAAAAGGGTGACAATCTAACGCATGGAACAAGTATGTCATCGCTACTGGGTGACCATACTTATTAGCTTGCATTGATGTTGGCCAGCTGAGCGCATTGTCATACAAGTCGGCGAGGTGGGCAAATGCCCTAATTTTTGCTTTTCCTCCCTCACCCTCAGTTTTGAATCTATGGCCCTCCATCACCCTCGCCCTCATTTTGAAATGTTATCCAGCCGCCCCTGCGCCGCGGTGCCTCAGTGCTCAGAGCGCTCGACTACTGATCCGGAGTTCCCGGGTTCGAACCCGACCGCGGCGGCTGCGTTTTTATGGAGGAAAAACGCTAAGGCG
This sequence comes from Amblyomma americanum, assembly GCF_052857255.1. Lineage (NCBI taxonomy): Eukaryota > Metazoa > Arthropoda > Arachnida > Ixodida > Ixodidae > Amblyomma > Amblyomma americanum. Next base: position 105,096,604 of record NC_135503.1, on the reverse strand, counting down.
CCCGTGTGCTGTGCGATGTCAGTGCACGTTAAAGATCCCCAGGTGGCCGAAATTATTCCGGAGCCCTCCACTACGGGCACCTATTTCTTCCTTTGTTCTTTCACTCCCTCCTTTATCCCTTCCCTTACGGCGCGGTTCGGGTGTCCAACGATATATGAGACAGATACTGCGCCATTTCCTTTCCCAAAAAAACAATTATTAATATTAATATTATTATCAATATTTATATTATTATTATTTCATGAAAGGCCTAGTTTTTCTTGTGGCAAGACCGCGCTGCCTTTTTTTGATTGGCACCCGGTACTCAATCGATACAGGAACTTTAATTTTTCCTCAGTATTTCTTTTGAGCGTAATTCCAGTTTCCGAAAGCTAAAAGCTGTGCTGCTGCTTTTCATAAGGACGGAAGGGTGGAGGAAGACCTTAAAAACGAATTCGCCTATATGGGAGTAAAAGACACTCTTTTTTTATAAAAGGGAGCGTGCTAGAGGACAACTTACTCCCTCTTTACTCCTATCTGTTTAGAGTATCATCAGAAAGGTCGATGAGACTAGCAGCACCTGATTGAATTAGCGTAAGTCGGAAACATGCCGCACATATATACACACAATAAGCTAAGCACAGCAAGAGGCGTTCTGTTGCGCGAACCGAATTATGTCGCCTCCCGCTTCCAAAGGGAGAAATTCTGCCGAAATGCTGGTCTTCTTTCCTCAGCAATGAATTACAATAATTGTTAGAAAATGGCGTGCCAAGCTTACTCCTGTTTTCGCTGAGAATCTAACAGGAGCAAGAATCTCTTCGTTAGATGCTACGCACCTTACATGAATGCATTAAAATCCTCCAAGCCCTAAAAGATATCTCAACAACCAGCCGTACTGACCGCAGATTCGCTGTGTTCTGCTACAACTCCTTCCCCTGTCGCCCCTTTCCTGCCCTTGTCATTGGTTAGCTGGGACACCCTTCCCCGACCTAATTGGGAGGGGTTAAGTAACCGACCAGAAAAGGAATAGTTAGAGCGCACGGTTCGACGTTGCACTACAGCAACATCGTCATTGAGCTCGGTCCAGCAGCTGACCTCTAAAATTAATTTGACTGCATATATAGAAACGAGCAACGTGTTTGCGTCCACACCGAATATCCATGCGATTTGTTATCATAGAAGGCTAGATTATATTTTAGTATATTTTAAGAACTAAAATACGTTCCAATCAAGTTTCAGTCGCGATGAAAACAATTTATCAGCGTTTCCTTCAGGATGTCACCCTGAATCTGTCTTGTCACTTCTGCAGGGCTGGGCTTCTTGACAACTGGTACCAGTAGCATCGCGGCGTCCCGGCTATCAACGACGCAGTATGTCATTGGTGAGTTATGGCTGCGTTGTGTGGTGACTTGGTCGAACGCGTAGAAATTTCAGGATTTCCAATTATGCACCGCAGGGTTTCGACAGTGCGTATCTGCGGAATGACTGACGTGGTTTGCTCCAGTGTTTACACAAAGCTGCACTCAATATCTTCTCTGAACGCAAGCTTCACGAAGAAACAAGCAGAAGCAAATAGACACCGTACTGTGTTTTCCTCGCTGCATTTACTTAGGACCGCGTTGAGGACTACATCAATGGGTCACCGCAGAAAGCCACCAATCTACGATCCCCACTTGTCATTAGAATTTTTTTCCATTGCTTAAAAGAAAGCGATTGCACTCAAACACTTTGAACAAGTATGCGAACGGTGCAGGGTGATCTTACACGCCGGCACTGACGTTGGCCAGCTGCACATTTTCATACAAGTGTGTGCAGAACTCTGGTGATGATGAGTTCATAGCTCCGGTGGTCTTGGGAGTAACGCTGCACTAATGCACGCAGTGTGCCGTAGATAGAGCGTTGTGACAAGGTTTTGCGCAGCCTCCATCATTCTTCATCCCTATCGTCCCGTCAAGGTTCAAGTGTGCACCCTCAGTGCGAGCGTTACCCCCTCTATTAAGCCCTCCCGCCATTAAAGCATTTGTCAGCTGGAACGCCGTGCGGGTTGTATATCCGCTAAAAAGGCGGGTTCAGACGAGCGGAAAGGATCGCGGATGGTCCCGGCGCGTCAGCGCTGCCCGCGTGCCACGTGACGTGAACGTCACTGCTCTGAGCGACCTTGAGCGGGCGGCGCGAACTTTTCCGAGCCTGGACCGCGGACCGAGTGAAATAAAATTGGAGGCTTATCAAAGTTAAGCCCAGTGGATGCGAAGCATGTTAAGCAGCTGCCTCAGTGTGGATGGGGCTAAGTAACGGAGACGTGGTTTTAGGTTAATCGTCGTACTTTATTCTTTGCAGCCCGACAAACACACTCTTATGGTCCGTAAATGCATGACTCTTGGTTTGCACGTCACTTTGGAGGCATCTTGACCGCATACACGCCCGGCGCAAAGACGCTGGCGCGGTTGCGGGCACAGAGACTGACGCGACGGCGGGCGCGCGCCGCTTCATCCCTGGCGTGACGTCACATATCACGTGATGCAGCGATGGTGGCGCCGCCGCCGCGTCGCGCACGACGGCGCGAACCGAAGCGTGGAGGCCTCCGCCGGGCGGCGTCCGACGGCGCGGTATGAGGCCCCATCTGCAGCCGGTGTGACGTCATCACGTGACGTCATGTAACGTGACCTACTTGAAGGTCACTTGAAGGTCAATGGTGACCACCGCCGGGAGGCGACCGACGGCGCGATATGAGGTCCCATCTGCAGCCTGTGTGACGTCATCACGTGATCGTCATGTCACGTGACCCCACTTCAGGGTCAATGGTGGCCACCGCCGGGCGTCGCGCGAAGGCCCGAAACCTACGTTAATATGCTTCGCATAAAAGGCGAGCGCCTTTTACAGTGCGCGGGCTTGGTGGTGGACCCGGATTGTTTTTGAGGTCAGTCATCGTTGGCTCGAGCGCTCGTATGGTTAGCTACCCGGAATGAAGTCGGCTTTGCTCCATGCTGCAGCCTTCGGTTTGGGGTGCTTTTCGCCGTATTTGCAACTCAAGTGCAGCATTGTGTTCCCTCCTTTTTGTGCTTATTTCACTGGGTTGCTCACTCCGTATTTACTGCACCGCGTCGTTACAGAGTGTCTGAGCGTGTGCGCTCGAATGAGTGCCCGCTTTGCTTTGTTGTTTCTGCTAATATGAGTAATGCTCGAAGTAAGGCACTCAGTGACGAAGCGACCGTCGCGTTTTTAGTGCTCGTTGTGAGCTGCCAACATATATGGAATATTTAAACACGCTCATCACCTCAACATGACGGTAAGGGGTAAATTGTGGCAAAAGATCGCCACGGAAATTTTTGTGCGACATCTCAAGTCGGCCCCGTACACGGCCGGTACGTATTTTTTTTATTTGTTACTGAAGGTTTATATCTAAATGGGCTCTGCAATTTGCGCTTGCGATGTATTTTACAATATTACGACTCCCTACGCAGGATTCTTAAAGGCGCTCTTTTAAATAAGCGCCGGACGTTTCGAAATGAAGGTACAAAATTGAGAGCGACGAAGACCGGCCGGGGAACCGACGTAGTTGGCGCTGGAAATTTCAGGTTTTACTCTTGCTATTTTCCAACTGTGGTTTTGTCCAACACAACCGCTTTTCAGACCCGAAGGCTTCCTCGACGTCCTCAGACACTTCAATGACTAAAGTCAGTGCAGCGAGGCGACGTATTCGCTCGGCGTTCACGTTGAAACTCTCCATAGCAGAGTTTTCGGAGCCGCGCATACAGCGCAAGCACGCTGGGGGAGAGAGGACGCGTGGATGGTCCGCTGCATTCGTGTGAATGCTCGACGTCCGGACGGACTAGGGGATGCTTGGTCACGTGTCGCGATAACCGCGCTGACACGCGCGGACCATCCGCGATCCGGTCCGCTCGTCTGAACCCACCTTAAGCGACTTCAAATTGATGTTGGAGGGATGTTTTCTGCTCTTCAATGAGCGGCCTCTGTGTCATTTTTGAAAAGCAGTAAAAATTAGCTATAACTCTTGTGAAGGAAGCATCCGCGCTATGAAATTGATTTAGGTTTTCTCGTGTTTGTGGATGCTTTCACGGACCTACACGTTGTCTGCATGCCTGCAATATAATCTCATGGACGTCTACTACCGGTTAAACATGCCAGCCAACGGTTTTTACATGAAACGTTTGTACTTCTGCTCCGGGGCGATGCAGTATCAGTCAGCTCTTTCAGACTTCACTGTATTCGGGTACAGTACGACCACAATACGACAAGTGCCTCTCATAGTAAACTCGGCCAGCAATGTCGTGCACATGTTGTCATGGTGGCGCCTGGTAGTGTAGCATCGCTGGAGGAATTCCACATGTAAAGTGATTGATTGCAACGTCACAACAAAAGTCTGAGGCCGCCTTTGTAGTTTTGTATGGCGACTCCTGGCTTGGGCTCTCACTCTCGCGTTTGCAGCCTACTTTTCCGCCCTGAACTTCAGGAGCTACGTACTCGTGTACAATATAGGCAGCGGCCCAGTGATTCTGTGAGCTGTGTTTTCCAATACACCCTAAAATATCTGATTGATTCACTACACGTATATTGAAGAGGGTAGTGCCTGCAGCGATTGAGGGTGGGTCCTGAGTCCGGGTCACCGGAGGATTTTTCAGACCTTTTGGCAAAGACAAGAAGCTCTGCTCGATCACCGAGGCTTGCGCGGGTTTAGCTCTTCAATTGGAAGGCGCTTAGGTTTGCAGTGCGCTCTTTTACTTTCGAACTGAGGCCTTCACATTTTGAGGCTCAGTAGAGATGTACGAGCATGTGCACTGTACGAGGGCAGTGCACATTAGGGGTATCGATTTTCATCTTCAAACCTCCCTTAGGACCTATATTTTTTCTAGGCCTCATTCATCTCCTACCTCACAGGGGGTCTCAGGTTTCCATCAAGAGTGCAAGAATTTTGATATTGGATACTGGAACTTTCGTCGAAGAAATAAGAGCTGAACGCACTGCACCATAAAGAAACACGGTGGCGGATGAAAATATTTGCAGCGCCGCTTTTGGCATAACATTTTACCAGTTGTAATAGTTTCGTTAGTGAGCGACAAACTATGCCGAAGGATGTTGCCTTGGTTTCTGCAACTAAATTTTGACGAGGAAGAAAGGAATTGCAGCTCACCATAGTACATGGGGAATATATCAGCGCGAAAGAGAGGGCCGTGTAAGAAGACAAAACAAGCGCTGACTCGCGACTGCAGTTTATTGAAGTGAACAAGGAAGGGAACAGCGGTGTTTTTTGTGCTGCTAGATTCACCATGACACTACACCATCTTGCCCAAGTTCCCATTCTTCTTCTGGAATACGTGTTTCGCCTCATCAATATTCTATATTTCTAGGCTGTAGATAAAAAGAGACATCGAAAAAGTGGATAAGGTCGAAACATGAATGGCTAAAATGCTGCAATCGTACGCATGCCACTGCTGCCAGTGCCTTTCTTGCATGCATGTAGTAGTCTAACCATGGCGTCTCATTTGCGCTCTTTAAACCTGCATCGTAACATGTTCCACAACATGCCGCACCTCACAGGGCGGGGCAACAGAGACGCCGGTCCTTCATTGTCATGGTGACCACAGACAGCCGGCAGGGTATCGTTGCTGCGCCGGTGTGTCGAGGTGGACCGATCTCGCTAGGACGCACCTTGGCGCAGAGAGAGCGTGTGGTGCCAGTTGTGACGTCCTGCGAATCCGAGCTCGAACAACATCTCCTCCAGGATATTTTGTGCGGTAAGTACGAAGTATTTTGTGGTAAGTACGAAGCTCGCTGTAGACGATCACATTTGAATGTGCATGCGGAATCCTTCAATCCACAAAAGTTGTTTAGTGTTTATTGTGATCATCATCGTACCACACGAAAACGAGTAAAGAGGAGAGGGGGAAAGAGTCCCAACGATTCTCTTTAAGGTTACATAGTAGTGGCATGAGCTACATCCATGAAAAGGGAACCATTACTGCGGAGAGAATTTAGCGGATATGAGCTGTTGCGGTGCCTCACTGGTTATGATGCTTGGCTGTGGACCACGATAGACGCGGATTCGATGCCGGTCGCGGCCGTCGCATTTCGATGAAGGTGAAGTGTAGAGGCCCGTGTACTGTGTGAAGTCTGTGCAAGTGATTGATATTATCCGGAGCCCTCTGCTCCTCATATCTTGGATTGCCTTAGGACGACTCCCTGCGTTTCGAATTCATGGTAGGTATAGTTATTGCGGACTGCATGGTGAATTTTACAAATATAAGGAAACAGTCTGATCTTTGCTACAGTGTTATATTGGCATGGTAATTAATTAGCCCAAGAACTCTCTCTTACTCTAGACGAGGCACCAGGCAGAGGACTGCAGCAATATTTACGACTATAATCTTTCGGCAGAGTGTTAAGGGATATCAATTATCTTGTTTTCGAAATCACCATGGCAATCAGACATCTCGCCATAGCCCTTTATAAAGTATTGGGCACCTAGTTTTGATGAGGTTCAATGGTCACTGACCAAGGTCAACGAAATAATGGCGTTTCGGGAGAACTACGGCTTCCTTGTTCACAATCATCGAAACGTCATTATTTTGTTGACCTTGGTCAGTGACTAGTGAACCTCATCAAGCCATGATTTCTGACCAGACGGTATGCCGTCGAACCCGCGACTGCACCTAGTTGTTTTTACAGCGAAAGCTGGTAGGCGCCCGTCCCTGGCTTGCGCGTCGTCGTCCGCCGTCGTCCTAACGGTGTCACGCACTGCCTGTGCCAGTCCATTAACTTGGGTTTTATAAGCCTACGGGTGGCTTATTTGCAACCGCCGGCTGCCAGTGCAGAGCTGTCTCTCTTGACCACTACACCAGTGCTCCAGGAAAACATCCCCAAAACTAAATGCCTGAACTGCTATCACTCATAGTCGAGCTACACATTCATAACCCTCATGTGAGTTTTTTTTGTTGTTTTTTTGAGATACAAATACAGAGCATGGGCAAAGGCTGTAGCAAAATTTGGAAAGGTGCAACGATTCGTGTGGTATTCATTTCCTTTAACTTGCCAGTGACTTGTGAATACAAGTATCTGCATATCAACCCAAGAAATTCTATCTAAAATTAAGTCCTTATGATAACAAATTCTTTGATCCAATGTATTTCAAAGCAGCTCTCCGACAGCTTGAGAGTAAGCGCCGGCGTTCTTTCCTCGACATACTGCCGGGCTTCTTCTGCTCACTAGGATGTGTGCCATGTGTCTTCGGTCGTCTTAGGAAACTGGAGATAGGGCTGTAGCGTGGTACGCTAGAAGGTACCGGGTGTTTCACCGAACACTTTTAAGAATTTTCAAAAATAGGCTTCTTGGAGAAAAATGTTTTCTGCTGCACAGTGTTACCTGTGTTGGTGGACACTAGAAAACCGGCTAATCATTTTATGTATGATCTGGCTAACTAATTTTTTAGTATTCAGCTTCTTAACTACTAGACTTAGGCACCAAGTTGCAATGAGAGATTTGTAGCCGGTCGTTAGTAATAACCATATAACTTTTTAGAATTGCTATAACGCGATTAATTTCGCCGCTGTGCCTCAACAAAATTTGGCTGCATCGTGCGAAGATACATGCGCTTTAGGAAGCATGCAGTCAAAGGATCCCCTCCAGTGCATGTAACTAGTCGAAAATGTCAAATTTTTTCGAGCCACAGCGCCAAGTGTAATCTCATTTTCAAAATTCTAAAAATTAAGCCTACTGCTAACGTCCGGCTAGAAATACATAATTGCTACTTGGCGTGTAACTCTCCTAATAAACAGGTAACAAATATTAGTTAACCAGCTGACTACTTAAGACGATTCACCGGTTTTCTGATGTCTGCCAACACTGTAAATACTGTGCCGCAAAAGCCATATTTTTATCCCAAAAAGCCTATTTTTGAAAATTTCTGAAAGTATTCGCTGAAACACCCGGTATATGGTTTCGTGCTTTGTATTCGCAGGAAGCCACCCACCCACGCTTTGGATGTGGAGCGTGTCCGATATCAGCTGCGCATTTGGCTGCTTGGTCACCTTGTCGATCCTGAATTTGTGGAGTTGGTGCGCCCCGTGTGCTGGCTGTGATGTGGTAAGTGTGGCGCTAGCATTCTGAACTACAGTGGAGCTATTTCTAATTGAGGTTCCCGCAGGAGTGACGCGCCGGTAGGGTTTGAGTAAAGCCAATGAATTTTCATCGTGTAACTGTGGAACACCCTGTCGGCTACGTGTGTAGAACGAGCAGGTAAACTGATGCACGGACTCTGCTATATCCTTTCGCAATCATGGATTGTCTCTTTTTGATTGAGTACACCTGCCACATTGAGCAGGTGGCAACCTGCCCACCATGCTACCGAACTTTGTATACTACCCCTCGGGTACAACGAGCCTTAGAATGCTACTTCGCATATAACGACCACTCGTATGGCATAACCACATCGGTTATAGTATGACCATTCGGATATATAACCAAACCTAAGTATGAGGCATCTTTCAGGTTTGGACCTCTGATGTAACTAACTGAGCGTGTTGACGTAGGATAAACGATAATATTACAATAAAGGGCTAGGCTATATTATTGCATATTTGAAACACTAAAAGACGTTCCACCCAAGTTTGGGTCGTGATAAAAAACGCTTCTCAGCGCTTCCTTCACTATGTCACCCTGAATCGGTCTGACCACTTCTGCAGGGCTGGCGCTTCTTGACAAGTGGTTCCTCGCCAGCAGCCCCGTGGCGTCCCGGTTTTCAACGCCGCAGTATAAATTCCATGCGTTAGTTTATGGCTGTGTTGTGCAGTGAATAGGCCGAAAGTTTGGAAATTTCAGCCATTTCAATTCTGCAGCGCACAGCTCCGATTGTGCAGATCTCAGGAATAATCGACGTGTTTTGTTCCGGTGTTTAAAAGAAGCTGCACAGTGTGCCATTTCTTAACGCAGATATCGGTAACGAATAAGCAGAAGGAAATAGGCACTATCGTGTGCTTTCCTCGCTGCCTTAACTTAGGACCGCATTGATCGCAACAATAATGGCTCACCGCAGGAAGGCGCGAATCTATGATCACCACTTGTCATTCGGTTTGTTTTGCGTTGCGTAAAAGGAAGTGATGACAATCTAACACATGGAGCAAGTATGTCATCGATACTGGTTGCACTGACTTGTTGGCTTGCATTGACGCTGGCCATTTGTCTTGGTCTTGCTGATGTCTTGTTCCACTGCATTGCGCCTGATTGGCATCGCAGGGAGACTGCCTCATGCAACGCAACGTGATTGACCGCAAGGTCACGACAAAAGTCCGGAGAACTGGTTAAACGTCGGACACTGAAGGGCGTTTTTCGTTACTCAATTGCGTTGTACACAACTATAGACCATGCCAGTGGAAGCAAATTCTTGCGAAAGATTGCTTAAAGCCGATTCTTATAAACGGGTGATCTTTCGTCACCCCACAAACGGCCTTCGTCGAGTTATGCAAAAGGCACGACCGCAGTTGGCGAACATGAGTGGCGCTAACTGGCTCGGTTTCTCCAACCAGCATCCCAATGCCTTTTCTCATACCGGAAATACCTCGTCCATGCGATCAAGCGGCTCCTTTTACCATTGCTTGAGAAAGGGCTATTTCGCATGTATCACTTTTGGGAGGCGAATACTGTATAGATGACCGGAGGCTTCGATGAACTCAGTTGCTGTGTCAGAGTATCATGAGGAATAGTCGATGAGACTACCAGTACCTGATTGAGTTAGCATGAGTAAGCCGGAAACATGCCGCACATATATACACACAATAGCCTAAGCACAGAAAGAGGCGTTCCGTTACGCGAAACGAATTATGCCGCCTCCCGCTTCCCGAGGCAAAAATTCTGCCGAAATGCTGGTCTTCTTTCCTCAGCGATGAAGTCCAAGAATTGCTGGAAAATGGAGTGCCACGTTTACTCCGGTTCTCGCTGAGAATGTAACAGCAGCAAGAATCTCTTCGTTACATGCGACCTACCGTACATGAATGCATTAAAATCCTGCAAGCCCTAAAGGATATCTCAACAACCAGCCGTACTGACCGCAGATTCGCTGTGTTCTGCTACAACTCCTTCCCCTGTCGCCCCTTTCCTGCCCGTGTCATTGGTTAGCTGGGACACCCTTCCCCGACCTAATTGGGAGGGGTAAAGTAACCGACCAGAAAAGAAATAGAGCGCACGGTTCCGACGCTGCACTACAGCACCATCGTGGTTGAGCTCGGTCCAGCAGCTGACCTCTAAAATGAATTTGACTGCATATATAGAAACGAGCAACGGGTGTGCGTCCACACCGAATATCCATGCGATTTGTTATCATAGAAGGCTAGATTATATTTTAGTATATTTTAAGAACTAAAAGACGTTCCAATCAAGTTTCAGTCGCGATGAAAACAATTTATCAGCGTTTCCTTCAGGATGTCACCCTGAATCTGTCTTGTCACTTCTGCAGGACTGGCACTTCTTGACAACTGGTACCAGTAGCGCCGCAGCGTCCCGGTTTTGAACTCCGCAGTCATGGGTGAGTTATGGCTCTGTTGTGTGGTGACTTGGTCGAACGCGTAGATATTTCAGGCTTTCCAATTACGCCCCGCAGGGCTTCGACTGAGCGCATCTGAGGAATGATTGACGTGGTTTGCTCCAGTGTTTACACAAAGCTGCACTGTATACCTTCTCTGAACACAGACATCACGAACACTCCACTGCCGCACCCTCCACTGCTGGCGCAAATCTCGTAAATGTCTGATTTCCCAACCTTCCTGAGCAGCTGTTGAGGCCTGCTTTTCAGCCTGCAATTTGAATTTCTTACATTAGTCCTAGCAGTTACTCATCCCGGAGAATGGCGAGAGCCCACGTTTGATACGCTTGACACTCGTAGATTCAGTGCTGTACACATGAATGCCTCCCGAAGACAGAAACCCCCATGCGCCCACATGTTAACCACCCTCTTTGCCTCTACATGCAGATGAATGATTTCTCCTACACTCTGGAACGCGGATATCGTGGAACGTGGCTGATGGCGCGTGCTCTGCAATGTGCGGAGAACAGGCCGGCTGCAGCGGTTGCCAGCTTTCAACGCACACCACGTCACTTCATCATGATCAAGGAGCCGACCAGCTGGACAGCCGCAAGGCATAAGAAAAAACGCGTGTTCTTTAAGAACGTTACACTGATGGAACTACCACTTTTAGTGAGCAATAAAAAAAAAAAGATTGGGTTTACTGGTGCATCTGAGATTTTCGCGGGCTAAGAATGACAAACATCAAAAACTGAAGGCTGCACGCCCATCTTTAAGACACGCGCTTTCAGAAGTAACGTTGTTCTCCGCTGATAGCTTTATCTATAAGATCTTAATCTTCTATCCGGTATAGATTTAAATTTTCCAACACAGAAAAAGTGGGTTCCTTAATTAAAAAGTTTCGCTGTTTGCGCAAAAAAGAGCGCATAAAAAGAGCAGGCGTCGGGGAGAAAAAAGTGCACAAAGTATAATTTAGTCATGTTCTCTCATTCCATCCGATCGTGCAGAATTCGCCCACTGAGATATCTGCGGCATTAGCGCAATAACCTTGACAGCATTTTTCGCTGGCAGGATTATTAGTTCAAGGTGGAAAAAAATTCAGGGGGGCACTTTGTTGACAAAATGCGGCGAGGCGAAAGCCATTAGCGCGATATGTTGCTGCTTGTGTCGCTGATGTGTGGTAATGTTGATTAAAGACTACAAAGGGCGTTTAGGCGGCATCCTTCCAGACCGGAGTTCAGGAGGCGTCTGGAATGGGACGCGACAGCGTGTTGCAGCGTTGCCAGCATTGGTGTCCACGGAACGCCATCGCCCGTTCGGCGCGACGCTTTGCCTTCTTTCACCCCCTCCTTTATCCCTTCCGTTACGGCGCGGTTCAGGTGTCCGCCGATATGTGAGACAGATACTGCGCCATTTCCTTTCCCCACGTGTGGCAAGCTCTCAGTTCGGTTCCTGGGATGCCCGCCCGGACTTAAACAGCATTAGGCCTGACCCAAATTCTGAGTTGCCAGAAAGGCTAAGATGCTTTCTTGATAGCGATATGAGCGAAATAGCAGCATGAGAGAATTGCCGTTCATGCTACGCTTTCGATAATCACTTCATCGATACACCTTTGGAAGGTGAACTTACGAGATCCGCACATGGAGAGCGAGACCGAGCTGTCTGAAGCCTGAAGGGTGGCCCGATTTTTTTCTTGTATATAGTTGTAAATATTCTCTGTTCTGTCTCTTTGGCTCTGGGAGCCAGGTGCTGTAATCAGCTGATTTGCATTGCAGCCGTGATTGCAGGAAAAGCACCGGGCCGCTCCGACACCGCGAGAAGCGGTGGGCGTCGTTTCCGCTCTGAACTTGCTGGTATGGCAGCGAGCGAGTAGGCACACCTTGGTAAAAAGGTATCTCCTCGTGGCTTTGTGTTCTAGCTGTTGTCCTTGGCGCTTTTTTTTTTGCACCGGCAAGTGTCAGAGTTATTAGGCCTAAGCCTCTTCGGTAGCTGCCTGTCGCTTTTGGGAGTAAACAGTCGTACCGTGGTCCGTGGCACAGACACGCGCAAACGGGATTGCTTGTTTTATATTAACCTCACTAGAGCCGAGAAGCCTCGCTCAACCGCAGAAAGCTGACTGTCCAAACGAACTAGGTTTTTTTTTTCGGCTGCGAAACGAATTGATAAGTTCGCGGAACCAGAGACGCTAATGCAATTCAAGTGAGCTTAACATCACCATGGCGGAAAGCAAGCCACGAATGTGTTTCGACCGAAGAGAGCCGGCTACGTTCAAATGAACCGAGCGTTTGGGCGGCGCCGGATAGAATTGTTTGGCATTCGCATTGCTCCGCATTTTACCCAATTGACAGTTTGCGCAGTCCCCATTGCCTTTGATTCAAACTTTTGGAGATCATAGGAGTGATATGCAGAGTTCGAGAGAAGCCGCCCCGACCTACTGTCCATTGTATGGGTTCCTGCCTGCTGTCTTGCGGCCGTAAGCTGTGGAGTCTCCGGCGAGCAGTTTGCAGTGGCGAGGGCCAGCCCGCCTACCTTCCAACAAAGGCGCGTCAGCGCGAATAACACCCTCCCGGCACGCTAATTTTGGGTGCCTGCCGCGGGACAAGGACGGGTTCCCGGTGACCGTGCTGCTCATCGGATGATCCCGGCGCCCCGCCTGTACGAGCAAGCTTGCAGTCGTCAGCGCAGCGCTCGTGCATACTTCGTCATGGGAATCCATGTATGACTTCAAACGCAGGCCAATATTTAAGGAGAGAGGGTGTGGAGAACCTGTTTCCGCTCTCCATTTCGACGCGGCCCACCTTCATTGTCGGGCGTCAGGACAGCACCGGCTGGGGGGTTTGTCTGTGGTTCGGTGATACGCCGTTGTTTATCAAACAGCTTCCGCGAGCTGACATCTTCCACCATCCTTCGGCATAGTGAAGCCCACTGGCGGCGGTATAGCTTGGCGTGGCGGCGCGCTGCCGCGTCCAAGGGGTTGTGTCAGTCCAGTCGGCGGCTGTCAGTCCGTCGCGCCCGTCGCTCTGCGCGATCTCTTTTCTCGCGCAGATCGAGCAGCTTCTTGTCAGGTGTCAGGTGCCTCGCCCTTACCTCTGCTCGTTGGGCGGCTGCGAGGGCGCTCCGGACTCGACTTGAAAAGATCGGCGCCAGTTGCAGTCGCCTCGTCGACCGCCCGCCTGAACGCGCTCCAGTTTGAAGTACGTACGTTTGGTGCATGCCTCCGTTCTTGGAACACTATGTAAAAGAAATGAATATTTGAATTACTCTATTTTAGAACGGCGTTTTAGGGGAATTTGGTCGCAGCGGTGGCTGAGTATTTAGAGCGCTCAGCTGCTGAGCCGCAGGAGCATGGTTCGATCCATGACGTAGTGGCCTCACTTGCAGTGCAGCGGAAAGGCAAAAGGCGACAGTGTGCCGTGCAATGTGGGCGCCCGATAAAAATGTCATGTCATTTCATTTACTTCTCTACTTTTGCCATACAAATTATCAAACACTGTTAGAACCCATAGCTAGAGGCTAGTGTGGGTTCGAACACAAAAATCAAGGCAAAAATCAGCTCTTGTGTGAAATGAAAAGTACAACATTATTAGCAAATATATCGGAACACAGCACTGAGATGGGGTAAAATACATAAGTTTGCTTGTTCTATTACAGTTAAAAAAAACTAACCAAATCAACGCAGCACAACAGATACAAACCGAAAACAATAAACGCATTGGTCAATTAAGGGTCATAAAATATGCTTTCAATATGTTACCAGCTTCAGTTGACTCTTTAATCTCTGCTATAAATAATAATTATTGGTTTTGGGGAAAGGAAACAACGCAGTGTCTGTCTCATATATGGTTGGACACCTGAACCACGCCGTTAAGAGAATGGATAAAGGAGGGAGTGAAGGAAGAAAAGTAGAAAGAGGTGCCGCAGTGGAGAGCTCCGGAATAATTTCGACCACATGGGGATCTTTAACGTGCACTGACATCGCACAGCACACGGGCGCCTTAACGTTTTCCCCCCATAAAAATGCAGCAGCGTGGTTGGGTTCGAACCCGCGAACTCCGGATCAGTAGCCGAGTGCTCTAACTACTGAGCCACCGCGGCAGTTCTGGTGCACCATTCGAAATCTTGGTTCCTGCTAATTCCACCAACCGTTCACTGTAAACATTATTATTCTATGACAGATTAAACATACGGTATGTGAGGTTGTAAGTCAAGATGAAGAGTAAAACAAAGAAGCACTGAAAGGATGATTATATATTACTATGTTAATTGTACAGACTGCTAATTTGAATCAGTGCAAAAGATCGAAAGGAAGGATATTAAATCGCTGGAACAGTGGCCTACTCGGCTCGTTGTTTACTATGACTACGTCTTCCTGAATCAGGTAGCGCCTCGAAGCCCGCCAGCAGAGTTCGTTAAGGTCTCCAAGTTGTGCGCGCCCGTCTGGCCGAGAGTGGCACACGGCTCCGACGCGAACGACGCCGGCCGTTCGCATGAAGGCGTGCATGTCTTCGAATGTCCTGAGTGCAGCCTTAACCGCAGCCGCCGCTTCCTCGACGGACACTGGCAGCACGTCGGCGAACTCTTCCAGCAACGCTCGATGGCAACTGACCCGCTCCAGAGCTGCGACAGTGAGCCTGCGGACGCGAGACTTGGCTTGAGGCGCGATGTCCGATGGGCTTATCATATCCGGCTCAAGATATTGCTACCTGCCATCCTTGGCCCCTGCCTTTCACTGCGTCTGAAGTTGTAGTTTACTCAACGAAGCAAAATAACTGATCAAGCTTTCATTGGAACCTAATCGAATGCAGCGTTGAGAGGAGGCTGCCTTTATTTACTATGAATGCGAAACCATGCACGTGGGGTGTACGGCTGCGGCGATGACGTGCTATTCTAATGCAGTGGCCAGCGAATCATATGTTTTCGCCACCCGAATGGAAATTGAAGAAAACTACGGTACCCAAACGCAGCGAGACAGACAGGCACAAGGGGAGGGCTTAACTTTAGACAACATACGCCCTATTTCATTAACATCGAACCTAGTGAAATTGGTGGAAAGGGTCCTTCTCAGCCGTGTCATGTCATTCATTTCGAAAAATGCTCTCTTGAATTCATGTCAAATTAGTTTCAGGCCGAGATGTTCAATTTGGTATGCTCATACTGACCTACAGAGCCGTATTAAATTAGCTCGCAATAGAAAACAGTTTGCTGCGCTTGTCACCTTGGATGTCAGTAAAGCATACGACAGCGTGGAGCACTCGACTCTGTTACTAAGATTACAGGAACTGAACTTCCCAAGCTATCTTGTAGCCTGGATTTCTGTTTTGTTGGAAAATTGAAATTTTACTGCTGCAAAAATGGTGTTTCCTCAAGGAGATTTAAACAGACAAGAGGTGTACCACAAGGATGAGTTCTCTCACCTGTTCTTTTTAACATTTTTTTAAGCTCAATTCCATGCATTCAAAATGTGAAAACTTATGTGTACACCGACGATATTGCATTTTTTGCATCAGTAGGTGACATTCATACTCTTTATCAAACCCTGCAAAATTACCTCAATGTTCTTTACAACTGGTTAGGAAAACTTCATCGGTCCCTCAATCTTAAGAAATGCGCATTGTTCTTATATCCGGTTTCTGTTCCTGTAAATAGCTGCCTGGTCTATAGAAATAACAATTCCTCAAGTTCAGATGGTGCATTATCTCGGAGTAATATATGACTACTCTATCTTGGCGGCCACACATTGAGCAAGTTTCTGCAAAAGGAGTTCGGGCCATTGGAATCCTACGCAGGGTTTGTAGTGCTAGGTCAGGCATGAGGCATACACTTCTGATGATTTATAAAATGTACGTCCACCCAATTATGGATTTCGGGTGTGTTTTATTCTCAGGAGCTCCTGCCTATAAACTTCGTCCTCTTGTGCTGTTGGAAAGTGAGGCGTTGCGGCTTTGTCTGGGGCTTCCAAAATATGTCGCCAATGCTGTTCTGCACCTTGAGGCGCGAATCCCATCGTTATCGGCTAGGTTTCGCCTTTTAACAGTTCAAACATTCTTAAAATTGTGCGACTCACCTCTTCACGCTTCCAGTATAATATTTCTTAGTCAACCTTTCGCCTTTTTTAGTGCCGCCTGGTCTCGTTTTCATACTCCGCAGATATGTTACGTGCAGGCCCTCCTTGATCCCATAAATATTCATTTCATAGATGTCCGCCGAATGTATAACAACTCACCATCTGTCCAGATTGAATTCGATGACATTTTCCCATCGAATGCAAAGCTGCAGCCCTTCCCGCTTCTTCAGGGTATGTTGCAGGACAACCTAAGCTCCTTTCCCTCTCTTGTTCTTATTGCTACCGATGCCTCGCAGGATCGCAAAAGGCAGGTGTTGGAATTTTTTCGCCGTCACTGGATTGGTCTTTTTCTCTCCGTCTTCCTGACTTCACTCCAATTTTCTGGCTGTATTATTAGCAGTAATCTTAGCCTTACGAAAATTAGAAACTACCGTTTCCCAGGTCGTGGTTTATGACAGACTCTCTGTCCATTTGCTCTTCATTATCCTCACCCACTGAGCCTCGGGCATTACGCCTCTTTAAGTTCCTGATTCCGCTCCATCTAAATTCGGTAAAGTTGCTTTGGGTACCAGGTCATATGGGCTTTCACTTAAATGAGGTTGCAGATTCCTTAGCAAGAGCCTCTCTCTGCGGCCCAATTGTTGCTGTCCTGCCAACGTGTGCATATACAGCTGCGGTGAGGTTTCGCAGCTACACAATATTTCAGGAATTTGCTGCCTCGGCTCTTACATCATCTCCCGAATATCAGCATCTTCTGCATCCTTGGAGTAGCAAATACTGGCGCTCGCTCAGACTAGAGGACTCTTTCACGCGTTTGCGTTGCCGGGTTCTCCTTCTAAATTTCTACCTTCACAGATCTGGCCTGGAGGCTTCCCCATTGTGCCGTTTTTGTGCCGAACCTGAGACAATAGATCACTTCCTGCTGTTCTGCCGCCGCTTCTCTCATTTGAGGAAGCGTCTTTTGCAAATTCCATTTCATCAACTGGGCTTGTTTGTGTCCTTCGCGGTTGTTCCTTCCATTGGCGCTTCTTTGCTTGGACGAAGCGACAGGAGTGTGCGCTCTGCTGTGCGAAATTTTCTTCAAGAAACGCAGCGACTCCCACCTTCCCGCTCTCAGTCAGTACGTCATTGAAACATTACAGGCATTGTATACTATTATGCACTTTAAGCCATCGTCCCGTCTCCGATCTCCAACTTAACAGGACCCCTGTCTTTGCGTCTTCCAATCTATCAGCCTATATACTTTTACCACTCCTTTTTCCGTCAAACCTTCCCTGTATCCAGCAATTAACCCCCTGTGTCTTGGCCACTCCCCCGTAGTGGGTATGTGCCAGCAACGTCTGAGGCCTTCCTTCCTTCCTTCAGACAGGCAGGAAGAGTAGGCTAATAACAAAAACAACAAGAGTAGACGAAGAAGACGTGTTTTGCTTACTGCTGCTGTTCTCTACTTCTTCTGGTGGTTCCGGCTTGTTCACCATTGGTGAGCCCGTACTACGTTGGGGGTTTTGGCCAAGGCGTACGTTAAGGCGCAATTCCTGTGAACCTAAGGGTGCGTTTTGCTGAGAGAGGTCGTTGAACTCCCCAGGTGGAGGGTTGGCAGCTTGGTTTGCCAGCTTGCCAGCCCAAAGCCTGCCGCTTGAGTCCTTCAAAAAAAATGCCATTGATGCAATTCCCGTGGCTCTCGTCCCAATCAGTGAGGGTGCGATCAAAATGAAAACCCCCAGACTAATTCAACAGGACCTAAGATCATTGATAGCCCATTATCTGCAGATCTTAGAAGTGCATTGATTTGGCCGTCGAGGCATTTTATGCAAGTTCTCAGATATCGCTCGTGTTGCTGAATTGCTTCAGTGCACAAATTTCAGCTCATTGCCGGTGAAAGCAATTATTCCCAAACAGCTTGCATGTGTCAAAGGTATCGTACGAGATGTCGACCCAGCATCGTCCCCACAAGAAATTCTAGAATAATTTCAGGATGCAGGAGTTTGGTTCTTTTCAGTCTACCGCTGCAATAGAGAGGTAAAAGGCTCGCGCGTTTTGTTACTTAGTCTGTAATAACAACTTTTGCTGGCTCTTCAGTCCCTGCTGTAATAAAAATCTGGCCGATTGTTTACCGTGTGGACCCTCTAGAACCCCGCCCTCTTCAATGCTAGCGCTTCGGGCATAGCGGCAAAGCATGCAAGTCAGAGACCCGCTGCCGTTCAAGTGAAGAAGATTATTCTGCTGATACCTGCACCTCAGCGCAGCCTCATTGTTGCCTCTGCAGCCACATTAACTCAGCTGATGATGCCAACTGCGCAAAATGTTGTGAAGAGCCTAGCTTGTCGGACATTATCAAAAAGAAGCGGTGCTCAAGAGCCGATGCTTACGATGCTCTTAACAAGAAAAAAGACTCATACGCTAGACGTGTGCGCGCTTCTATTGGGGACATTTAGTCCAAATTGACTCCCTCAATTGTGACCGCAGTAGATAAAGCCCTTAATAATGTGGTTGAGCGAATGCTAAACACTTTTTGTGAAGCGTTGGCTCAGTTTGTCGCATTTGAATCTTTGTCACAACCAACATCCGCCCTGGCAGTGACGCCTGCATCTGTTTCAACTTGTGCAGCTAGTGCTAGCCGCTCTGGAGCACCTCCTGATGCTCCCCAGGTCCCACCTAATATATCTGTTCCTAGCAGTGAATGTCGCACTGACATCTGCACAACAGGTGTCGAAATGTCGTGCCCTACGCAGAAATGCCCTACGAAATGTCGTGCCCTACGTGCCTTCCTCGTCACCATTTAATTCTAGTTCTCCAGAGATGAAAGCTAAAAAAGGACCACCCAACCTTTTTCCCCATGTTGATATTCTTAATGAGGCGGTTTCTGCCTCTTCAATTGTCAAGAGTCATGGCTGGTCTCAAAGTGTTACAATGGAATTGCCAATCCGTATTGTCTTCTCTTCAAGATCAAGAAACACCTATTCACAAACATAGACCTGATAATCCGCTTTTACAAGAAACTTGGTTATCATATTAAAAATCATTTTCAATGAGAAACTTTCGAGTTTTCAGGTCAGATCGAAATGTTGGCAGGGGAGGTGGATTGGTAACCATGCTATCTAAACATTTATGTCATCAGGCATCTATCTGTAAGAAAATTCTTCTCCCTAACTGTGAGGTTTTAGCGATCAAAATTTCATTTCCACATTGTGCCGATATTACAATTGCTAACGTCTATTTTCCTTTAAGTGTACACAGGACAGACTGTTTATACAGCTTGGTGACTGGCACAAGCAGTGCAGTCATTGCAGGAGATTTTAATTCTCAACCTTGTTAACTGGGGAAGTCGTACTGATTCCTGCGGCAAGCTTCTCTGGTCGTGGCTGTCTGCAAATGCTGTACGCTGCTGCCATTCTAGAGAAATAACTTTTATGCGAGGGACTGATCGTTCAGCCATTGACTTAACATTACAAGCAGGTAGGCTAGAGGTGACTTATTGGTCGACAGAGGATTCGGGTACATCTAGTTATCACCTACCTATAACATTCACTATCCGGTTATCTCCGCTCAAAACTAGTTGTCTAACCCATAAATTTGTCAACCACAATATTTATAAAAATCTGATGTTCACCTCATTTGCCTGTCTAGTTCGTACAAGCCGGGAAGACAGAGCTCAGCAGCCGGTATCATTTTTGGAAAATGCAGTAGACCACTCATTATTCGCTGTGCCCGCAGCAGTCTCTAATAAACAGCCGTCTCCTTAGTGGACAGAATAAAGTGAGAAGGCCTGTCGTCGCAGAAAACCGGCCTGAAAGAGCCTATCCTGCAACCAGAGTCGAGCTAACTAGTTAAATTACAAATTCTTCTCTGCGTCCTTCAAAAGAACAACTGCTAAAGCCAAGGAGTACAACTAAAATTTAAACACATCTCTTTCAAATCCTCGTAATTGGAAGGCCCTGTATAGATTCTCGGCAACTAACAAGAGTCCTGCAGTCTCTCTCCTCACTAGTTCAACAGTGTTATCTCTACAAAAAGGTCAGGAACCCTGGAGTGTATTGCTCAGGAATTGGCGTTACGCTTCCAGACGCAAGGAAACGTCTCTTTGTTTACAATTTCACTCTCTTCGGAATATACTGAGGTTGACGCATCAGAGCTCCTCTCAGTCCTGGCAATGTTGCATCCTGCAGTTCCTGGACCAGATGGTGTCACTGTTGGTGTGATTAAAATTTTAGCCCAGGATTTTAAAAGCGACCTCTTAGATATGGTCGATGTTTCGTTGGAAAATGCATGGGTTCCAATCATTTGGAAGCCAGCGAAAATTATTTTATTGATGAAAGATGCAGAAAAAGAATACGTCTTAGATAATATTCGGCCAATTGCGCTGACATCAAATTTAGTCAAATTAATAGAAAGAATAGTGCACAATGAACAGTCAACTGTCTAAGCTCAGCTCAGATTGGCTTTCGTCGCAGATGCTCTATATGGTCCGCGCATGTGGATCTAGAGAGCAGAATCCGGCTCTCGCTACGCAGAAGGGAAGTTTCAGCTTTGGTAACCCTTGATGTAGCAAAGGCCTATGACAGTGTAGAACATTCTATTTTTACTTAACAGACTTGGTTAGTTACATCCCCAACCAATATTTATAAGTGGAGATCTGAATTTCTGAAGGCCAGATAGCTTTATTGTAATGAGGGAACCCTATGTTGTAATACATATCAATGAAGAGGTGTGCCGTATTGATCGGTGCTATCCCGCTGCTTTTTAATATTTTGTTCAGTGGCATCCCCATTCGTCCTGATATAACCGGTTTTATGTGCGCAGATGACATAGCTTTTTTCGCATCGGTCAGGGATATTCATTCCCTTTAGCAGATTCTGCAGTAATATTTGGATGCTCTTGGAGTGTGGGTGCAGGTTATTAATTTATCCCTGAATGTAGGCAAATGCGGCGTTTTAGTGTTTCCTCCAGACACGCCTTTGCACATTTCATTAGTTCATCGCTCTAACCAGATTCCACAAGTGGAAACCGTAAAATATCTAGGTGTTACTTATCACCCGGCATTAGATTGGGGCCTTCATATAAAGAACAATGTGTCTAAAGGAGAATGCGCTCTAGGCCGGCTGACAAGAATCGCCAATAAAAAGTTTGGGATGCGCCGCGACACATTATTATTACTATATGAAGCCTATGTAAGACCTATACTAGAATTCTGTTGCGTTCTCTTCTGTGGTAATGCAAACTGCAAAATTGAATCCTTAACCTAACTGGTAAGGCGCGCTCTACGTTTCTGTCTTGGTCTAGCTCCCAAAATTAGTTTCAAACGCCCTGCTTTATCTGGAAGCCCGAATCCCTGATCTAAATTACCGCTTCCAAATACTCACGGTGCTAACCTTTCTCAGGTCGATGAGCTCGGTGACTAATGTCAGCATTACTATTTTTGTATCTCAGCAGGCCTTAATTTTTTCTCATCATTGACCACGGTACCAAACGCCACAAATTATGTTAGCACAGAACCTTTTAACACCGATTGGTGTGTTTCTCAGTTCTATGCAGTGGGTTGATGACACGCCGTCAGCAGTGGAATCCCATTTTGACCACATCTTCCCATCTCATGCGAAACACATGCCCGCAAACATTTTAAATAGTCTTCTCTCTGATCACATTGAGGAATACCCTCATCATACGGTGCTTTCTACCGACGCCTCCGTCAACTACTAGAAAGCTGCAGTTGGCATCTTTTCAGAGGACTTGGCCTGGAGCTAATCTGACCGCATCCCAGATTATAGTCCTATATTTGCGGATTTTTTGGCTCTTGGAATGGCCCTGCACAAAATTCCATGTCATGTGTCTCACGTTATTATCCCCGCTGCTTGTCAGTATTAGTCTCCCTTGAAACTTCTCAAAAAGATTTTTCGAGCCATTTCCTGCGATTTTTTGTCCCATGCACTTTGAAGGATGTTCGATTTATCTGGGTCCCTGGCCATGCAATTGTTCATTCAAATGAGATGGTGATTGCTTAGCAAGGTCGGCTCTTGACGGCCCAGTGAGACATCCCGTCCCGAATGTCAGCCTGCTGGCGATTTCCAGGTTTCAGCGGTTCCAACACATATCAGCCTGGTTACGTGATCCCTTACTAAATACCGCTCATTATCAGCACTTAGCATATTATTGAAACGTCCGTTCATGTAAAACCAGGCTATTTGAGGTAACAATGACGCGGTTGCGGTGCAGGATTCCCAGTTTGAATTTATATCCATGCAGGTGGGAGTTGACACCGACAAGTCTATGTGACGCATGCGAGGAGGTTGAATCTGTACACCATTTTTTCCTCTACTGTCCCCAAAGTTCGCACTTCAGAGAAAGCTTTACCTTGAGGCCCCTCTCTTCAGGTCAGGGCTCCCGTTTTCTCTGCCAGTGTTATTATCGCTTGATGCGAGCGCCAAGGCATTTACATCGGGTTCAATTTGCGGGATTCTCCACGATTACATAATTGAAACTGGTAGGTTGATTTGCTAATTCTTTTTATATTCTTCGAGCTCTTCTTTTTTTACCAAAATTCTGTCTGTAAATTAACTTTAATTATTCCTCTGTCGGTTTTATTGATACATTTTTCAAAATTCCCGCTTGGTGCTAAATTTTGCCGTAATCTTCTTTGAAAATTTGTTTATGCCACTACACCTTGGCCAATCCCCCCGCGTAGGTATGTGCGATGTTTAGTGAGGTAAAGAAGAATACTGGCAGTACGCCGCGCGGGTTATGCTGCGGTGACATACTAATTGAAATCAAGAGGAACAAATGAAATGAGCATGGGCAGGGCATGTACTGCGAAGTCAAGATAACCGCTGATCCTTAAAGGGACTATGCAATGAATAAAATTCGCTTGTAAAGGATTTCAATGCTTAGAAATGATGCTAAGAAGCATTCACACCAAGTATGAGTCTTCGGAACTGAGCCGGCAATTTATTTAGTTTTTAAGAACCGTGTTTTTTCTTAATTCGCGGGCCGATTGGTGTGCTCGTAGTGACCGATTTTGAAACTAAAATCGTGAAAAAAAACGTCACTCTACCCATGACGTCGCCCGGCCACCACACGCTCTCATTCGCTGGAGCCACGGCAGCCACGACGTCACGGGCACACTTCCGGTAGCCGTGAAAATCATCTGCTCGTGCCGCCGCGCGACCCTCTCGGGCAAGCGCGAGCCAGGGCATTGCCTTCGCGCGTATGGTTTCAATTTTCCTCTGCCGCCTCCTTCTGTCGGGAGTTCCGGAGCAACTCGCAATGGCCCGCCGAGTCGCTACTGTCGTCGCTGTCGTTCAGCCGGTACGGCGTGAACGCATAGGGCTCGATACCCATCGCGGCCGTAAGAGTGAGCAGTCGCGCCTCGAGGTACGGGTCCATTAGGGCTAACTACAACAGACGACAACCAAAGAAACCCGACGCGCGCCGCAATCACGCCGCCCGACGCTGCTGCTGCGGTGCTAGGAGCGACAACCGGAAGTCGCAAAAGGAACGTCAGCGGATGACGTATTCATGGGCGCGGCCCAGTCCCAGACCTGTTTTCTTTATTTTTGTCTGGTGCCCCGCGTGTACGAGTTGAGGGGGGAGAGAAGGAGCATAATTTTAATCGTCTATATATTCGGTGTTATTGATCATCAATAAGCTTAAAAGCTTAAAAATTCTTGCGTTGGGGTGAAGAGTGATGAAATGTCTATCTCTCGTCTGCTTTATGTGATCTCAATTAATTCATTGCATAGTCCCTAATGGAATGGATTCCAAGAGAAGGCAAGCGTAGCAGGGGGCGGCAGTAGATTAACTGGGCTAATGAGATTAGGAAGTTTGCAGGCATAGGGTGGGCGCAGCTGGCAAAGGACAGAGTTAATTGGAGAGACATGGGAGAGGCCTTTGCCCTGCAGTGGGTGCAGTCAGGCTGATGATGATGATGGTGGTGGTGGCGCAGTGCTCTAATGAGGTGGACAACGATGCTCACCTGTTCGTGTCGGCCTTGGTTCGAAAACCAGTTTCGGAGAAATTTTATTTCTTTTTCTTTTTCTTTCCTCATTATGTAGGCACTGCCGATGCCGCAAATAAAAAACCCGTTTGTCTATTTTATGTAGTAAAAACAGCTATTTCCACAACAACACTACACGCAGCGGCAATCTTTTAACAATATGTAATGCATGAAAGCCAACTGAACGAGCTTTGATACATTCATTTTTGAAGTTAGATATTTCGGAGCACATTGCTAACCAGGAAAATTTAAAAACTGAGCTCAACTTCAATATTTTCCGGCATTCAATTTCGCCTTATATTATTGGCCCTAATATAAAAACAGTCATATATAGTTGATTAGTTCTAAATGAGTAAATTGCATAAATATAGCGCTGTATCGGCTACGTAGTGTCCTCCGTGCTGTAGAATACACCAGCACTAACCGCACTGTCGTGTGTCACTCACACCTCTTTCAAAGAAAAATCTGTACTGAATAATTTGAAACACCCAGTATAATAATTTACTCTGACTTCCCCGCGTATAGCCATTGCATCTCTTTGAATCACTCATACGCACCTACCGAGTGGGGCTCCTTTCTGGAAGTTAGAAGCTCGTGCAACCAGGCCGGAGTTTCGCCTCGGCGTGTCAAAGACAGCGAATGTTTCACAGGTGTTTGCGGGGAACTCAGTACTGACCAGAGCGTCGTTCTCAATCCCGCTCGAGATATGCATTAGGAAGTTAGGGAACAGCCCTGCGGGCACCCAAAGAAATAATGCCCTCATAATGTTCTGGCTGCATCTGATAACTGCGCCCAGGTATTCAAGCTCTTCGGCCTTCATGACTGCCGCGTCAATGACCAGTTCTCTGATGCTTCCGTTTCGTGGCAGTGACTCTATTGTGGCCTTCCAGCATTGGTTTCCTCGGCATTATCGTTCTCCTGATGTAGTCGGCAATTGCAGGAGACAAATCCGTGCTGTGCTCATCTCTAAGGACAAGCATGACTGATGTCACGTGATTCCACACGGAGAGCTGACGGACCAACATCTGCAGTTGAGCAACACAGGTTTGTGGAAAAGAGCAACACACAATGCCCACGAAGCTCCTGCACTGGACAAGGCTTAAGTTGTCTCCAGACACGAATGGCTCGAAGTGTGGTATCAAGGTGACTTCCTCTTCAGCGCCAGTTTCCCGCAGGGCTTCGCAGACTTCTTTAAGGGCAGCTCCTGCGTTAAGCCAGGCAATGGTGATGCTTTTAGGCCGCGTTTTGTTGAAAGGGCGCTGAAGAACTGCCTCCACGGCGGAGGGCTCCAAATGTTCAAGTGAACAGACAATCTTTCTAATGTTTCGTTCCCAATTAGGGCTGTTATCCAGTCATCGCAGTCAGCTTCCGGCAAGTCAGTGAAGAGCTTCCATCCCGGAGAAAAGGAACGAAGCGCACTGTTTTTGGGCTAAAATGCTGGCAATGAGTTCGCCTGCTTCTCTATCGGCGGTCATTGCTTCCATTTCAAGTTAACGGATGCTTTTGTTTCCGTATAATCCTCGCAGGATCATCTTTCAGAAAGAACAAGCTTCACTACACCCTCCTGAAACTTTCAGTGTCGTCAAAGTGCTGCTGTTCCTGACGTACGTAGCAAATTTCTTGCTTGCATTCACCAGAAGAACGTTCTAGGACCGTTAAGTGTATAGAGAGGTTTGTTAAGGAAGGACATTAAGTAACTGACTTCAACTGGTCTGTTGAATCCGTGTATGTCACACAGATATCGGGAATACAGAAATACCGGAGCTTCTTTGTCGTGCGCAAAACTGAAGACAGTGGTTCCAGAACAGACTTTCCGCATTCTTGTTCCGGCCTGCACTCAACATTTTGAACGCTTTTTATGGATGGGATTACAGCGAAAAACGTATACGATTCACGGAACTTCTCTAAGGAAATTCGAAGACTCTTGACGTGCTCATTGCCACTGAGCGCATAGCACAGGATGCCGTCGTAGGAATCCAGACTGCCGATCTCAATGTCCATGTTTTTTATGCAATGAAAGTCCTTGATTAAGAAAAACAGGAGCGAGGCCACCCTTTCTACCGTCCCCGCCTTGTCGTCCCCGACCCACGGAAAATGGTTGCTGTTTGGGGTTAACTCTTCGGGTTTTCGCAGTATTCCCTTGACTTCCATCTCGCCCTCCAACAACACCTTGATCTATGTGGACAGGCGGCGACTAATTAGCCGCGTTCGACTGATGATATCTGTGGAGGTCACTGTGTAGTGCCTATGTTCCTCCTCCTGGCCATCATGCCTCCCCGAAGGAACTGCATCTACCTTCTGTGGCAGCGCGGGAGCTGATGACAATGCGTCCTGCGCGCTTTTTTTTTCCTGCTTGCCATTTCACCTGAGCGAAGAGTTTGAGATGACATCTCAATAATTTGGAAAATTCGTTTTTGGGACTGCAAGATAGGCCCATAAAAATTGATGGGCTCTCTCAGAAACCTATCTGGAGAGACATGATTCGTCAATTACGTTTAAATTTCAGAAAAAAAAAGTAACTTCTGTCAAATTTTGAAGAAACTTTCTTAAAAAGTACTCCGTTGAAAATTATAAATTCTTTTTACCGTAAACGAGAGGAACAGCCGAAAGACGGAGAAACTATTCTGGCTGAAATGTTAACGATGTACGCGAAAAAAATTCTTAAAATGTCCCAATTTTGGCTTTTCAGTAAAGTAAGTAAAAGCAGGACATTCTTCCGTGGTTTCATCACTAAAGTCGCATGAGAGAACAATGCAGTGAAATACTGAGAGATAAAATTTGGCGCTTGCTGTGTTTCACATTAAAAATTTTAACTGAAAGTAGTTCTCCTTCGCGGAAAAATTACTACTTTGAAACTCCATTCACACGATCACCAACTAGCCCAATTTTTTTTTTTCAAATCAAATGGCGGTGATCGCTTTTGGGTGTCTCTCATAATGACCCCCTGGCATAACGAGATTCTGGGAGAATCACAATTCGCTGCGATTTTACCAGCGCGTTTAGCGGCTATGTCAGCCTCACTCAACGCAGTAGAATTCGTTGCATGTGCTGCGCTGCGTTTTTGCGCCATGCTTATACAGCCGCCTCCGTCTTTCTAGTACTCGGGATCAGTAGCCTCCGCTACTGATCCCGAGTGCTCTAATTTGAACCCGACCGCGGCGCCCGCGTTTCGATGGAGGCGAAACTCTAAGGCGCCCGTGTGCTGTGCGATGTCAGAGCACATTAAAGGTCCCCAGGGGGTCGAAAATATTCCGGAGCCCATCACTACGGCACCTCTTTCTTTATTCTCTCAGTCCCTCCTTTATCTCTTTTCTTATGGCGCGGTTCAGGTGTCAGCCGAGATGTGGCAGATACTGCGCCATTTCCTTTCCTTAAAAAAAGGGGAATTGGTGTGGATTACCTCAGCTAATTCAGGATATACAAAGCGAAGGATGTCGGCGTTCACTGTGTTTATCGGCGTTGGCATTGACAACGATCAAGACAGCGATGGCTTTGAGCAAAGGGCGCATAACTGGCTCCCTGTATATGTGGACGCCTCATTCATGTGTGGTGGTGGTGAGAGAGAGATGTAGCCTGAATGCATTAGCGCTGACAGCGTTGTGGCTGACATGCGGCCCTGCAGCAAAATATAGGCCGCGGCGTTCATTTGTTGATCAATCTCTCGCAATCAACAATTAGCTGCATGCCACCTCCCAGGCTGGAAAGGAGGGCGCGCTACCTATCCAGTGCGCGGAATGCAATCAAAGCAGGCTTTTGCAGTTGGACACCAACGCCATGTACAATTGGCATTTTGGGGAAAGGAAATGGCGCAGTATCTGTCTCACATATCGGCGGGCACATGAACCGCGCAGTAAGTGAAGGAATAAAGGAGGGAGTGAGAGACGAAAGGAAGAAAGAGGTGCCGTAGTGGAAAGCTCCGGAATAATTTCGACCACCTGGGGATCTTTGACGTGCACTGACATCGCACAGTACACGGGCGCCTTAGTGTTTCGCCTCCATCGAGACGCAGCCGCTGCTGGCTGCGGTCGGGTTGGAACCCGGGAACTCCGGATCAGTAGCCGAGCCCCGTAACCGCTGAGCCACCGCGGCGGGGACGCCATGTACAAGAAAGCGAGATTGAGGTCTCCACCGACCCACGGAGTCTGTGGTGCGCATTTCCTTTCGTGAAAATAAACGGTCTGTGCAAAGTTGGCAACGCCAATGAACTCTATGAATGCCGTCGGCTCACTTGTTTTGTTTGGTTTTTGGGGAAAGGAGATGGAAAAGTAGCTGTCTCACATATCTCGGTGGACATCCGAACCGCGCCGTAATGGAAAGTATAAAGGAGGGAGGGAAAGAAGAAAATAAAACTGAAAATTGAAAGTTAGATTTTGATGAAAGGCGCGGCGCTATGCAGCGGCGGAACACCTGTGGCTCGGTGCTACTAGTGGCGCATGCGCAGTAGTGACTAGTGAGCGAGAGAGAAATATCCACGGTGAGGCGCGCAATGTGACGTCATGTGCGTCCTCGGAGCACCGCCACGGCGAAATGTAAAGTTCGCGGCCAATAAAGCTTTCGCTTCAAAAACAGAAACTCACACAATGCACTTTACACAATAAGTTTACACAATAAGAAATGTGTAACTTGCGCGCGTGATTAGTTCATGATGAGGCAAACTTCTTACCATCTTCGAATGTCCAAAATTTTTGTCTGAAATTGCTGCACATAATCGGGTGATGATGCGTCCTC
Source organism: Amblyomma americanum (assembly GCF_052857255.1). Lineage (NCBI taxonomy): Eukaryota > Metazoa > Arthropoda > Arachnida > Ixodida > Ixodidae > Amblyomma > Amblyomma americanum. Next base: position 105,067,318 of record NC_135503.1, on the reverse strand, counting down.
TGCTTCACGCCGCACAGTGTACGTGAGAGAAGGTGCTGTTGTCTGCCCGCTTACCCTGAAGCGGGTGCATCGCTGGGCACCGTCTGTGAGTTTTATTGGGAGCTCCTTTATGAAGTGGAGGGCTTCTCGCGTGCTCATGGCGAAGTTTATCGACGAGGTGACGGAGAAGCAGATCCTGCTGCGATTAAACACAGTCTTCCAGTGAGAGAACTGCTGCAGGGTGTCCAGCTTTGAAGAAGAGGCGCACGAACCGTGAAGTGAATGCATTGACAGGTGCAATCAGAGGCCAAAGCGAGGAGGTCTTTGTACCTGTGAGCAATTAGAATTTCTACGTAGAATACGGGAAGAAATGTTGTACACCTCCAATATTGTGCTTTATCAGTCGGCACAGGTACCATCACTATCAGGCTGTAGAAAGAACTCTTATAGACTGTTGTAGAAGGGCAGTATGTCCTTCAGAAGACAAGCATATACTATTGATGAGGTCCCACTAACCAGGCCGTGAACCAGCTTGAGCAACGGTTTATGGTTTATGCGGTTTAACGTCCCAAAGCGACTCAGGCAATAAGAGATGGCGTAGTGAAGGGCTCCTGAAATTTCGACCACCCGATGTTCTTTAACGTGCACTCATACCGCACAGCTCACGAGCCTCTAGAAGCCCCTTCTTCTTCTTCTTCACCCTAGGTTTATGGCACATACCCACGCGGGGGGATTGGCCAAGGTGTAGTAAAATCAAATAAGTTTCCATGGAAGATGAAGACAAAATTGTAACACCAATCGTGAATTTTGAAAAATGAATGAATAAAAACAACAGAACAATATTGACAGTTAAATAACAGACAGCATTTTGGTGAAAAGAGAAGAGCTCGTAGAACTTTAAAAGAATTAGCACATCAACCTACCAGTTGCAATTATATAATCGTATATAATATACGATTATATACCCACATATAGAACCCAATGCAAATCCCTTGGCGTTCGCACCAAACGATAATAATACTGGCAAAGATAAAGGGACCCGCCGCGGTGGCTCAGTGGTTAGAGCGCTCGACTGCTGATCCGGAGTTCCCGGGTTCGAACCCGACCGCGGCGGCTGCGTTTTTATCGAGGAAAAACGCTAAGGCGCCCGTGTGCTGTGCGATGTCAGTGCACGTTAAAGATCCCCAGGTGGTCGAAATTATTCCGGAGCCCGGCACTACAGCACCTATCTCTTCCTTTCTTCTTTCACTCCCTCATTTATCCCCTCCCTTACGGCACGGTTCAGGTGTCCAACGATATATGAGACAGATACTGCGCCATTTCCTTCCCCCCCAAAAAACCAATTATTATTATTAAAGATAAAGGGAGCCCTAACCTGGAGAGAGGGACCTCCAGGTAAATCTTTCTCTGAAGTGCGAACCTTGAGCAGTAGAGGAGAAAATGGTCCATAGATTCAACTTTCCCACATGCGTCACATAGGTTCGTCGGTATCAACCCACACCTGCATAGATATAAATTCAAACTTGGTATCCTGCACCGCAACCGCGTCATTGTTACCTCACACCCATTCTTGTTCTTGTTCTTGTTCTTCTTCTTCTTCTTCTTCTACTTCTTCTTCTTCTTCTTCTTCTTCTTCTTCTCCTCAAGTAATATGGCACATACCCACGTGGGGGGATTGGCCAAGGTATAGAGTAGAATGCCAATGCAGCATTTGCGCGGGGAAGGAAACGTCAGAAGACTGAATCAAGGTAAAAAAATAATAAAATTGGGAAAAATAAAATGAATTCAAGAGGTACGAGTCATCTGGAATAGAATCAATCTAGCCTTTTTTGGACATGCGAAAGAATTTTGTATATAGCTAACAAGATAATCGATTAGTTGCACTTATGTAATCGTGAAGGTAGCCGCATACACTGCTTAACGGGAATCCCTTGGCACTCGCACCGAACGATAGAAGAACTGTAAAGGCGCGCTCACACTAGCGGGAAGCTTCCCGCGCCGGCACAGCGTCAACGTCGACGCTGCCTCGCAGCTCCTCGGAATGACGCTCACACTACGCGCGTTTTCTCGCTGCGGTTGTCTTGGAATGTGGAGAGAGGAGGCGCTGAGGGAGGACCCGAACGAGCAGAAAGAGAAGGGGATAGTCAGTTGACACTAGAGAAGACTGGAAAGCGCACCCTGCTAGCTCCCCTCCCGTCGCCCTGGCAAAGCAGCCGCCGAGTGCCCCGGCCGGCCGGCCGGACGCGCGCAGCCTCCGCCTCCGCCGACGGGGTCACTGAACTGGGACCGACGTCACGGTTCACGGTCGGCGCCCATTGGCTGTTCTGTCACCGGCACGGGAAAAATAGGTACCGAACCCATCGCTCCGCGGGACGGGAGAGCAGGCTGTCCGCGGGAGAAAAACCGGCTTGGGCGGGAAGCGGCACGCGGGAAACGCCCGGCGTTGCGCGTTTTCCCGCTAATGTGAGCGCCCCTTAAGAGACAGAGGCAGTCCTAGTCTCGAAAGAGGAACCTCCAGATATTGCTTTCTCTGAACCGCGAACCGCCGGCAAGAGAGGAGAAAATGATCGATTGATTCAACTTGCCCACATGATACACAAAGGTTTGTCGCAGCGAACCCGCACCTGCATAAGTACAAGTTTAAGTGAGAGATTCTACATCGCAGGAGTGTCATGGACACTTCACAAAGCCTTGACTTACACCACCGGATATTCCATGGGTACTTTAGGTGTTGAAAGTCCACGGTATTGAGCAACGGATCACTCAAAGTGGCTGAAATATGTTGGAACCGCTGGAAACGTGAAGCTGCTAACAGAATGAGGTGAGGATATATTACAGGTGCGCTGAGAGCTGACCTTGCCAATAAATCAGCCACCTCGTTAAAATAGACGCCTGAATGCCCAGGTACCCAGACCAAACGGATCTCGCGCGCTGTGCTCGGAACAAAAAACCTAAGTGAACGAGTCAAGAAAGATTTTTCCGAATTTTGGAGAGAGACAATAACTGAAAGGCAGTCTGTAAGAATAAGAACCCGTGCGACATGTCTGGGAATTTTGAGAAGAGCCAAACCAATGGCCAAAAACTCTGCGAAGAATATAGGAGTATAATCAGGGATAAGAACGGAGTAGCTCCAAGCTAGATCCTGCGAATATATGCCAATCGCCGCCTTCTCACAGCTGCCGGAGGCATCAGGGGAGAGAACAGTATGATGTGGAAAATTCTGTAGGTGCTCAGAAAGAAGACCATTTAGGGTATGTGCGGGCATATGCTTCGCATGGGACGGGAAAATAAACTCGTAATAGAAGACGGGATCAGCCTGCGTGTCAGCAACTCGTTGCAAGGTGATCAGATCAACCTGAAGCGGAGCTAACAGATTCTGTGTGAACCTAACTTGCGGAAGCTGATAACGTGGCCAGTGATTAGTCAAAAAAAGGTGGGGTTGGGATACAAAATTGGAATACTAACGCCTGGGGCCGGGTCAAAAGACTTGAGGAAAGTAAGCACTGTTAGAAGTTGGAAGCGGGAATAGAGGTTGGGGATACGGGCTTCCAGATAAAGGACAGCGTTGGAAGCTGATTTTGGGAGCCCGAGGCATAGCCGTAGGGCACGTCTTTCCAGTAAGGCTAATGGCTGCAGCTTGTAGTTCGCGCTACCAGAGAACAAGGGGCAACCAAATTCCAGAATCGGTCTCATATAAGCCTTATAGAGCAACAGTAGCGTGTCACGACGCATGCCAAACTTTTTATTGCCAACTCGGGTCAAACGGCCCAGTGCACGTTCCCCTTTAATAACATTATTCTTAATATGGTGTCGCCAGTCCAAATTTTGGTCATAAGTAACACCAAGGTATTTAACCGACTCCACCTGCGAAATTGGAGTGGAGCGGTAGGCTAGCGAGATGTACATAGGAGCGTCGGGTGGAAATACCAGCACGCCAAATTTGCTGACATTAAGTGATAAATTGATTTGGTCCAACCAAACTTCAAGAGCATTCAGATATGCCTGCAAATACCCGTAGAGCACATGAATATCCTTTGCTGATGCGAAAAAAGCTATATCATCTGCGTATACATAAACTGTAACGTTAGGATTAATGGGGATGTCCCGAACTAATATGTTGAAAAGCAGCGGAGAAAGAACAGAGCCTTGCGGCACACCTCTTGATTGACCATAGGTATTAGAACAAAAAGATCCGTCTGTACAGAAGAAAAATCTATCTTTGAGAAATTCACAAATCCAGGCGTAGAGGTAATGCGGTGGTTGTAGTTGAGCAAGCTTGTTAATGAGAACTGTGTGCTCCATGCTGTCATAGGCCTTCGCAACGTCAAGCGTCACCAAGGCCGAAACTTCTCTCTGGCGCATTGAGAGTCGTATTCGGCTCTCGAGATCCACATGCGCGGACCATATGGAACAACCGCGACGAAAGTTAATCTGTGCGGGGCTGAGGCCGTTAATATAATGAACATGCTTTGTGAGGCGACTGTGTACTACTCTTTCTATTAGCTTTACTAAATTTGAGGTTAAAGCAATCGGCCGAATATTGTCTAATTGAAATCCATTGTCTGCATTTTTTTAAAATTATTTTCGCAATTTTCCAACTGTGAGGAATCCAAGAGGTTTCCAATGACGCATTTACAATATCTAGACGGTGAGTTGGAAAGTCGTGCGCTAAAATCTTTACCATGCCCACAGTAATCCCGTCAGATCCCGGAGCAGCAGAGTGCATCGAGGAAACAATTTGCAGGAGCTCCGACACGTCGACCTCAGGATAGTCCGAGCTGGGGGTGAGAGTGTGCAAAGGTTCTGCTTTCTGTACCTGGAAACGTAAGGCCAGCCCCTGCGCGATGCGTTCAAGGTTTTGCTTAGCCTCCTGCGGAGACATTACCATTGACCTTATGCGATTGGAGGCCGAAGAGCTGTTATTCGGCGCCATGAATCTATAGAGAGCCTTCTTATTCTGGGGTTTTGAGAGATACGTGTTTAAATTTTGATTATAATCCTCCTTTGCCTTTTTAACAGTTCTTTTGAAACATGCAGAGAAGAACTTATAATTTATCCAATTAGCTGGGCTCTGATTATAGGAAAGGCTTTTCCAGGCTGCTTTTCTACGACGATAAGCTTTCTCACACTCCTCCGTCCACCAAGGAGACGGCTGTCTGGCAGGAGCAGTAGTGCACACCGAGAATACAGAGCTCTCAGCAGCATCTTGCAGAAAGGTAATTGTCCGCTGAGCTCTTTGTGCTCGACCTGAGCTAACTATGGAGGGGAGTGAGGCAGATATCAATTTTTTGTACATAATGTGGTTTACAAATTTCATGGTTGCACCACCTTTTCTGATAGGCGAGGATATAATAGAAAAGGTTAATGGAAAGTGGTCACTAGATGTACCTGAGTCTTCAGTTGACCATGCAGATACGCCAACCCTACGAGATGCTAATGTTAAATCTATGATTGAACGGGATCCTCCTCGCATAAAGGTTACTGCTCCCGAATTACAGCAGCGCACTGCATTCATTGACATCCAGGACCACAGAAGCTGGCCGCAGGAGTCAGAGCGACTATCCCAGACACTGTGGTGCGAATTAAAATCTCCTGCGATGACTGTGCTGTTTGCGCCGCTCAGTAAGGTATCCAAACAGTCTGTCCTGTGAACACCGATTGGGAAGTAGACGTTAGCAATAGTGACTTTGGCGCACTGTGGAAGGGAGATTTCAACCGCCAACAACTCACAGTCAGGGCGCATAACTGTCTGCGAGATTGATGCCCGGTGACATATTTTCGTAGAGATCATAGTTATTAACCCACCACCCCTGCCATTAACGCGATTTACCCTGAAAACACGAAATTTTTTAAATGTGAATGCTTTAAGTGGAGAGAGCCACGTTTCTTGTAAAATCACAATATCTGGATTATGTTTATGAAGAAGTAATTCAAGATCCGGTAAAGAAGAAAGTACGGAGCGACAATTCGTCTGCATAACTTTTAGACCCGCCATGATTATCGACAGGTTAAAGAGGCATCAACAGCCTCCTTCAGCACATCAGTCTGGGGAATTAATTTGGGGGGTCCTTTCTTTGCTTTGACTAGCGGAACAGCTGACTTCGAGGGTGAGGAAGAAGCTCGACGCTTCTGGGGAGTGGTGAGCATTTCAACGTCCATGCTACAAGTATCTACGTGAGCGACACTGTCAGGAGCGCTGTTGGCAGGCGGTACTTGGGGCACGGTAGGAGGCGACATGGAATGACTCTTACTAGCAGCACTTGGGAGTGATGCCGGCGTAGCCGCCGAAACATGTGATTCAGTAGGCAGAGATTGGCCAGCAACAAGTTGAGATAGAGCCTCGGTGAAACTGCCCAGCATTTGCTCGACCACCACAGAAAGAGCCTGTTCTACTGAGGACGCTATTGAAGTAGTCAAACTTGACGGTATATCAGCAACAGAGCTTCGCGCACGGCTGGCATATGTATTATCCCTCCGATCCAGAAGTGCATAAGCATCTGCTCTCGAACATCGTTTCGCTTGAATGATATCGAGCAGGCTTTGTTCGTCGGCTCGTTTCGAGCAGTTGACATCATCAGCTGAGTGGTTGGCCTTGCATAGGCAACACTGGGGCTGATCAGAGGCGCAGCTGTCATCTGAATGCCCTTCTCCACAAACCCGGCAGCGGGTCGCCGACTTACACGCTTTACCACTGTGACCGAAACGCCAACAGTTGTTGCACTGAAGAGGACGGGGCTGCAGAAGGTCCACACGATACACTATCGGCCAAACCTTGAGTTCAGAAGGACAGGAGGAACCAGCAAACGTAGTGATAACTGACTCTGTCGCAACACGCACACCATTGAATTCTCTACTGCACCGGTAGACAGAAAGAACCCCCAAACCTGCATCCTGAAACTCCTTCAGTATATCCTGCGGGGAAGATGCTGGGTCCACGCCACGAACAATACCTTTGGAACATGCGAGCTGTTCCGGGATGAAGGCTTTAACCGCTAATGATTGAAAAATTTTGCACTGGAGAAGGTCCGTGACACAATCAATGTCAGCGGACCTGCAAACAATGCCTCACCGGCCGAACGGTCGCACCTCAGAGATCTGGAGGTAGTGGGTAGCGAGAGATCTTAGCTCCTGCTGAAGGACCTTGGGGCTTTTCATCTTGATCGTTCCCTCACCGATCGGCACGAGAGCCACAGGGATGATGTCAATTCCATTTTTACGAAAATTTTCTAGCGGCAAGCTTTGGGTGGGCAAGCTGGCAAACCAGGTTGCCGTCCCTCCACCCGGGGAGGTCAGCGACATACCTGAGCCAAACGCACCCTCAAATGCACATTAACCTGGCCTACAGACCTAACCTGAGACCTGGCCAAATCCCCCACACAGAACGGCCTCACCAGAGATGACCACGTAGGCACCACCAGGACACCACAGTTGAGCTCGAAGCCAAGCACCAGCAAGAACACGTCAGCACCGTCCAACACTCTTCTTCTTCAAGAAGCTTCTTCAAGAAGCTCCTCTCTTCTTCTTCTTCTGCTTCTTCTTCTTGTTCACCCCAGGTATATGGCACATAGCAGCCCCTTACTTCCACAAACTTTGTTGTTCTCATCTACGCAACTGATTTTATGTTCTCCACTCCTACGAAGGCACCCTGCCGCACGTCTTGGCAGAGTGTACAGAACTCAAGAACCCCCCCCCCCCCTTCTCCTCTTCTCTCGAACACCCCCAATCCCCAACCGCTTGATAGATGGGAGACCTTGTCATCCAGCCCCGCCCTACCGATTCAGCTCGCACTTACAGACAAGGACCAGGAGCTGCTGGAAACATATTGGTTCCGTCACTAGGGAATTCCGTAACTAAGGGCCCAATAAATGTTGGTTCATCCTGATCCTGTCTTCTTTCCCAATCCACTTTAATGAGCTGTCAGTTATATTTTCTTCTCACAACAAGCATGCCCTACCGAAGCTTTATTATCGATTTCATCAAGAATATTATCGCTTCGCTTGTGTTCGCTGACCCACTCAGATTTGTTACTGTTAAAGTTACACCGTATAAATCCCCTATCCACAGGTCTCGGTGCTTTCGTCGGTATAATTTTGCGCTTTTCCGTTAGCCACAAGCTTCCGCCCCGTTGGTCGGTATTGGCAACGTACAACTATTAATGTAAAGTCTTGGAAAAAAGTCTTAAGGCACTGCGGTCAGCTGCAGGGATATGAGCGTTCCTAGAATGCTCCGTGTAGCGGATCATCTTTTCTACCGGCAAGAAAAACTTGTGCTAGAATTTCAATGTCATTCGGCCTTTGATAGTGCCACAATGGCTGTGTTATGCGGCTCAAGCGTATAGGCTTTGGCCTTAAAGACTTTTGGCGAAGACTGTACTTGTTTGGAGCGGTCAAGAACATACACAATAAAGCGGAAAAATTCATGCGGAAAAATCGGAATAAGATCAATAATACAGAAGATGCGGCATGTTTATGATGTAAATTATAGTGAATTCGTAAATCGAGAACCCTGTTTACGATTTTCGCCACAACGTACCCGCATATCTGCGCAGAAAAGAAAACTCGTAGTACTCCCGAAAAATAATCAATCGGTCAAGTATGGTGTGCTGTTCCCGATTAGGCCACTGTTCTGTGTCTCGAACCGTTATGACAATACGGAAACTTTCCATCCGCTTTCACCTTGAATGTTCACTGCCTTCCATTTTGGAACAAAATGCAAGAGCTTTAGTACCCAAGATTAGAGGTTTTGTCAGAATGTTCGTACACACGGGAAACTACGGTTGTAATTCATCCAAAGCCAAACGGCGGGAAACGCAAAGGATGGCCAGCCCAGGTGCGAGCTGCCACTGCAACATGGCGCCCTGACTCGACTTTTTCAGTGTTGTCAGAGCCGCTTCGTATTCATAATGCCAGCGTGGGAACTCACCATTCCTCGCATACTGTCGTTGGGCGGCCGAAGCGGGTTTTGACGGGGAAACTCAATATAATCCGGGGACTTTAAGGGTCTGCTGGACGCGGTTTGGCTCGTCCGTTGTGTTGCTCGTGCTCAGTCCTATGATGTCGGCCACTCTGCGGACGATGGTCAACGAATCAGGAGTCCCAAAATCAGGTACAAACGCCATTAAAGTAACGCTCCCGTATTATTAGCGTAGGAATGTCGTCACGATGTCGCAATAACGAGCGAAACCCTGCAAGCTTGGCGTCATGCAGCTGGCTCCCAGTGACTACATTCTCTTTCGCATTTCTATGAGCAGTGCCTTCTGGACGACAATGCAGTCAAATAGCCGAAACAAGTCTGTTGTAGCAGCAAAAAGTTTTCATTTGTCCGCAGCGGATCCAATCATTGCGGGAGAAGTGGTATATATGTTGTTTTGTTATGGGAGATTACATTGCAAGAAAGGTAAGCTTAATTCTACAGGAAACAATTCGTTCCCCTATTTAGTCTAGATAACTCGCTGAAGCCAACCCGCAAATGTTGTGTCGGTTGCAGCGTCTGGCAGGTGCACGTGGATCATGAAGGACGCAGAAGTGCAATCCTGCAGATTAATAATTCTCGGTCCATTTCCGCTCCCGGGCTTTACAAAATTGCTACGTATTGAGCACAAGCATCTATCGTAATTAAAGAAACATCAGCTACACTCTCATTTTTAAAGCTTTTTGGTTATTTACCCCATTGTGATTTGGTGATTTGTGACTGCTCCTTATACGTTGTCTCTTATTAAGGTTTTCTATTCTTCTGCTGTCCACTTTGAACAACAGAGCTGCTCCTGTTAATCGGGCACATTGTACTAACGAAGGTGTAGCTACAGGGGCTATTTATTCAAGCAGCCTCTCCTTGTGAGGTGCACAAAAGATCCTCGGAGGATTTGTGAACGTGGTGCGTCGACAGTGGTGCGTCGGACAGCGGAGCGCTGCGCGTGCCAGCCCAGAGTTGCGCGTGTGTGCGTACGAAGGGTGTGTGGGAGGCGACGGCTACTAAGAGAGTGGCGAGCATGACGAGCGGAGAGCTGATGTGTCAGAAACCGAGGTGTAAAGGAAAACACAGCGGAGGACGTGTCATTCAAGCGTGGAGGTGGCAGCCGTCGGAGGTTGGGTCCGTGCTGCTGTAACCTCCCTTGTATCATCGACGCAAGCCTACTGCGTTCGATCCTTGCAAGTGTGGAGGTTGCAGCCGATGGATTGAGGGCCCGTGCTGCCTAAAAGCACCCTTGGATAGCCTGCTTTAAACCTCTGGTGTTTCGAGTCGGCGTCGACAGGTCTCGGATACGCTTGTTTCTGATGCTGCTGCCAAGTTATTCGGGCAGCTGACGGGAGTCCACCGGCGTCTCCCTGTGTTCCGCTCCGCTCCTATCACCACCTGGCTTCCTCCCGCTGCTTTCTTCGACGCAACGCCAGCGACGCATCGAACTACATCCACCCGCGTCCGCCCTGCCAGCAAGGCATCTCTGCTTCACCTGGGACGCTCAATACCTGGTGAACTCTTTCTTTTATTCGGTAGGGTTGTACGCGTGTTGAGTCGGTGTTTTTCTTGTTTTAATTTTCCTTTCTTATTGGCCCTTTTCCTTTAAATTATAAGCACGGCTTCGTTTTGTTCAGTTTGATCTCTTTGTTCTCTTGGTCTCTTGTTCGAACGTGCAAGCGATAGCGTTCCCCTTCGGAAAGTCGGGGACGCGCTACCAATTCGCGACAATTGGCGTCCGCGACAGGACGAAGCCGTGTTTTTTTACCCCTTTTGTGGGTCAATAAAAAGAAACTATGAGCACACTAAAGGAGTTAATTAAATTAGGCAAAGATTTGGGGTTGAAAGACACGGAGCTGCGTTCGTGGGTTGCCGCCGAGCAAGAGAAGGAACGCGCAGGACATGCAGCCGAACGTGAGGCTCAACGCGAGCACGAAAAGGCGCTAGCAGAGGCTGAAGAGCGCAAAGCAGAATCCGAACGCGAGCATGCCAAGGCCCAAGCAGAAGCTGAAAGCGAGCATGCAAAGGCCCAAACAGAGGAGGAACAACGTGAAGCACAAGCCGAACGCGAGCATGAGAAATCGCTAGCAGAGGCTTACGAGCGTAGACTGCAGCTCCAGTTAAGGCTCGCAGATGCTGGAAGAGGTAGTCGAGAACCCGCACCAGGGCCCTCAGTAGCGATTAGCCGACACAAATGAAAAAATCGGCAACAGCACTTAGCATGGCTTTGACTGGAGAGGCTCGCCGTGTGTTCGGTCGATTGTCTCCCAAAGATTCAATGGATTATGATGAGACAAAACTAGCCCTGCTCCAACATTTTCGGCTCACAGCAGAGGGTCATCGTGAAAGTTTTCGTGAAAGTAAGCCGCTAGATAAAGAAACAGGCAGGCAATACGCGGCGCGGCACGCTTGCTGTCTTTTCGATCGATGGGTCGAGATGTCAGGAACGGCCACAACGTACAATGATTTAGGTGAATTGGTGGCGGCTGAATAGTTCATGAGGAATTGTCATTGTCGTCTGGCGATTTTCCTTCGAGAAAGAGAGTGAAAGACGCTAGGCAAAATGGCTGAGGCATCAGACAACTTTCTAGAGGCCCAGCGGCAAAGAAACTTGCCTTCGTTCAAAGAATCGTTAGAGGTGGGCATCCCCAGAAAGAACGATGTTCCATCAAGTAGACAGTTAGGATGGTGCCTCCTATGTGGTCCACCTGGACATAAGGGTGCCGACTGTCGCTCGAAGCCAAAACAACTTTATAGCGTTTAATGTGAGAAAAACACGGCATGATGTAAGCTGTTGCTCAAGAAAGCACAAAAACCAGAAGCAGTCATCCTGTTTTGTTCAGCCAGAGAGTTTTGCGCCTGAAACTGCGTCCACAACAGCAGGTAGGCTTGAAACAGCTAAGGATAAGGTGGTGGTCGGACTTGTCCGGAAAAACCCTGCAGGCGCCCAAAACATGCCTGTACTAGAGGGCGAGCTCCGCGGTCTACCCGTACGTGTTTTACGGGACACGGGGAGCAATACAGTGGTGGTGTGGAGAGCCCTTGTTCCTGACTCAGCTCTCACCGGTTCGAGATCTACGGTGTTCCTGGTTGATGGCAATAGTCTGGAAGTTCCCGAGGCAGAATTTTATATCGCTTCCCCTTATTCCACTGACATGGCCCTTAGTAAAGTACATGGAGAAATCACTGTACTATGCTATTATTGAAAATACACGATAGGCCCGTGAACCGTCAAATCCAGATATTAATTGGATGAAATCGAAGTAATAATAATAATAATTGGTTTTTGGTGGAATGGAAATGGCGCAGTATCTGTCTCATATATCGTTGTGTGATAGCGTCAACTGCATGACACGTCACTTTGCCATGACGCGCACTGATAGCAGCAGCGGATAAGCAACCGCTGCGTATAAAAGAAGCGTCAGACAAATAAACGCTGATTCCTTGTCCTGCACCGGTCTTCGCTGGTTCTTTGGTGCGGCCGCTCGGCTGCCGCACGCTACAACATTACACTGGCGACGAGGATGGGATCGAGGCGGCTGGCTGCTTTCTTCGGTTGCTGCTGAAGACTACTGCCTGGCGGATGCTGCAATGGCGAAGGTGGGAAAAATTGATACTTTTGACGAAAGGAGCGACAGCTTAGAGTCCTACTTGGAAAGATTTGAGCTTTACGTCTTGGCAAATGATGTGGCTGAAGGCAAGAAGCTAGCCGTATTCCTGACTGTAGTAGGACCTCGAGTGTATGAAGTATTGAAGAACCTGCTAGTTCCGAATTCCCCTGCCAGCAAAACGTATGACGAGGTCACGGCGCTACTGAAAACACACTACAGTCCCCGAAAGGCCGTGATTGCGGAAAGGTGCCGATTTAACCGAAGATTGCAACTTGAGCAAGAGCCTGTAGCCGAATTCATTGTGCAGCTGAAGCACCTGGCCAGAACTTGCGAGTTTGGCAAGTTTCTCGACGAAGCGCTTAGAGACAGGCTAGTCGCCGGGCTACGCTGCGTCGACACTCAGCGTGAGCTGGTTGCCGCTGAAAAGCTGACGTTCGAAGAGGCGTGCAAAATTGCGTTAAATCGTGAACTAGCCACCACCCAGACTCAACAAGTAAAGCTAGAAGAGCTGAAAAGTATACCACAAAGGCGCTCAGGACTAGAAGTTGATGTTCTGAGTCAAGGCTACCGTGCTAAGGACAATTATCGAAGCAAGACTGAGCCTGTAGAGTGCTTCCGTTGCGGTAAACGCCATGCGGCCAATAATTGCCGATATCGCAAGTACAAGTGTCATAACTGCGGAGAGCAAGGTCACTTGAGATCAAAGTGCAGGCAGCGCACAGGCAAACCGAACGCGCTGAATGCGATCGATAACTCGGCCGATGAGTCTGACGAAGAGCAAGAAATATACAGTATGACAACAAATAAGTCTGCATACTATGTCACAGTTCTGGTGGAAGGACAGGCCTTAAGGATGCAAATCGACACAGGCGCGTCCGTCACCGTCATGCCGAAGTCAGTTTTTCTTCGTAAGTTTCCCCATCTGACAGTAACGACGGCTACGGTTCCTTTACGAACGTACACAGGAGAACTAGTGCCGGTCGTAGGGTCGGCTGATGTGCGTGTTGAGCACGCTAATCAAACTGACGTTCTACCTGTTCTGATAGTAGATGACGGTGGGAAAGTGTTGCCGTGTCTGCTCGGCCGCAACTGGCTGAGGAAGCTGAAATTAAACTGGCAGGAAGTCCATGCTATACAGCAAGACGACGCCGTGGAGGAACTTAAGAAGTTTCAGGCTTTGTTTTCACCGCAGATGGGGCTGATAACAGGCTACAAAGCACAGGTCCTCTTGAAGCCAGACAGCAAGCCAGTATTTTGCAAGGCCCGTCCCGTGCCTTTTGCATTGAAGCAAGCTGTGTCCGAAGAGATAGACGCCTTGGAACGGGCGGGGGTACTAAAAAGGGTCACCAGAAGCGATTGGGCGACTCCGCTGGTAGTGGTACCGAAAGACGGAGGAGCAAAAGTGCGGTTGTGCGGTGACTACAAGGTCACGGTGAACCCTGTGCTGCTGACTGAGCACTACCCTCTTCCCTTGCCAGAAGATTTGTTCACAACATTGGCAGGCTCAAAAGTATTCTGCGTCCTAGACCTTGCTGCCGCTTACCAGCAAGTAGAACTTGCCGACGATGCAAAGGCGATTTTAACTATAAACACCCACCAAGGACTTTACCAGTACCAGCGGCTCCCTTACGGCATTGCCAGTGCTCCTGCCATATTCCAGTCGCTCATGGACGGGCTTCTCAAGGGTATCCCTCAAGTAGGGTGTTATATTGATGATGTCATCATTGGAGGTTCAAGTGAGAATGAATGTCGGAAAAGGCTGGAAGAAGTTTTGACACGATTGCAGGAGCACAATGTGACGCTGAGCATGGAAAAATGCAAGCTCTTTTGCAGTGAAGTCCGCGATCTGGGCCACATAATTTCAGCGGATGGAATAAAGCCACTGGAATCGAAAACAAGGGCAATAGAGCGTGCACCGGAGCCTACAAATGGTACTGAACTGAAGTCTTTCCTGGGAATGGTAACATTCTACTCCAAGTTCCTGTCGAACTTGGCGACTGTGGCTGCGCCGCTCTACGAGCTCCTGAAGAAGGGCACGCGTTGGAAATGGACAAGCGAGTGTTCTCGCGCGTTTCGAAAAACAAAGAACTTGCTCACGACCAGTCCGTTACTTGCTTACTACAATCCGAAGCAACCCTTGGCTCTAAGCTGTGATGCGTCGCAGTATGGGCTCGGCGCGGTTCTTTTTCACATACTTCCCAGTGGGCAAGAAAAGCCTGTCGCTTTTGCTTCCAGGACGTTATCGCAAGCTGAGCGCGGCTATGCCCAGATCGAGCGAGAAGCGCTGGCACTAATCTTTGCTCTCAAGAAGTTTCATCGTTACCTATATGGAAGGGCATTCACGTTGTTCACGGATCATCAACCATTACTAGGCATCTTAGGGCCACGGAAGCAGGTCCCATCTTTGGCGGCTGCTCGAATGCAACGGTGGGCGTTAATCCCGGCTTCTTATCGCTACGACTTGAGATATCGGAAAGGATCTCAAATGGAAGTGGCGGACGCGCTGTCCAGACTGCCTGTTGCAACCGAAAACAGCGTTGATGAGACACATACGCTCGCTGTTTTCGAAACTACGCCACTGACGGCTAAAGACGTTGCCAAAGCTAGCAAGTATGACGGCATTCTCAGCAAAGTCTACAGATATACGCTTGAAGGATGGCCAGCACAAATCAAAGATGCTGAACTTGTACCGTACTATAACAGACGTGCGGAGCTGTCGCTGGAAGCGGGATGCGTCACATGGGGCAGTCGTGTTGTTGTGCCAACAAAGATGAGAAATGCAGTGTTGAGTCTGTTGCACACGGAACACCCCGGTGCTTCACGCATGAAGATGCTCGCACGTAGCTTGCTCTGGTGGCCAGGGCTAGACGCAGAGATAGAAAACACGGTAAAAACGTGTAGCATTTGCCAACAAATGCAAAATAGCGCTCCCCGTTCTCCACTCGAGCCATGGCCGGTTCCCGCCCGCTGCTGGCAGCGAGTGCATGTGGACTTTTTTGACTTTGAAAAAACGACAAAGGAGGGAGTGCAAGAAGATAGGAACGAATAGGTCCGTAGTGGAGGGCTCCGGAATAATTTCGACCACCTGGGGATCTTTAACGTCCACTGACATCGCACAGCACACAGGCGCCTTAGCGTTTTTCCTCCATAAAAACGCAGCCGCCGCGGTCGGGTTCGAACCCGGGAACTCCGGATCAGTAGTCGAGCGCCCAAACCACTGAGCCACCGCGGCGGGGCTGAAATCGGAGGGCGTTTCTAAAATATGACCTGACTTAGTGAATGACGAGGTCGCCAGTGAAAATGGTGAGGGCAAGGGCCTAAAAGTGGTTTTGGCTGGAAAGGAAGTTTCCAGAAGAAGGAGGGAAAGTACTGCTTTAAGCGTTGGTCCCATGAGGTTCACCAAGGAAATGCTAGAAGCAGAGCAAAGAGACTATGAGTCATTGAAGGCGTGCTGAGTGAAAGTATAGGAAAGGTGTTCTATGCCAAGCACTGCATTTCACACTCGGATTCGGTCGAAAAGTGTTTTTTCTATCGTATCTATCATCTCGCCTCTGGCAGACAGCCTCGACAGGTAGTACTTCCCAAGTCTTGCCGATCACAGGTGTTAAGGCTTGCCCACGATAGCCCGTTGGCGGGGCATCAGGGCACTAAGAAGATTACAAACCGAGTTCTGGAAGAGTGCTACTGGCCGGCAGTGCAGGAGGAGATTAAGAGGTATGTCAGGTCGTGCGACATCTGTCAAAGGATGTGCCCGAAAGGTAAAGTAGAGAAAGCTCCGTTGCGACGCATGCCTCTTATCGACACTCCATTTGATTGGGTCGCTGTCGGTGTTGTCGGTCCGCTTTCGCCCACATCGGTGGATTGGAATAGATGTATTCTCACTCTCGTCGACTTTGCCACGCGGTGTCCACAAAGATAGATTCAGCAACCACGTCAGATGATTTGGTCGAGATATTCTCAAGAATAGGTTTTCCGAGAGAGATCCTCTGTTATCAGGGCTCCTGTTTCACTTCCGAGATGATGAGAGAGCTCAATAATCTTTCGGCGGTGAAACATCTCAGCACGACCCCTTACCATCCAATGTGCAATGAGATGGCGGAGAGATTTTAACGGCACTCTCAAGCATATGCTGCGGAAGCTCAGTCAGGAGCAGCCCAAAACATAAATCATTATATCACTCCGCTCCTGTTCGCTTACAGAGAGGTACCGCAGGCGAGTCTGGGGTTTTCTCCGTTTGAGTTGACATTTGGACGACATGTGCGGCGACCGCTCGCAGTCCTCAGAGTGCTCTGGACAAGGGAAGAGCTAGGAGAAGACACGAAGACGATATATGGTTACGTCCTCGATCTAAGAGAACGTCTCGAGCAAACTGTCAGAGCAGCACATCAAAATTTGTTGCGTGCCCAACAGTCTCACAAGAAATACTATGACAGGAACAGCAAGAAGCGGCATTTGAGGGTTGGAGATTGTGCTCTCATTCTTTTGCCGAGCAGTCACAATAAACTGTTAATGCAGTGGAAAGGTCCATTTGTGGTTTGTGGAAAAAAGAACGGCGCTGATTATTGGATCGACTTGGCTCACACTAAGAAGCTTTTTCACATCAATATGCTTAAAAGATGCGAAGAGCGTGCGTCCCAAGAGACCGTGCAGGCGTCATCTTTCGTTCTAATCAAAGAAGGTGACTCAGACATGCAAAACGTTTGCGTTGATTGCACGAGTTGTTTATAACGTGCCAGAGGTGCATACCCAACGTAGAGTGCTAATATCAGGTGTTTGCAATTGTTACCTGTGTGAATGCAGTGGGGTTGTTGTTGTTGTTAGCCTATAAAAAGATGGCATATACCCACACTCGGGGATCGGCCAGGAATCGGGTGGCTATTCACCAGTACTCAGGTAATAAACATGAAATGCAAGCGGAAAAAAATGCAGGCGGAAAAGCAACACCGGGAGATTTTTCCTCATGAACATAAAAGGAATAAAAGTTTTGATTACAAAATTAGTAATAATAATAGTAATAATAAACGGAGGGAGTGAAACAGATTTGTTAAGTGAAATTGTGGGGTAGTGTTTGTGGGTTGTTTTCCTTATTGCTTAGTTCTCCGGTTGAGGGTTGTTCCGTGTGTACATAATCCCCTTTATGGTATAGACATGTTTAAAGTTTGTGTCTGATATTTTCTACTGTTTTTATTTTTCCTTTTTCTAGGTGTATTATGTTTTACCACATGTTTCCTGTGGGCGCATTTCCATGTGCCTCCAAGCGTCACTGTGTAAAGTGTCTTCTGTGACTTCCGCAGTGTTTCACTTGTCTGTTCACCACATGAACATAAGTGTTGTGTGCACCAACGGCAGTTTTTTCTATGTGAAAAAACTTTATTCACATAGGGCATATGTGAGGTGCACAAAAGATCCTCGGAGGATTTGTGAACGCGGTGCGTCGACAGTGGTGCGTCAGACAGCGGAGCACTGGCATGCCAGTCCAGCGCTGCGCATGTGAGCGTTGGTAGGGTGTGTGCGAGGCGACAGCTACAAAGAGCGTGGCGAGCACGAAGAGCGGAGAGCTGACGTGGCAGAAAACTAAGGTGTAAAGCAAGACAACGCAGCGGAGATCGGGTCATTGAAGCGTGGAGGTGGCAGCCGTCGGACGTTGGGTCCGTGCTGCTGCTACAGCTCCCTTGGATCACCGACGCAAGCCTACTGCGTTCGATCCTTGCAAGGGTGGAGGTGGCAGCCGATGGATTGAGGGTCCGTGCTGCCTAAAAGCACCCTTCGATAGCATGCTTCAAGCTTCTGGCGTTTTGGGCCGCCGTCGACGGGTCTCGGCTATGCTTGTTTCTGCTGCTGCTCCCAAGTTATTCGGGCTGCTGACGGGAGTCCACCTGCGTCTCCCTGTGTTCCTCTCCGCTCCCACAACCACCTGGCTCCCTTCCGCTACTTTCTTCGACGGAACGCCAGCGACGCATCGCACTACATCCACCCGCGCCCGCTCTTTCAGCAAGGCATCCCTGCTTCACCTGGGACGCTCCGTACCTGGTGAACTCTTTCCTTTTATTCTATGGTGTTATACGCGTCTTGAGAGTGTGTTTTTCTTGTTTTAGTTTTTGTTTCTTATTGGCCCCTTTTCTTTTAATTATAAATACGGCTTCGTTTTCTTCTGTTTGAGCTCTTTGTTCCCTTGGTCTTTTGTTCGAACCTGTACACGATAGCGTTCCCCTTCGAAAAGTCGGGGACGCGTTACCAAATCTCGACACTCCTGCATTATGTATTAATGCGATAGGTTCACGAGAAAAGCCGGCGTCCATCCGTCAAGTCATGAAAAGGCAGGTGAACCACCTGCCACGATGGGCAGGTGGCACAGGTGGGCAACGAGTTGTGGGCCTCGGTCTCTCAAGCCCCACTGCTGGCTGTGTCTGGTGCAGCCACCTAGCGGTCAAACGGCGTATCGCTAAACAGCTGCGGCACTGCTCCAGTTGCGTTAGAATGATTCCGCGCAATCTATGAATCTACGAAAGAGGAATACTCGCCCGGTAGGGACCTCTAATATTATCCTATTGTGCCCTTAGGGGACAGGTCTATACGACAATGGAACTTACCAGGTGTTCTTTAACGTGTCCTGACGCGACTGACGCAGCACAGGACGAAACAGACAGGTTGCAACATCTCACCCTATGAAGTTCTTGATGTGTTTTGCAGGTATGAGTCTGTCGCCTCCGGGCCAGACGGCAGCTGTGTGTGTGTACCGCCACCCTAGTTTTAAGATGGGATTTTGGCGGCCACGAAATATGCTGTACTGAAAGGGAAAAGGTAAAGGAAAGAGAAAATGCATGGAGCGTTTGCGTATTTTGACGCCAGTTTCAGCATCAGCCTGCTAGTACTCGCATTTGCAAGCACTTATCTCGGTTCATTTTTACATTGTATTCTGCATAATCACCATCATAATCATCGTCAGCCAAGAAACTCCCACGGGAGGACAAAGTTATTTCTCATATCCCTCCAATTCTCTCTCGTGTGCCTGCTCCGTCCATATCACCGTAACATCCCAACCTCATCCGCCCACCAGACTTTCTGTCACCCCGTGCAACGCATGTCTTCTTTTACCTTGCGTGTTATCCGTTATCTTGTTTTCGCAGCATACATGCTCTATACCAATCGTTATTTACTCTTCTTGATTTAAACTAGCAGATTATTAGGTCGCGATTGTTTCCTAGCCCATCCCAGTCGAAAAAACTAAATAACCGGGTTAGAAAGACAACAAAATATTTTGCAGTTTTGTGATAACGACAGATTTTTGTGTTCTCGTGTCGCATTTTTCATTACTACAGTCGTTCCTTTTCTGGAGTACTTTTCTGCTGTATGTAGTGCTGTAGTACGTTTCTGCAGCAACTGTACGAAAATCTGTTGTTTCTACAAAATTTTCTGTTAGTAAGTTTTGAATGAAAAATTACAGATCTGTTGTGACGACACAAACCTTTTATGCTGCGGTTTTCATTCATTTCTCATTCATTTCATTTATTTATATTGTCAGCCGTGTTCACGGGCTATATAGGGAGTGGCAATGTGGTACAAAGAACAAAAATTACACAAACATTGAAACGGGGACGAAAATCGGTACATAAAGCTTTCACCATTTATACAAAATAAAACTCAATTCTGCTCTTGATGATTCTGACCTTGATTCTGATCTCTTCCTACCTGTTAATGTTTACCCTATTTCCATTTTACAGCTTCATTGCCATGTCCTTAAAGGACGATAGGCACGAAATTACGAAGCTCAGAAACAAATACGACCACCTTCCTGGTTATACAGAGATGCCCACCAGGCAACTGTGACACTTCCTTTGGCCGCGAAGATATTTTAATCTGGTTTTTATTCACAAGCTGTACAGAGACCGCACAACTGAAAACCCATCGGCAGCGACATCGCCACGCACAAGGCTGGATCTCGCTCTCCGATCACATGAGTCAAGACCTACTTGATCAACGCTCCGCAAGCTCCGTGTGCGCGTCACTGGATTGTGTGCACACGTGATCAGAGCCATGTGGTCAGGGGGCGCTCGTGTGACGCCCGTACTTCAACTTGACATCACACCATGCCCATGCTCTGAGAGACCTAAACCGAAAGTGACCTTGTTAAAAGGCGTGGTAATTAATTACGCCGCTCTAGAGTTTTTCAGGTCGAATTTCCAGCTTTCTGCACCATTAGCAACCATTAAAGTAAAATCTCGAAACAAAAGAAATAAGTGTCTATAGTCCTTTAACTGCATTTGGAGCCTCGTCGTTGCGTCAAGTTAGCGCCTGTTGGGCGAGTACTTGCAAGACACAGTTGTTAGATACTTTCTTCTTGAGGGATACTGGTAAGCTGCTTTTCATGACCACAGATCGCCGTCATTGCACTCCAATCCATTCCTTTTCCTTTTATTTCTCTCTAGTTGTTGGATTTAGTGCTTAATGCATACCCTCTGAGTAGATACATTCTCTGACAACTTCCAACGCGTCGACATACTCTACGCTGTTGAGGTTTTAGAGACTATTGACGGTTGTAGATTTGTTGATATTAATACTGAGATCTAGACACACGAGACAGGCGCTGAATAAAATTGAAATCGTGTTTACCTGCTTCGCACCTATCCTCAAAGGGACTTCATAACTTTCCCCGTGAAAGACTAAGGCGCTGTTCAGTAAACTTAACATATGCCTCTTGTACACCCTTTTAACTCAACGTCTGGAGGACCACTGAAGTTTAAACTGAGTGACCTTTTTAAGCTATGAAAGTTATGTAGAAGTGGTTATACTTTAAGAGTTAATCACCACATTAATGGCGCGAATGGGATTTAACGTTGAGTACATTATGCAAGCAATCGGGATTCTTCCACTGACTGAAGTCTACGGTTCGATTTATTTTATTAGCTATTCTTTTCGTAAATGCCTTTTAGCAAGCGGAATTAATGGAACGTGTCTATACAATTTTTTAATTTTTGCGGAGTGGATTAATTCAGTGAAAACAAAGAAAACATTCCGGAGTAAGCAGTGCTTCTAGGCTTATAATTCTACTTCCTGTTCGGTAACCAATCTTCTTTTTCCAACTAATAATTCAACGATGTTTTCAGCCGTATTACAGACAAAATTTACAAACGTCTGAACAATGTAGTACTATTAAGAACAACAATATAAAAGGGAATGAAAAGATTTTCGCTAACCCCGGCATCCACTATCGATACGAAGCACCTGGGCTGGGGCAAAGGGATAAAAGCTGGACTGAGAGAAGAAAGGATGGAAGAGGTGCCGTAGTGGAGGGCTCCGGAATAATTTAGACCACCTGGTGATCTTTATAACGTGCACAGACATCGCACAGCACACGGGTGCCATTCTGCGTTTCGCCTCCATGGAAACGCGGCCGCCGCGGTCTGGTTCGAACCGGGGTACTCCGGGGCAGTAGCCGAGCGCCCTAACCACTGAGCCACCACGGCGGGTGCTTCAACCGCAGAGAGGACGAGTTTTAGGCTAGCTAGGCACCTTGTGCTGACGCAATAAAAAAGGTTGACTTGAAAATCCGATCGCCGCGGCGGGAAAGAAAAAGAGCAGAATACTTGTGTTTTAGGTCAGGACGGCCTGATGTTCTGCTCTGGTGTCCCTAATTATTGTATTGATGATGGCGAATCCTTCGAAGACGGAAGTATTAAGCGATCGTAATAATATCTGGAGTACAAAGGCGTTTAGGCTGTCACGTATATTTAGGGGCTCCCAGAAGCTCGCACTGCAGAAAAAACAGCATATATATAGTTTCTGTCCTGTAACTCAATTCATTGCGTGCACATAAGGTATCTCTTCAGGTCAAATACATTATGATGTAGTGCTGTGCCACACCCACTGATTATTCGAATGTTTTCGATATATTCACTGGTAAAATATATCTCGTCGCACCAAATGTGATGAATAATGGGGCCAAAGTTCTGCCTAGACAGATGATAATTTGAGCTTTATAAGTCTCCGTTTATCTTTTCAACCGTGTTCATTCTTATTAAGCGCAGGTAACTTCAGGAGTTCGGTTCAGGAACTGTCACATCCAATACGGGCCTGCTTATAAAGGCAGCGTGCAATGTGGGCATGTGCCATGAATGAATAAAAAAAGAGCGCCCTTTGTCAGCGCATCTCCTTTTCGTCCTATCCATGCATAAGTATCTGTCCAGTTAACTTTGCTGCCGTGAACATGCCGGCTATTTTATCGCGACAATCGAAAGCCACGCCAGAGAGGCCGCATTTATTTGTAGCTTAAAAAAAAACTTCATTCGAGGAATGAATCAATCTTTATTCCACAAACTGAAATGGAAACAAATGTGGAAATAGGCCGCATAAAGCAGCTTGACGAGCCAACTAACCCGAATGAAAAGCAGCAGGCACCGAATGCGTAGATAAGCCATAGTGCTAGAAAGCATAACAAAGAAAACACGAATACCATAGTTTCAGATATGAATCTATGCACAGAAAATGAAAAAAAATCTCAACTACGTGTTCAGTGTAATTATTAAAGAATCAGCCATACCGAACATAATTACACGGCGATTATCACCACAAAACCACCACCAAAACATTAAAAAGCGCCACAAGACGTATTGTTTCCAGTATACACAGAAGGATAAAAATACACCGCAGGAAAGTTTTATGCCATACATAACAGATTTTAAAAATGCGGAACAGTATAAAATTCAGCAACGTTTTGCGCAACTGTCTATTTTTACGTTCTTGTTTGCATGATGTATCAGATGCATCATGTTGTTCGCTGTCAACTTTACAAGCTGATTTGTCAGTCTAAAGAGAGTCGGCATGCCGTGCATTGCACTGCACATAGGCACGTGGGATCGTTTAGAATATCTGCTGTGGAGAGCATGTACAGGTGCAACAAAAATAAAACCGAGCACGCTAGGTAAAAAAATCTGTGGTACGTCGACCGGACAGCTGATAAGGCGAACATTAAACCTATCGAATCGAACAGCCGTAAGCGCCGCAAGCGTACTCGCTGCATGCTTTGCGCGGCTAGTCTGCACCGGCAGCAAGGTTCTCTACGCTCGCCTTCTTCGTTCTACTTTTGACGCAAAGAACAGCCATTCCACATATGTTACTAGCATTTCTTGTTTTGTTTTTCTCTTATTTATAACTGTATACGAGTCGAACAATAAAAAACCCTATGTTTGTGAAACAAGTTAGTCTTTCTGCGTACAATAACTTACATTTCTCAGTGCCTGCAATAAATTTTAGGCTTGATTCAAAGTTATAGGTGGCCTCCAAGGTGGAGTAGTTTTGCAGTCAGTCAGTAATTACTCATTGCCATCCGCCGAAGCATAGCCGAAGGATACTATCAGCAGTTCCTACGTCGAGTTTTTGACCAATTCACTCTCGCTCTACAATATGCTTCCCGTCGTGATTAGGTCGAATG
This sequence comes from Amblyomma americanum, assembly GCF_052857255.1. NCBI lineage: Eukaryota > Metazoa > Arthropoda > Arachnida > Ixodida > Ixodidae > Amblyomma > Amblyomma americanum. The sequence continues at coordinate 105,043,345 of NC_135503.1, read as the reverse complement.
GTAAAGCGATAGCCCGGTGAGCCTGCGGATCTGGGTTCAAGCCCCATTCGAGACTGAATTTTTATTCAACTTGGAAATTTTTATACACGCTGTATAGCTTTCCTCTATAGCTATATCACTGAGGCTTGGTGGATACTTATGAGTAACCACCCCATTTTTTAAAATTCAGCGAGCACGAGCCTACCTTATGATCAGTTAATGATTACTAACAGTTCTGTGTCACACACTCAGCAACGTTACGAGTGTCGTTTTCCTACTGTAACTGAGGTCACAGCATTCACTGAAGTTGTCGCTTCTAAGCAAATTCATCGCGGTGAAATTATGTGCCATGCGAACTGATTATCCGAATGTTTTCGATATGGTCACTCGTAAAATATACCTCATGGTACTAAATGTTATAATTAACTGGGTCAATGTTGTCAGCAAGTTGTCTGGCACATGGAGCCAGACTCGAGAGATCATGGACCATGGAGCGATCATCACCCTATAATGATCGGTCTTCACACCTCACTTTTCCGACCTTTACGCTACAAATGTTCTGTGATCAACTGGGACAGTTTTCGCTCCTGTATGGACAGTCTCTCCTCAGATTCTTCGCCAATCCTTGTTGAGCGCATACAAACAGCGCTCAACAGTGCTACAATTACCACCTGGACTGATGTTGGTCGACCGGCACCAGACCTCGACCTTCTTAACTTGTGGGCGGCACGCCGTCAAGCCGAGCTGGCTGCTACGAGAGACCTTACTTCGTCGCAGGCACGTATGCGATTGCACTATCTACAGCTAAAGCACACAAATATGAACGCGACCTCTCTCGGCGGCAGTGGCATGCGTGGTGCGAACAATTTTATCCAAAATCCTCGAATGCCTCTCTGTGGCGAACATTCCGTAGAACGGAACGCGGTCGCCGTACGACTGACGAAGCGGCAACCGCATGCTTCGCGGCTAACTTGTCGCAAGATGATTTCGCCAAAGAAGCAGCGCGAAAGTTTTTCCCGAAATACGATGCTGTGCCTTCTTCATCCGCTAGTTTAAATATGGCTGGCATCCCAGCCCGTGTATATCAAATGCCGTCTGATGTCGACGTAGATGGTATTGCGTGTCCATTCTCTATGCCTGAGTTGCTGTCTGCGATAGATGATGCGAAACGGAAAACATCGCCCGGCCCGGACAACATTCGGTACGAGGTGTACAAGAACCTGAGTAGCGCTGCACTCCCTCAACTACTTGACACCATAGACAAAGTATAGTTGGATGGCATAGTGCCTGAGAGCTGGAAATCCGCTGTCGTGATTCCTATCCGAAACCAGGAAAGTTTCCGACGGACCCTGCCAACTTGCGACCTATCTCCTTAACTCCTACGCTGTGCAAGCTGGCGGAGAAAATGCTAGCAACACGATTGTCATGGTGGCTAGAGCAGCACGGTTTTTATCACCCAGCACAAATCGGCTTTCGTCTATATATTGGAACAGAGGATGGGTTGGCTGTCTTAGCATCTGCAGTTTTGTCATCTACCCGCAGCAGCAATGTGCGTACTGTTTTAGAAATGGACGTTGAAAAGGCATATCACAACATCAGTCATGCAGCCATTCTGAACTACATTGACATGCTTCATCTCCCTCTGAGAGTGCGTACTTTTTTCCAATCATTTTTGGAAGGCAGAAAATTTGTAATACGCCTCAGCGGCGAAGCGGTCGGTTCATTTGTTCCTCTCTGCGGCGTGCCCCAGGGATCAGTATTGTCGCCGACGTTATTTAATATTTCTTTCATACCGCTGGCTTGGCGCTTACATGACATCCGTGACATAAAATTTCTTCAGTACGCTGACAACATCACGGTGTGGAGTGCTCACCAAGATCTCCCTACTCAGGAGGCTGCCCTTCAATATGCCTTGGATGCTACCTGTAATTACACATCATCCATCGGACTTCAGCTATCCGTGCATAAAACCACGTACACGTCAGTCGCCAACCGCTGGGAACGCCGTAAACTTGCTGCAAGTGCAATCCGTCTTTGTCTATCAGGCACCCCACTAAACGAAAGTCCGAGTGTAAAAATCATTGGCTTAATGATTCACCAGTCAGGATCAGCGACTGCATGGCTTTCTTAGGCAAAAAGGCAAGCTATCCAGACTTTGGGCTTGATTAGAAGAATTGCCCCTAAAACTGGTGGCGCAGGCTCGTTCGTTGCACGGCAATTCGTGACGGCAGTTCTGCAGCCACGTATTGTTTATCAAGCCCAGCTTCAACATCTTACAAGAGCCCAATGGGATTGCCTTGAAGCCGTGAACCGAGAGGCTATGAGAACCATTACGTGCCTTCCACGCATCACACCGGTCATAGCTTTACAAGAGAATGCGCTGCTCAATACCATTGATGAGCTGGTGCAACAGCGCCGTGAAGCGCGCAGTCTATCGCACTCCACGCATGCACTGATGACTTATGCAACGTCACACTTCATTCTTCAGCCGCCAAAGCCAGTTCTTCCCCCATGGAAGTTTGTACAGCTCAGCGACAACAATCCAACAGATAATTGCCGGCCAAGATCTGCTCATTTCGCATTGCCAGAAATTTGAGGAACAAGATGCTAGCTTGCCTGAAGGATCCATTGTTGTCTACGTAGACGCAAGCATACAAGACTGCAAAGCAACAACAGGTATCTACTGCCCGGGCAGACCTGTCCTGAATCAAACCTCTTGGTTTCAGCTTACGGAACCCCCTTCGTCCTGTAGCGCCTTCTCTTGTGCGGCGCCGACAACCCGGCTAGCGCGCGCCACCCTGCGAAGAGAATAAAGACGGCACCTGGTCGTGGCTCGTGCAGCCACGGCTAGGCAGTTCTGTTCTGGTGTCGGTTCGTAGCAGTGGTCTCATTTCCTTCGCTCCTGAGGCGTTAAGCCTACATTGTGGTGACCCGTTGAGCCGCGCCTTCTCCATCAGCTGAGTTCCTGGATGGCTTACTGGCAGAACCCAGCCTTCGACCCGCCGCTTCCGGCGTTCCGGCCTCAAGGCGTCGGCGGGTGGTTCACTCAATTCGAGGCGGCCCTGTACCTGAAGGGCATAACCACTCAGCCGTTCAAATACGCCGTCCTCTGCGATATCCCCCGCCCGACCTGCTGCGCCTACCTGCCTGCCTTGCCCTGGGCAGCCGGCCGTACGACGAGCTGCGCGCTGCCATTCTGGAGGACTTCGGCGTCTCCTACTGCCCGCTGCCGCTCTACGACGCTGCAGACCCCCTGTCACCGCCGCCAGCAGCTGGCGCAGGACCAGCCTCGGTCTCACCCACGCCGCCTTCGCCCCAGCCCTGCCCGCCTCGGCAGCCCCTGGCCGCTAGCTCCCCGCCACTCCACCTCTGCGTCTCCGGCGCCGCCGTCCATCGTCACGACTCACGAGCTCTTCCGGCAGGCTCGGAGCTCCCGGCGCCCCCGGCCCCACCTTCGGCCTCGGCTCTCCCGGCGCCGCCAGCCCTGCCGGCGTAACCTGCCCACCAGGTGTCATCGGCCCTCCCGACAGCCTCGGCACACCCAGCGCCCCCAGCCATCCTGGCGGTCTCGGCCCTCCCGGTGGCCTCGGCTCTCCCGGTGCTCACGGCCCTATCGGCGACCGTGGCACTCCCAGCAGCTCCGCCACTCCAGGCGCCTCCTATTGCCGCTGCCTCGCCAGCGTCCTCCTACGTGCACGGCTCGGCGCCAAGGGCGCCACTCGTGCGCACGCCCGTCACGTTCAAGTTAATCGCTCCAAGGCTCTCTGTGAGCGTGTCCCAGCACCCCATGCAGTCCACAACAGCTACTCCCTACCTAGAATATCGATGCGCCTCCCGTAGCCGCCCCTCTGGGTACCAGGCAGCTCAGCCCGGCGTCAGCTGCGCTACACACCTAGCTCCCTCTGCTACACCACCTCTCATGCGTTGGCCAACAGCTGCTGCACCTGCACCACCGGCACTTGGTGCATTTCGCAGGCCGACCCAGATGACCCATCTTCTTCACATTCCCCTCCGCGTCCCTCGACGCCCTCCGTAAGCTCGGCCTCAACGCCACAGCCAGAGTCGCCCTCCTGAGCCTCACCTTCAGACCCCGGCCGGCCTGCACGACTCTTGACTGATACCGACTAATCGTCCAGGAAGGAGGGGGGAGCCCTGTAGCGACCCTCGCCTCCCGGACCAGCCCTGGAACGACTCCCAGCGCCGCCTGACCTAGCGCTCGAGTGCCATTGCCGGCCCTCCGTCCGTTTCGACTTCCAGTCTAGGCGGGGGGCCCTGTAGCGCCCTCTCTTGGGCGGCGCCGACAACCCGGCTAGCGCGCGCCACCCTGCGAAGAGAATAAAGACGGCACCTGGTCGTGGCTCGTGCAGCCAAGGCTATAGGCAGTTCTGTTCTGTTGTCGGCTCGTAGTAGTGGTCTCGTTTCCTTCGCTCTTGAGGCGTTAAGCCTACAGTCCTTTTGTGCTGAGCTCGTTGCAATTCAAGAAGCACTCTGCTCCGTGGCCGACAAAACTATGCTCCCGGCGGCCCGCGTTGTCATCCGCACTGACGCCCTTCAAGTTGTCCGGTTGCTACGACGTGTTAGCCGCGGTCCAACGATATGTCAGGACATCCACCGGCTCGCGGCACGCATCCCGCAGCCAGTACGTATTGAGTAGGTCCCCCGGGATCTGCTGACCTATCAAAGCCAGGTAGATTTAGCGACCCGCCTTGCGAATACAAACTCATCACCGCCTCGGCTCCATCATTTGGACAATTTTACCCTCCTTTCATCAAGAAAGGAACTCCTCCGGCGCCGCACACGTGCTCTCATCCCTCCGTGTGCGGTAACCCTCCCCCGCGGTCTTACCAGTGCAGAGGAGGTTGCGCTTAGTAGGATCCGGGTCGGGGTTTGCCCTCACACCAGCCATCACTCGGAAGTGGCCTCTGTACCGAGAATTGTTTCATCGGCCAGGGTGTCCGATATGTAAACACGAGAACATTGAAGCCGACATTCATCACTTATTGTGGGACTACCCAGCCCTCAAGCCTACAAGGATCCGGCACCTGACGGTAGCAGGTCTTTGACCAAGAAACCTTGCTTCATACATTGCCTGGACGCAGGGTCCGTACCATCGTTCTCTACTGGACTTCATGAAATCAGCTAACCTTTCTCCATTCATTTAATCTCTACTGCATAATTCATCACACCTTCACCCATCATAAACGCCCTGGGGCAATAAATTTCATTTAAAAAAACCGTATCTATTCGTCTTCACCAAAGGTAACTTCAGGGCTTCGGTTCAGGTACTATCGCATCAAATGCAGCCCTGTTGATAAAAACGGTGTGCAGAGTGGGCATGAGCTATGAATGGTTTATAACATATCTCCCTTTACTAGCGCATCTCCTCTACATTTTATTGAATCATAAATATTGCCCACACTGTAAGAAAAATCCCGCATAAATACAGGACATGTGGCCGCTAACCTTGTTGCCGCAACATGTGCTGCACCACTCCGTTGTGCAAACACCCCGTGGTAAAGTGGTGCGGTGCATTTTGCGGAAACAAGGTTAGCACACACACGCTACGTACCCTGTTATGATGTCAGATGTTCTGTATGCCACGGTGTATGTGCTGTTATTATGTCCACATAACACCAACCATCACAACAATATATAGCATGTGTGCTGTAACCATGTTAACATGACAGGATCTGTGTTATATGACTACATATCACGTTCTGTTCTCATGCTGCACTGTACATTCCACTGCAAAGATGCTAACATATGCATGTCCCGTAGCATTTATGAGCAGCCCATGTTCATCTTTGAAAGCTGACTGAACACATGCTGTTTAATGCTTGATGGCACATGATACGCAATATTACACTCCTGTATTTTCTGATCGGAGCCAGGCCCACGTTCAGGTAAGAGGCATGCTATGCATGGTAAATGTGTCATGTCTGTAGCATGCAAACAAATTTTTCTGCACACAGATTACGTATCAAAATGAACACACTTTGAAAGTAAATTGCTTGCGTGTGGTATTTTGCACCTCCTTCAAACACAATCTAGGAAGTGATAAAATTGCATAGAAGTGAATTAGTTTGAAACAGTTTTAATTAAGAACACAAAAAGGTACAAAAATAGCAAAAACAAGCTACACATCCAATGATATACAATATGCATGTACTTGAAAACTGAATCTAATTTCCAATATCTAACTTCCGATATCAGAGTTCGTAATCTGAGCCACTCAATGAATCCAAAATGAAAGTTCAAAGTTCACAAACACACTAAATCCGAGACATGCAATCTTGCCACTTTTTTTTGAATTTGTCAAGCTGCTGAAGGGCGCTCTGCACTTTTGGGTGGACTGAGGTGATCCTGCGGTTCAACTGCCAGCTCCCTTCCTCTGGGTTCATGCCCACTAGTTGCCTGAAAAGAATAAGACATATTAAGAAGCTAGATCATCCGAATTAAGACGTGCGGAATTATAGGGCTAGTCTAAATGTAGATCCGCATTTGGTCTTTGCGCCACTTCTGTGGAAATAAGGGTTCATGTTAACATCATTTACATGGTTATACTAGCTTTTCAAGAAAAACCACGTATCACAAAACACAGAGGAAGAGATGCTGTGATGCCAAGAAAGCAAATGCCTCCAGCATTAGGCAGGCAACAGTAATAGCAATACTGCAGTTACTCACTGCATTCTGATTTAGCATGCTTTACACAGCAAATTTCTGGTGCAGAGATATGCCTTGTGCGTGCTGTTGCTGCACACAAGTACAGTGCTGTTGCTGCCACATGCCTAAGCTTCTAATTTTAAGAAAAAGTTGAATTCTGTGAATTCCATATGAAGAATCTGCAATATTCTCCGCGGCCTTACAGCAACGGCTCGCATGCCATCGCTTCCTTTTCTCACTGCTTCATGGTTCATGCGGCACAGTTGTGTGCTTGTTAGCAATTTTTTTCCTTCCCTACTACTCAAGGCTCTTTCAGTGCCTTCTATTCTTTCTCAGTAGTCTGCACGGTTTCCTTTCCACGTTCCTGGCCACCAAAAAGTTGGCTTACTCTCGCAGCTCTATAGTCTGTTGGGTGAGCTTGCTATGGGTGTAAAAAAGTTAGAAAAAAAATTGCTCTGTATTCATACCTTGGATCCAATATAACGTGAGGTGCTTTCTGAAGCATATGATTTTAAAAATAAACACGTGCTGCATTTGTGCATATATGGTAGTACTGCTGAACTTTTTTCATTGCCAGGTTGCACCCTTCATGATAAGTCACGTGACAAACAATAGCATTCCTATCGTTACGTCATTGTACTGATTACTGAAGGCACAATATCGTCCAAAAAAGATAATGTAGCTGCTAGCACACCATTGCACAGAAATGCTAAAATCAGCGGGGTTTTTTTTCTCAAAAACTGGGGATCTTACACATGACAAGCCAATGCAGTTGAGCTCTGATTTTAATACTGAGCCAAATGATTAATGTAGCTTAAGGAAGTTATTAACTGAGCCACAGTCACATAAATGCTAGCCTTCAAGATTTCAGCAAGGCCATGAAGAACTGCCCTAAAGCACGATACACAATAAAGATAATGTAGCTGCTAGCACACCATTGCACAGAAATGCTAAAATCAGCGGGGTTTTTTTTCTCAAAAACTGGGGATCTTACACATGACAAGCCAATGCAGTTGAGCTCTGATTTTAATACTGAGCCAAATGATTAATGTAGCTTAAGGAAGTTATTAACTGAGCCACAGTCACATAAATGCTAGCCTTCAAGATTTCAGCAAGGCCATGAAGAACTGCCCTAAAGCACGATACACAATAAGCAGACAGGTTGAGCGCACGTGTGCGCATGTTGTCTTTTAGCACAACTCTTGCTGGGTGTGGAGAATAGAAAAAAACTAGCACCTTTCCCAAGACTTACTTTGCAGCTACAGCACATTAAATTACAACTCATCTCTCGAGGAGGGCCGGCTCAAGGGCGGTAAGAATATGAAAATAAATATTCTTTCCTAGCTGCCTTGCTATACTGCAGGCTTACATAAGCCATGCCCAACATGAATTCAAGAACAGCAGATACCAAAATATTGCTTGCATGTTTTCTTTTTTTCAAATCATGTATTAGGCATTAGTATATATGAATTACCTTGTATTATTTTCCTATTGCAGCTAAATTATTTATAATCACATTTTTCTTGATGCTATTTACACTTCATGAACCGAACAATAGCCTCGACATGTGAGGAGTGAACTGCAGTATAATCACTGATTTCTAGTTATAAATCACTGTACATGTGTTGCACCGTCATAGCAGCTCCATGTTTGAAAACAGTCACTGCGGAAACCTGAGCATTTTAAATCCACGTGTTACCGCCTGCTCTGACCTGCACTGCAGAAGCTACGCCTTGGACTCAATCATGGCATCTGTGATGTCACATGCAACCCATGTAAGCAGGGAAGCTGGTCTTAGAAAAAAAATTTCGAATCATAGTCACAACTATGAAAATTCCATGGAACGTGTTTCTACACGGTGATTCCAAATATGCCACTGAATTTTATAGACATCTAGTGCTTGTGCACTTATATGTTAAGTAAGATTTTGGCGAGAAACTAAAGAAATTTTGCTGCAGAAAACTTGCTGAAATACATGCTATTATTTTTGTCTTGACATCAACAAAAGGTAAAATTATCCTGCCTATCATATAACTTGAGTTATAAGGTTCTTGTGTTGCCATTTTAAAAACAAGAATATGTACACGCTTGCCTTTCCGTTTCTGAAGTGGCAACTTCAAACACCAACAACTTAATTTCTATGATAAGTAAGATGATAATTTTACCCTTATTGCATTCCCTGACGTCACTACAAATGAATGGCATGCCTTTTTACAAGTTTCCTCCAGCAAAATTACTTACAATTTCTCTCCAAATTCTTACATATGACATAACATAATGAAATTGAATGGCATATTTTCAATTAGCATATAAAAACATAGTGGACAGGGTTTTTTACCTTCGGCTTTTTTTGGCTTTTGGTATTTTTTTGTACAACAATAACTGATGGGCACGTTGGTATATTATTTGCCTTTGATACCTTTGTTATTTTTTTGTCAATTTAATTATTGGAATAAGCCTGTGATAGCTATGCCGGGACACACATTTCCACACATTTACTTTTCCTTTCTTTGTCATGTTCCTTGAACATGAGACACCAAAAAAAGGAAATGACAGATGTTTGATTCCAGAAAAAATCACAACTGTGAAGCATTTTTTTCATTTACGAAAGTCCTGTTATACTTGTTTCAAAGAACAGAAAAGACATCTTGAGGATTATTACAGACAGTTAAGCATCCAGACTGACAGCGAAATGTACCTCCGAACACTTGTGATGAGCTTGAAAATCGAGCTAACGATGATGTTAATCATAACCAGGGTGCTCAAGTGCCGGTGAGTGGCTGTTTCCTTATTCTTTTAGATAATAGAAGAAGCATCCGCCGCAAACAAGACACCTATAGAGGGTATAGTTTTTTAGTACCGAAGTCAAGGCAGTTGCCCATTACACCTTCCTACATAAACTTCAGTTTGTTTTACCAGTGCATTGTCTTTATGCATTCCATCCTGAAAATGGTAGCACAAATCATGTAATCTGATAGCTAAACATAGAGATGCATATTACAAAAGTACGCACTTAAATATTATACTGAACATTTAGACATTATTATGCAGCTTCAAGAGTTGGCTATCCCGTAGCATTCACACCAGCAGAATATATGTCTCAAGTAGATGACACGAGCCTGAAATTTCATCTTAGATGTAGCACTTTGACTTACATTATTAAATTGCAATATGGAACGTTATTTCCAATGCACCACATTACTATTTCAACATAAATGGAAAGCAACGCGTTCTTAAATTTTATTGTGACCTCAAGCACAGCAAATGACAGCTTGGAAAATGCGAAATGAAAATCCTGCACACATTTTGTTTGCAAAAAATTGATGTAGGGCTACGGAAAAGACTCCGAATAAGATGCAGCCAACTTGAAATTATTCTGTAATTAAACCACATTACCTGGCAGGTTGTCTTAACACAATGGTGAAACATTGCAATGGCATGCAAACAAAGCAAAGAAAGGGCATAGCACTCCTGTACATTAGCGAATCAGTGCGTTACATTCACTGGTCTCCACTAAGGGGCTGAATGATGCAAAAGATGCCTGAGCATGAAGTCACTGTAAGTGAATGAGCTTGTCCCAGAAGCCAGCCTTTCACAGTACACTGAATGGAACATCAGCAAAGTTCTGAGGTTTCCGTTTCGCATCGTTCATTACACATTTCGTCTTTGCGTCACTTTTGTCTTTTTTCACAACAATGCGTGGTTGTTGCGCCATCAACTATGCAAGAAAACTAGAAAAGTTTTTGAGAAAGACATTTCAGGAAGAAGGGTCCTTCAGAGTGCAACGGGACAACAAGTAGGAGAGCCGACGACATGACAGCGCTACAGGCAATCTAGAGCCTTGTCTCCTAGGCTCTGTGTCGTCCTGTTGCACTACAAAATACCCGTCTAATAATATGCACCACGAAGCCCAGCATGAAGTTCTGCTTAGTATGGGACTTTATTCATGGGGCTTGGTGCAGTTGGCTTAAAGCAGCGCATGTCCTCTACCACTCTCTCTTGTTGGCCATTTCTCTCAAGCTGCACATATCTAAAATGGCACATGCTGCCGTAAATATTCATCGTTCTCACAAGTCGTTCCTTCAGCTCATGACTAGCCCAAAAACTATTTTGCGTGCTTCAGGTAGGTGCCGCTAGATAAACTTGGCTGTGCTATAGGCATGTCCGGTAGCTAAATGAACGCTTAAAGCAATAAACATCTTCATCCACCATCGATGTCAGGAGACATCGGCTGTTTGCAACTTCTAACGCTGTATATTTGAAGTATTTAAAATCGAGCGGCTGTTCAAAGGACGGGTGCCCTGGTTTCTGTCATCGTTCGCCTATTCTCTGCTATGCGAAAATTCAGTTATAAGATGACCTTAGCCTCATTGTCATTCTACTAGTACTCCATTGCACTCTGAAGAAAAGAACGCAGAGGGCTATGCAAGCACCTCTTTACCGCAGCATTTGCATGGATATTTTCCTGGATTTTCCTGAAACTGGAAGGTTTGACAAGCGATGCTCACATTTCTCGTGTTCATATTTCTTATTTCTGTGATACAACAGCAGTTGCCACCAGAGAGTGGCATAAAAACTATGTACGAAAGGATGAAAGCTGTGGTTGCATTCACTGAAAAGCACAGCAGCCTTACGTCTTCTGACAAGCCATCCAACTCCCAGTGGCTTCACGTATGCTCAGCTCACATGAGAGAATGTGCCATTCAACCGCCTAGTGAAGATTAGTAGTTACTTTCTTTTTTTGTCCGTGTGCCACTGCACTGTTTCACCGCAGTGTTAGACCAACTCGCCCATCAGTTCGTGTTATTAAGGTTGTCAAACTATGCACAAAATGTAGATGCACATTGAATCGCAACAATGTCGAGATGCTGCAGGAGGGATGCCAGGCATATGCAGTTTACATGCTATTTTTTTCCTCACGTCTTACAGAATATATACTGCAACAGTCATAAATAGATATAAAAACTGGTCTATACACAAAAGAAAAATTTATGTGGTTACCTCTGAATGAATTCCAATGTGGCTTGCACTTCTTGATTGTATTTCATGTTGAGACAAAAGTACGCAGCATACAGGGTCTCCATGGCGGCCAGAAAGCTCAGTCCTTCAAAGCACTTCACTCCGTCGAGTGTCACAATGCACGTACAATCACAGTCAAAGATGCTTGTGCCTGAAAAGAAAATTATCAACGACTTGCTCAAAAACTGAGTTCGGATTAAATATTAGCAATTGTGGAGCAATTTGTTTTTTAATGCTACAGCTCAGAAGATTAATTTTTAGCATGATAATATGAACATGAGGCATACAAATCTTTCTCACATAGCTGATCATGTCAGCACAGCTCACAAAAAAAATATGACGGCACCTCTATGTAGATGCAAATGCTAGACACTGAAGGTATTTATAAAGCAACAGACAAGAGCAGATGGATGAATGGCAATGCATGCGATATTTTCTAGAGATGATTCTCAAGTTAATATTATAAGCCACAAACCTGAATTTTATAGCTACCCTAACAAGGTTCTAGCAGCGGGTTATGCTGCCAGGTACAATCTCAAAGAGAAGACTGTGGCATGCGGATGGTTAATTTAGCTTGCTGGGCATGCCTTATCGAATTCTTGAAGCTGCATTGAGTCTGACATACAGGGTAATTCACAACAACCTCCTTCGTTACCACGCTCTAATTCTTTGTGATCAATAAGGTTTCATACTTCCATGCTTTTTAGAAGGTTATACTCTGCTCAAAGCATCCAGAAAATTATGAAAATCTTACCAAGTACAACCACCATTGGTGTAGTAGGCAGGTCACTAATCAGTTCAGAAACACAGGTTGACGTCTGTGGAGGTAAGAAGCCATTATCATAAGTAGATGAATATAAGGAAACTGCATGTTCAACACAAGGGCACACAGGTAACAAGTGTGCTGAAGAATCACAGGAATAATGAACACCGGGCTAATTGCAGCAGCAGGACTACAAAAAGGAAAGTTCACAGCTTTTTGCACTTTGGTAACTTTGAGGTGGTGCCCATAAAATTCTACTGGAACAATGACGCATGTTAATTGTTAATTTTTCGTTGCCACTGGGTACAATTTCTGTGAACTCAAATGATGGAGCAAGTGCTCTAGAATTTTACAGAGATATGTGAAAGTTTCATCTACGGTCATAAAGCAGAAATTATGTTAATGCTGAGAGGCTACCGAGTATCCATCCCCGCAATAATCTCACCTCAAAAACACTAAATAGGAACTCTGTCTTTTCCTTGAAGAAAATGCACAGCAATGGGAACACCCCTATGAGCAGAGCTTTTGGACGGCCCATGTCCTGTGCTGCCCTGTCTGTCATAAGGAGCCATTGAAGTGCCTCGTCTCTCTTCAGGCTGTGCCGCAGGAATGCATACAAGACCTTGAGGTCTGCAATTTCTTGATTGACAAATAATCCTTCTAGCTGCGTGTCCGTTAGCCTGAAGAAAAAAAGCCGTTTGGCTGTAAAGCCTTCTTGACATTGCTAAAAACAACCATAACAGTGAGTGAAAGGTAATTTGTGTGCTTGCACAAGACTTTCACCTTTTTCAACCTAACGATCCAGTGCTGACCAATTTATCAACACCTACAGGGTATTCCCTCTCTTCTTTGTGTCATGCATTACGCCTTCATTTTTTGGCCCTGCCATCTTGGTGCGAAATTGATGGTCATATGCAATGTGTTTCAGGGAAGCCTGCCACTAATTTTTAAAAATGAGCTTTTTGAGTTATGAAGACTGCTTCTGCGGCAGAATACCAGTGTAAGCGGGAAATGCAAACAGGTGAATAAAGTCTGCTAGTAAGTTGGTTAAATAATTTCTGATAATTAAATTCATAACTATCGCAGTCAGGCAACTGGCAGTAATTAAAAATTGTAGCCGGTCATTAGTAACAGCCATATAAGTGTTTGAATTTCGAAAACACGATTACTCTAGATGCTGTGGCCCAGCAAATTTTAGCTAGATCATGCCAAGATACAAGCACTTTTGAAATGCATGCAGACAAACCAATCCCTCTTGTGCATGTAACTATATATTCGAAATAGCCAAACTTTCCATGTCACAGTGCCAAAGGTAATCGTGTTTCAAAATTCTAAAAATTGACATGGCTATCAGTAGTGACCAGCTAGAAATCTCTAATTGCAACCAGGTGCTAACTGTGACAGTTTTATCAGAACTTAGTTATGCACCTAACTAGTTAACATGCGGGCTTTCCTGAAATATCTGGTATACACTTATATGCATGACCACACTAATACCTCATGCCTACTGCGACATACTATCAACAGCAAGAATAAATGGACTGCAAAAATTGTTGATTTTGTACTGCAGGGTAAGGCTCTCAGAAGGCAGCACGACAGACTTACAAAGGCAACTGCACCAGGTGCAGTCATCATCATCATCAGCCTGACTACACCCACTGCAGGGCAAAGGCCTCTCCCATGTCTCTCCATTTAACCTTGTCATCATAGGCGATCATAATCGCATTTGTGGATGCCCCCTCGAGCCACCTGATTCCGTCCTCGCACCTCGCAGAGCATGGCTTTTATAAAAACAGCACACCAAAGCATCTCCCAAGTAACAGTGCAGAACACAGACGGGTGCATGAGATGAGAAGGCGACACAACAAGCGCTGACTTGCAATGTTTGTTTTGAGAAATACAGAACTTCATATACCCTTGCATAAAGTCGCCACATGTTCCAAGGACACGTGGCTTGCACACTGTGTGGCACACGCACTCCTGCACAGTCGTGAAAATCATTGCACATTTGACAGCTCAAGTTCTTTTTGTGTTAGCAGTAGGGACGGTGTGCTGACGCACTGTTCTCGTAGTCAGAATATCCTAGCTGCCCCAATAATCTCACAGACCACCTGTTCACTGTGTGTTTTCAGTACTTTTCATCGATGATTGACTGAGGAATTGATTTTGCATTGTTGCATTGAGCACTACAGCATATTTTTGTCTGGATACACAGAACAACGCACTTTTTCGCAACTTTGGAATTTTTTTTCTGAAAGTTATTCAGTTTAATTTTAGTGTAAACAATTTCTTCATGTAGTACATGTTTTGGCGAGACAATGAAAAGTTTTATATAGCTCATAAATGTCGTGTGGACTTTTAAAAAAAAGTTCCGAAATGAAGCATTTTGAGCTAAAAAAAACAAACTACAAAAAACAAAAACCTTGTGCAGGCATTGTCTTGACACATGATAAAAATACAACTCATATAAGTTGCCCAAAAAAACTTTCGAGGCCAAAAAGAAAAGAAACATTTTATCATGAATTTTGTACAGAGACCTACTTTTGCACTAGTCTGGAAAATTCAAAGGGCTGTCAGATGATGAGAAAAATTTTTTCTCAGTGGATATTACGAGAAATTTCTTTTGTGAGTTCAATAAAAAGACAAATTTTTGGACCAAAATCAAAAAGGGTTATGAGCAAACATTGGTGCGTTTGGCATGAAATGACCCATGTAGTCAGCTGCATAAAATTTAGATGAGCTATATTACATGCACACATCTTTTTTTTTAATCAATTTTACTGCCTCAGGGCATATAAAGGGGGTGTTTGGGTGGTTTCGCTAGATGCTAAAATAAACTGATGACCACTTGCTTCGAACATGTATAGCAGACCTCCCAAAATGACAACTTTGGTCCAATACACAAAATTCAAATGTTATGCTCATTAAATTTTTCTGGTGCTGGCGAGAATGGTGGTAGAAGCCGCATCAGAACTTGAACATTTATTGTGCCAAACACAAAACAATTGAACACTTGGAAATTCAGAAGTGGAAATATACCAGTAATACAAAAATGGCAACCCTTATCCATTCATTTTAATTAATGAAATACAACCAAATTAAACTATTCAGTTCAAATCTGCATTAGCTATTATAATTTACTCAAGTTCTCTCATGGCCCATGCAGAGGCAGTAAGAGAGGGGAGTGAGCGGTTGCAAAGTGATACATAAGAACAATGCTGAACTGAAGGTTTTTCCAGGAAAAATAAATGCACGAATATATTAAAATATTGCAACATCATTAAACAGGATTACGGGGCAAAGTAAATACACATTACACATTGCTATAAAAAATATGTCTTGTACAAAATATATTAGGGTGAGAAACAAAACAATGCAAGCCGCAGTATCATAATTGGTTCAAAATGTTTAGAAACAGTCGCAACAGCAGCAACCAACGACACCACAATGGCAAAACAATGTATAATTTGTATCAAGAACAATAAAAATAATGCTCAAACATGAAAAATCGGTTCAGTGAATTTGGCAGAATATTTTAATTTGTTTCAATTTGCTTGGAGACGAGTATTGCACTTCACTTAATTAATACATTAATTAATTACTGAAATAATGAATTCGATTCAGCTATTGCACGCCCTTAATGACATGTTCAATTCTAAGAGATTCACTTGTCAAATGGTTTCACTTGTATATAGATTCACGAAATTATGCAGACAAATAAAAATGCGTACATGCTGTCCTATAGCTGCCTCATCTGTCGAAGACAGGATAAGGAGCAAAAAAGAATGTAATAACGGTATGTATAGCATGTGCCCATCACCTTGTCACTTCTATACGGCGAATCGAAACCATGTGCGCCCGCGCTTCGCATGTATACGGTAACGAGCCACGATACTCGATAAAGGTGTATTTCGAGCTGGCCAGGTTACTGATACGCCGATGCGAGGGCCATTTTGGGGCATGCATATATGTTTTCTTTGCATTTCACGCGACAGTACGCGCTAACTCGTTCGTATGGTTTCTTTTTCTCCTCGTTGCAGCTGCCAATCCCTACAGTGAGTTGTTCGCCACGAAAACTGACAGTGCTGTCTTGATAATCGCAGCGCTGATAAAAGCTGAATGTATAAATACCTTGAAAACCAGCAGCACTTGCTTTGTGCGGCCAAGAAATGCTGTCTTGTTTGGCACACAGTTGCAGTCGCCGCCAAACGACGTGCTGTTCGCGCGCCATTAGTTGAATCAGCAGCCGCGTTTTGTGGCACTCCGCGCTGTGTGCTGCGGCTCCAGGGGTGGTATCACTCCGCAAGACAATCATGTTTCGAAGAATAAAAGACGCTATTTGCGCTTACGGGCAGCCTGAAAGTGCGTGACGCTTATAATAAGCGTGCAATCGCTCTGTGTAGCGCTGAGCATAATAGCACGAATGTACCAAGTCTTTCGCACTTTAGTTGCACATTTCTGAATTGCGTAGCAGTTCCCGTTTCGAAACCGAAACTACACTTTGGCGATTGCGCCGACGTGCGGGACGGGAGCCGTTCAGCTTTTCCCGTAGTTTTACAGAATTTTCTAAGAGTGCAGTAAATGTTCTTTGCTGTAAACGTTCCGGCTCTTATAATTTTATTATTTATAATAACTATAATTATTAATTTTTATTCTCTAATTTATTTATAATTATACTTAAAATTCATAAATTAAAATTATAAATTACATAATTAAAATTTTTATTCTCTAAAATTCTATTCAAGGAATGAGTCAATCGTAATGGAGAAATTTAACGGGAAACAAATGAGGAAATAGGTGCACAAAGCAGCTTGATGAACCAATTGACCGAATTGAAAACCAGCTCAGAATAGGTAGACGTGGCCTCGCACATGTGTCAGAAACGGTTAAAAATAAAAGAACAAAACTATAGTCGCAGGCATTCCGGCATGCATTAGAAATCATACAATTCAGGAATATAGTTGAGACATAATTACGCAGAAATTCTCATTTAAAACGTAATTACGCAATGATTATCACCATTACACTAAAGGAAGACTCAGAATATTGAATTGAAGCAAATACTAAGGAGTATATAGGGGCATATATATTTGTTATGTACAAGAGGATTAAAAATGTCGGTAACTGAGAAATAAGTAATCCAATATATACCGTTTAACAAACTCCGAAATATAAAACTCAGAAACGCGACCCTGCATGAATAATTTCATGTCGTTTGAGTAAAATATCCGATCTGGCATGCTCTATTGGACCTTAGCTTATTTAGAAGCCGGCATATGAATCTGGACAGGTTGCCCATGCGGCGCAAGGGCGCTGGCTGAAGATAGGCACGTGGCATAAATGACACCGTATAGCTGGGGACAAAAGTGTGTAGAACACGCGTTCTTCTGACGAAGCTGATGGCTATACGAATTGTCGGCGGCTGGAGGCCACGCGTCTGGATGTGAAACTCAAAATTTTGTTTCATCCCCACACGTGTGGCCTACAGCCGCCTGTTAATAATAGAGCTGTCGGCTTGATTTTGGGAACAAGTGGTCCGAAAACTTTGTCCCGACTGCACGCGGCGAATGTGTGTATAGGTAACAAAATTTAAAAAAAAAGCAAAAATGCAGCAGGCAGATCGAAATACTGTGTTGCTTCGCCCGGACAGCAGGTGACGCGAACATCAAAACTAACTATCTACTCAGCCGGACACGTCACGCGCTTCACCGCTGTACGCATACCCGCGCGCTATATATTAGACTGCAACAAGGGAAGGGTGTCCTACACTCGGCTCCTCTGTTTCACTTTTGGGGCCAAGAGCGGCCATTGCAGGTGAGTTACTAACAACCTTGTCAGTTCTTGACTGTGGCAGTTAAGTAGGTGCATGTTAAATTAATCACTAGTCGATCGGGAAGACCAACCTGGGCCGCACAATACCCTCCGCAGGGAGCGCCTGCCATCCCAGGGCAGTCGCGCATCGCTTACCCGTTGCACCACTGCGCCAAGAGGGGTAGGAGGATCCCCAGGGATCTAAGAATGGAAAGTAGAGAATGACCTTCGGCATATATGGCAATTAACTCTTTACGCTATCGCGTCATACTCTGAAGGTGGAGCTTAAGCGTATCCTTCAATCTTTTTTTATTTAAAGACATTGCGACTTGGCGATTTGGTAGCGCAGTCCGCAGCAAAAATTTTTGCTGTAGTGACGAAAGACTAGGGCCCTAACTTATAACAATCTGTGAAAGATTGTTCAGCGCACCCTTTCTATTTTTACTCCTAATGGTTTTTTCCTTCTATTGCATTTACATATAATGGCTCATGTAAATGCTACTTACGGACCGACTTGGGTTAGTATAACACCTCTATATGAGCCGACAAACACTATCTTTAATGCGAGATGGGAAAACGTGGTTAGAAAAAAAATTAAATGTCAATTTACGCAACTATTACTGCGAAAGATCACAGATCGCTCACATGCCATAATGGTTGCGCACATGAAACTGCAGCCCGTTCTAAGTCCTTGTCCCCTGCCCTTCCTCCTGTCCCACTGGGCCGCACGGACACCAAAGGTCTACGACACAAACGCACTTTTCTTTGGAGCCTTCACTTTGTTTTAGGAAAGTTAGCTCACACACCACTCCCGGCCTCCTTGTGTGGTATATTACTATGAACCAAGGTTTTCAGCGTGCTAAGCTAGTGGATGCTCTTATCGGTTCACATGCCTTGTTCTCTCACAGCATCGTGCACGCTTCGAGATAATGCTGCCCGAAGTCATCCCACCGCCCTCCAAGGTCGCCCCAGTAGCCAGCTCAGCAAATGCACAACGCAGCAGCTGCGATATGAATCCTTTGCACTACGTTGACTTGAGCGCCAACAATTTTCGCGAGAATCTCAGGGCTATGGAATGTGTGAAGTTCAAAAGTCCGCCCGAATACCAGGGACAGTACCTTGACTTGGGCTGTGGTCCCGGCGACTTCCTCGCTGAACACTTGTTGCCACGCTTGCGGCCATGCAAACGTGTCGTGGCTGTTGACATATCTACAGAGATGCTTGACTACGCTCGGAAGCAACATCAGCACCCGGAAGTTTTCTACGAGCAGCTAGATATAGAGCATGGTGATCCTCGCACCATCACGGAGAAACACGGCGTTTTCGACGGCGTTTACGCTTTCATGGCACTCCACTTCGTTAAGGACTTGGAGAAGACTTACTACAACATCAGTCGCCTCCTTAAAGAAGGTGGTGAGTGCCTGGCCCTCAACGCATACAGGTCAACAATTACGGACGCTTTGCAAGAGGTCTACGGGATGAAAACGTGGACGGACCTTGCTCCAGTGAGTGCATTTCTGCGTCATCAGCGTTCAGCGGTAATTGTTAGGCACTCGAGTTCTGTTTCTGACCATCGTTGCAAAGGTAATTTCCCTAACCAACGAGAAAATTTCTATGAGAAAAACCGCAAGCGTATATGGTTTTGCATGCATATTCATTCACACAAACTTCGTAACTTAAAGCGTCGTTCAGAAGCTCCTTATCTTTTCGAAGAAAAGAATTTGAAAAGAATTGAAAAGTTTATTCGGCCATATTTACAATATGCCCCCGAGAAGAGGCAAAAGAAGGCAGACAGAGCATGCCTCCTCACGAGGCCTACACCCCGGCTTAGACATCAGGGCACTGGTGACTAAACGGCAAATAGCATTTACAATAATAAAGAAACAATCACTTTTCAGGAAAAGAGCCGCATGAATTAGGGTAGCAAACCTGATAACAAAGTCAAAAGAGAAAGACATTCCTAAAATGTAAACAACAAAACAGAAATATGACACCGTTACGCCCGAAATGTCTGACCATAAAAATACAACACAGCTTGTAACTATAAAACTGAAAATCATATGAAAAATTGGTAACAGACATTGAAATATAAACATGCAGGCAGCAGAAAAATACACAATTCGGATAAAAAAGACAGTACCACCTAAACTAAAGTAATCGGAAAATTACAAAACAGGAAAGAGCAACTTCGATTTCTTTTTAAAGGCAAAAAAGCTTGTAGCTTCCTTAGCCATTTCCACTAAAGATCGGAAAGCTGCAATTTGGTTCATTATACTTTGTGCTCCATAATTTGTTCTGGATCTTGTAGTAGATAGGGAAACCACGCGCAATTCGTATTTAATGTTTCTAGAAAGGTGCATATTCTGGGAAGAAGTGAAATCCTCCTTAATTTTATAAAACATGTGACTCACTAAGCTAAAGTTGTAAAAGTTAAGGAAACTGCGCGCATGAAAAGTTTTGAAGAAATTTGTTTCATCAGTTGAACTTGTACATGAGGCACATGAGGCTCTTTTCTGGCGAGCAAATAATTTTTTTAATCATTTTTATTGCAGGTACCATATACTAGATTGCAATATACTAGATGGCAGTGAACCAGAGCAAAATATAATTGTTTTTTAACCCTCTGTGGGAAAAGGTGTCTTACCCGATAAAGCACACATAAAGATCTGGCCATTTTCAATCTTATGTTGTTCACGTGATCGATCCACCCTAGATCACTGCGGAAATACACTCCAAGAAACCAAATGATATGCACTTCTTCAATTTTTCAGTTATTAAACTGAAGTGAGATGTGGTGATCTAATGGCTTAAATTTTGAGTGGAAAAGCGTGACTTTCGTTTTGTTAACATTCAATTCAAGTTGATTAACAGAGAGCCAGATCATCAGCTCTTTCAGCCATAAATTAGATTGCTGTTCAATTGATCGTAGGTCTGTGCCTGAAAAGAACACGTTTGTGTCATCGGCATACAACACAATATTAGTAGTTAAAAATATTAACAATGTCATTGATATATACAATGAACAAAAGGGGTCCTAGAATAGAACCTTGGGGACGCCAAAGATTACTAAACCAAATTCAGATTTTATATCATGTATTTTCGTGTACAGCCTCCGTGCATTTAAATATCTCTCAAATAGTTTATTGACAATTCCACGAATTCCGCATATCTCTAATTTTTTAAGTAGTATAGAATGCTTAAACGAATCAAAAGCCTTGCAAAAATCTAGAAATATTACAACAGTGTAAAGCCTATTTTCAAAAATTCTGAATTAAACATTTTTTTACTTGTAATAGTGCTTTTTGAGTTGATTTACCTTGCTGAATGCCATACTGCTCTTCACAAATTAAATTTAAGCTTGAAGGAAGCTATTTACTCGCTTGAAAAGTATACGCTCAGCTACTTTCGAAAACAGTTTCATCACTGAAATGGGGCGATAATTATTCGAGTCATTTTTCCCCCTTTGAAGACCACTGTAACACGCGCAACTTTGGGTGTATCAGGAAAAACTCCCGTGAGCAGCATTCTATTACAGATATGTGCGAGAGGGCCAGCGATACAACTAACAACACATTTCATTGAAAAAACGGCTATTTCGTCGTCACTAGGTGAACAAGTGTTCCTAATAGAATTAATGATGGATTCGACTTTGGGTGACAAAAATATGGAATCATTACTTCTGGAAGGCATGTATGAGTCTACCGTTCTAGTCGCGTAAGAATGAACAGCCCCGTGATGAGCTGCAGCTGCTATGAAATGATCGTTAAGTTTATTGGCAAGCGAAACCCCCGTGTAATTAACTCCATTAATTCGTAGTTCGCAGGGAAGATCCTTTTTTTATTCCCTATGATTGCATTGATACCTTGCCAGATCAATTTAGGGTTGTGCGAGACGGCCAAAAACTTGTTTTTATAAAATAAAGACTTGTCCTTTAAATACATTTTTAGTCTGTTTCGGAACTTCTTAAAATCAAATAAATCCTCCGGGTTTCTTGTTCTTATAAAACGAGAAAATTTTTTTTATTTTTTTCATCGATTCGTTTCAGGAGAGCACTTCTTATCCACCTTTTCCTGGCCTTTCTATGCTTTTGTGGTCATCATGGGGAAAGCTACATTATAAAGTTTTAGTAGTTTTTCAATAAATATTTCGTACGCTCGTGACGGGTCTGTTTCATGATAGACTTCGGCCCAATTGGTAGACGACATCAAGTTACAAAATCGGGCAATAATATTATCAACATAAATTCTCCGCAAGACCATCAGTTTTCTTTTTCTATGAAAAAAAGTGAAAAAATCGGCAGATGATCACTTATCCCTGATGAAAAAACACCTGATGTAGTTCTGTTTTCCGGAATACTTGTAAAGCATACATCAATTAATGTTTCGGGGTATTTTGATATGCGCGTGGGTAAATCAGTGGTATTCTCACAACCGTTAGAAAAGAATATTTCACTTCATGTGATCTTTGAAGGAATATCTTTCCTAAAGTTAATGTTAAAATCTCTAATTACAAAAATGCGCCACTTATTAAGTTTTGCGAGCATGAGGAAGGACTCAATCCACGGAAAAATGTATCCAAATCACCTTGAGGTATGCGATACAGTGCTATTATGATAACGTTATGAAAAAGTATGCATACTGCTTTAAAGTCATTGTGTACGAGGGAATAATCTGGCACGTTGTCAAAAGATAAGTATTTCCGGACATAGAGAGACACACCACCCCCACGCCTTCCGTCTTTAAAAACTGAAATTGGTTTGTAGTCAGCAAGCTGAACATCGGAATTTTAATGAAACCATGTTTCTGTAAAAGGAATAAAGTCAAAATCAATGTTAGTTTGTGTAATTCTGCTTCTATTTCATCGCCTTTGTTTTTTTAGGGTCTAGAAATTTAAATGATAAAAGCACAGTGTTTCGAGAATCGTAGGCATTGCTCGTCAACAATTAGTCGAATTACTCAGAAGTGAAGTATGTTATTTTTGAGCAAGTTCACCGCGCAGCCTCTCAGCTTGATGCATTTAAATTATTTTGTCGACGTCTTCCTCGCAAGCGATCGTGAGAACCCGTGCGCCTGGTTGTTTCCGAGCAAACCCCTTTCCTTCCCTTTACCAGACAAACACATAGTTCATTTCTTTAGCTTTCCTTTTAGTGAGCCACATTATTTTCTGGTTGAAAGGGGTCAGGTGATCAAAAAGTCTGACGTAGTTAACACATTCTTTTCGCTTCGCGAACCAGTCTGCTTTAGTAGATCGTTTGGCAATACGGATTAGAACTACAGGGACCCTGTCTGCTTCACAAGGAAGGTGATGTAGCCCTTCAGCGTCGCTTTCTGCAATGGAGGGCAACTCAAGTTTCCTCGCAAGATCGTTACCTTTGTCTACCAGCTTTTCACCATCGAATGTTAATCCAGATAATATCTCTGAGGTCGTTTTAAAGTTATTAATTAGTGCATTTTTTTCTGATATGTAACAGACCTGCTAACTCCACAATTCTATGGACAGAACGAATGAGAGACAAATGAGCAATGCTTTTCTGCCTCAGAGCACGGTGTAAGAATTGCGCCTCGCGGCGCGAGATCTTGTGTATTGCTCCTTGCGCTTCTCGAACGAAGACAGATGGCGCCACACGATCGGAGCGTGTCTAGCCGCCGAGCTGCGGCGGCCGTAGTGCAGGTGTAGAGCGATCGTGCGGTGCCGCGGCGTGTACGTGCGCTTTAAGTGTGGAAAGGCACAGAAGGGTTGAAACTTTTGAACACACCGAATAATTTTGGGCTACTTCGTGTTTTACATGCTGGGAATGCATGAATGAATGGAACCGCAGCGATGACGACGGCCTGCGATTCTTCTGAGCTCGTTATCGAAATGCGCTCACTGCGAAATTTTTTTTTTCGTGCATCCGCACGGATACTGAGACAGTAGTTAACTACACCGACCCTTAAATATAAAGGGTTAGCAGCAACGCGCATGCTCCCAGATTTTGGCCAAATAGCTTACGCGTACATTCAGACATTGCTTGAGCAGTGTAATGCGCCGACGCTGTGAGATCATGCCCGCCGTGTAGAGAACATAGTTAACTTCGGCCAAGTGGGGTTGTTTAATGTGCAGAGAAACCTCCAGAGCGTTTCCGCCTTCCACCTGTAGCAGAAATATTGCCTCCGCAGCCAGGAATAGCATACTCCCGGACTCGCTCAAGGCGCTATTGTCGCTGCAGGGCAGTGCGCGCACCCGTGAGCGAAACATGGTGAGCCTCTGTGCGTTTCTCCAACGGATGGGCTTGACGTCCCGTCTGTTTAGCGCCAGGTGGTGACGCGAAGTGAGCAAACGTTCCGCGTGCACTACCTAGGACGATTAACAGCTAGGCGCCCCACCCCAGCTGTTGTGTGCGAAGGGTCGTGCGCGTGGTATTCTTTTTTATTTTTTCCTTCTTGACTGTACATGCGCACAACCTGGACAACTTTATACTTACCCTTTCTAAACATTGTATATATGACCACTCCCTATGTCCTTTCTTACTGTCCTTTCACCTCTTTCATTCCACTTCTTCATACTGCCTGCTATCCTTTATTTCCGCTGCCCCAGCTCAGGTGCCGCCGCCACAGTGATGGCAGATGCCGAAGTTAGCAAAACTCTTTTAACTTCCATTCTTCTTATTATTTTTCAATAAACACTACTACGCTCTTGTGCTGCATTGCAGAGCGCCTCCAGGGCTATACGAACGCGCAGAGGGACCGAAAGGAAACAAAGTGTGCATTTGCGACGTTTTAACGGCTAGTGCAGTGCACTTTTAGCAACACGACGCGGAAATGGTTAGTTGCAATGTCTCTCGCTATCCTCCCGCTAAGCTCATCTTTTACGCCGAAAACGGCGATGCTGAGCCGTTGTCTCCCTCAAAAAAAAAAGAAAGACTGGTGTGCACGTGCTGTTGGAGATCGGGCTTCAATCCTACCTCTTCCACCAGGGTTGGAGACGGAGGGGCCCTTGGATTGTCTGAATCGTTCAGCACCGCAGGTCCCGGTTCCGAAGGACGGCATCGGACTCCGTTAAGAAGGAAAGTGTACAGCAGGTTTATTTGTACATATTTACAGTCGAGATAGTAGCGCGTCGGGAACAAACCAGCAGCCTGTTAAACACCCTTTGTATTCACCCGATATCTGACTGGTGAATAAGGTTCGGAGAATGATGTCCATTCAAGTAAGCAAACGCAGAGACTGGAGGTACCGCCCACGGAAGGTGGCGGTGCTGATGCTCTCTCGCAGCTCGGTCGATGGAAAGGGGAAAACAGTGCTCCAACCACGGTGTAAGAATAAGCTCCAACGCTGTTGCGTCGGTGACGCCACGGCGACCAGGTCGATGCCTTCGTGGGAAAGGAAGGCACGCCGATTCCCAGCAGGTGAATAGGGACAAAGACGCATTGAACACTGGCGTGTCGATGTTACCATAGCTGTCAGGTGGGCGGCCTTGTGGGGAAGGAATGTCCAGCCCACTGTTTTCTGCAGCGCTGGAACTCCGCCGTCTTTCAATTATCCTCCGCAACCCGAGGCAGACTCGGCCACCTGGTGTCGCCATTGTCGCCGCTGCTTCCGCGAACGCCATCCTTCGCAGCTGCGTGACTTCCCGTTGACTCATCCGCCCTCAAGTTGTTCTAGGAATTCCTCCCAGGTCCGCATTCTCCGATATAAAACAACGCAGAGGTAAAATATTTACGCGGCTCTAAACTGGGATTGGCAGATGTCAGTTGAGAATAATTGCAGTTGCCATGGCAACGCAACCAGTTGACCTCAATAATGTTGAGCCACGAAATTCACCATCGAGCGTTGTAGGGTCCGGCAGTTATGAAGCTGCATGTTTGTTATAAATGTTACCGGCATGTCCTCTGTCTTACATACAACCATCTTTGTGGCACAAAAATCTACAACAGGGACCGACTGGCCACGAGATCGCCGGCCGAAATGAATTGCTCTGCTGCCGTGGCATATAAAGTGTACGCTGAGCATCTACAATATTAAGTACCCGGACCACTGCAGAAGAGAACAAACCTTAGCACCATGAATGCCGATGAAGATGAAGCTTGCACTTAATCCGTCCTCGATTTTTATGTCGATTTCCTCAAGATCTCTCAGAATTCGTGATTTTTTTCTATCTGATTCCTCTATACTTATGAGCCACCTGAGATAAACCTAGATGAATTTATTCCTGTTTGGATCTCCACCAAACCCTGGCCCATCCCCCGCCGACGGTATGTGCCATTATTTCTGAGGCAACAACAACAACAACCAGTCAGGAGGAGCTTCCAAGCCTCATGTGGAAGAAGAGCATGTTCCTTGATCAGCTGGCACGCAGCATGTACTCCAGCTACCTGTCAGCAGTTTCTTTTGAGGGCTCCATGATGGATCGGCGCAGGACCGCTTGCTTGGCTGCTTGGCACTCGTGGCTGTAGACTGTCGTTTTCTTGGAGGCTTTCTTGAACTTGCCTGCTTTGTCAGATATTGGGGACACCCTGGAAAAATACTGGGCATAGTATTCGCCAACAGCGCTGGTTTCCTGGGTGCATTTAAAGTGCCTTGCAATTGCACTCGACGTAGTAGAATTTTATATCGTATGCTCGGGAAAGTGCTTCAGGCAGACGTAGTAGCTCGGTTGCAATATCGTATCTTCTCTGGCGATTGCGTGGTGCCTATGTTCTAGGCAAGCAGGCTCCGACCGAGCTTTAAAAAGTGACTTTTGGTCCGGACAACTCCCGTAGGCCGATCTGCAGTTGGGTACGAAGCACTTCTTACCCATAATCGCGTCTAGATGCACTCCGGCAGCGCAAAACATCGACAAACACAGCCTGAAACGGCACTGAAAGCCATGCAAACCGCTGATCCGTGTTCGGCGCTCCACGAGAGATTGGCTGCTATAGTCACTGGAAAAAAATTTCCTGGCCACTGCTCCGAAGCGCCACGCGCCGCGGCGGGCGGCGAATGTACTCAAGGGCGAATATGATATGTGCGCGCTCTCCGCCGCTTCGGGTGGTCAGTGTCAACACCTAAAATATTCTTACACCATGCCCGGAGTAATTACCTCGCAAATGATAGTGCTAATGAAAACTCAGTCATAGGCAAAATGAACACAACGTGCACAGTGCAATGCCAATAACGTGTTCCGTTTTCTTGCGCATATTCGTCCAGAACGTCGCCGTACCCGGAAGACAACAGGAACGAAGTGATCGCTCTTTGTGGCCTATATGTCGCGGCCGACGATACATTCTTGCTCTAATCATACCGTGCTATATGGCGGAGTTAGAATTTGCTGGTTGAATATTCTTGCCCGTCCATTGAGCAAAATATTGCATGCGCATATGGCTTCTGCGCTTGACAAGGAAATAATACTATCATAAATACGATGTGTTGGCAGAGGTTAATTTGGCAAGGGCTAGCCGAGGTACATATCATCTTGCCCCACAAATCAGCTGTGTCTTTGCGGGCTTCTCTAGGATTTTTCAGCTCAATTTTTTTTCTTGCAGTCTCAAATTTTAGTTGAGAACATTTGTAAATGCGAAAACGTTGGCCTGTTTCTTTCTTTAAAGTAGCAGCATAATAGCAAGTCACCCACGCTATCGAGTATTTCTTCTTTGCGACTGCAAAAAGCGATATCATGCCTATGAATGTGTGACTTCCGAGAATGGTTTGTTCAAAAAAAATTCGGCTTTGCGATGATTCGAACACAAAAGAAGAATATTTCTTTTTTCAGAACTGAAGTGAACTTTGCAGTATTTTGTGCTTACATATTTTTGAGATTCATGTGGGCCGACTAGAATCGTGCTACCGTGTCTGCACTGTTGCACGCATGCGCATTTTCTTCATGAAATTCATCTCTGTGCAAAAATGCGTACCTAACGATACATAATATTTTGTGTATTAACAAATGCTTGTAAGAAAAAATATTTGCCTTGCGCGTCAGTTCATTAATATGAAATAAGGGTTTCTTCTAGTCCTCGGAAAATCACAATCTGATAGCTTTGCAAGCACAGCCTAACGGAAGGATATTTTTTTATCCAGGCATCATACGTAATTTGATGCCGCATTGGCAAGTCCTTGATCACGCTAAGCCATATTTTAGAGCTGAGTGACCGAGGTCAGCCACGCTATAAAGTGCCTTGTCAGAATGTTCACGCTGCATTATATGCTTTACAAAACTGACGTATCAATCAGAATGAGCTTGCTACAATAAAAACATGAAAGGCTTGGCTTTCTTATATTAATGTGAAAGCATTAGCTGGCTTATCGACATGAACACCCGCCGTAGCCAAGAAATGGCGTTGCAAAACTCGCGATTGGTCTGAACTATGTGACGTCATAAGGACGGGAAAATACAAAATGTTAAAAAGTAGTTGCCGGCACTAGTACTTACAACTGCACCAACAACAATGGAATCTAATATAATGCATTTGAATGTCTTGAGATCACGTCAACCACGACATCTGTCGTTGCCGTTCACATATCACACAGCATCGCTTCGTATCCAGGGTGTTTCGCGTAGCTTTAACCGAGTATTAAAAAAACACCGGTGCATCGTAGCTGGGTGCAACCAAAGACATATTGTTTACAACCGTGAGCCGCTCCTTGAACTAATTTTAAATTCAGCTTAATCACTTATTTGTCTAAGAATAATTATGCAAAAAAATATATAGCCACTTTAACGTCAAGCTCGTTTTTATAAGTATTAAATGGAGTTAAGAAAAGACAAAACCAATAATTTCTACCAAGGTATCTCCTACGCGCATCTTTCGTCTAGCATTTAAATGATCCCCCGAAATATGAAAAAGCAATGTCGCTGCACTCTTGCCCTACCGTATTGGAGTGGCACCAAACGTGATTTGAGTGAACGAAGCGTTCGCGCTCAGAGACTCGTGGTCAGCGTAGTCTTGAAAGTGTGTCATCGCATTGTCCCCGAGCGTAAAAAACGTGCGCTGTGATCGGCGATAAGCGACGGAAATGCTGCCGAGAGCCAAATTCAGGCGGAGCCTTTCTTTAGCCATCAGATAGGAGAACCAAAAGGGAAGGAAAATCAGGGAAGTTACGTAGTACAAAGCAGCCTCCGTTCTCTTCATTTATATCATTGGGCAGCCCATCAAACTGAGCCGCGGCTGCTCACTTGGATACGGACATCCCGCGCATTTCGTTCGTTCAAAATCATCTGAACTTGTATACAATGATCAAATCGTATCCAATCATAGTCGAAACTATTTTCTTCGTCAGGAAAAGGGATGCCACTGTACCACTTTGAAATATCATTCAAACGGAAACATCGAACTCCTAACGCTCCTTTCTCCTCTCACGTGATTGTTGCTCCATTTTCGTGGTCTAGAGTGAGAATAATGAAGCATTACTTTCGCTTTAATCCGCAGATAGCAGCACTTCTTTACTTAAGCAGTGATGTGTTCCTCTCAAAAGTTTATAGTTCTACTCCGGTTTCTGGTTTCCTCGCCTAGAGTGCCATGAATCAATACTTAGCACGACACTGATGCATGCACATCCTGCTGCTATCTCTTGAGTAACATCCTCTCGCGCCCAAGAGTACGCAAATGTGCGTGTTCACTTCTTCTTTTCTGCTCGGGGACAAGTGCTCAAACTAGGGCTTAGTGTGAAATTAGATTCAAGTAGGGGGCCCATCACCAGCGTAGCGCACATTGATGAAACGCAGGTGCAGGCAGAAGGCCGGAGTCGAAGAGTTTTTTTGTTGGGCATATTTCTACGCGTGTGAAATGAACTGGAAAGAAATACACTGAGTAGTGTAAGTTGTCATGCTGGAATGAAATAACTGTTGCATAAATCATTGACAGAGTTTATATTTTTTATAAATTAAGGAAGATACAATTCTGTTCATCGTCAGAATTTGAACCAGAAAGAGCACGCTATCTGTTCTTGACAGAATAAGATCGAATATTGGCAGAATTTTTCAGCTCTATGCATGGTGAAGGACAGTACTGTAATAAAGATTGTCCATAAGCAACGGCGTTTAAAATTTTTACTCCTGGGTCAATACTTAATAGACTTTTTCTTGCACGCAGAAAACTACCTGCAGCTCTTCAGATTGGAAGCCCGGGTATCAGATGAAAAACGCCCTGCATTTCGGAAAGCCTTGTTGTCCTCTCTGGTTGAGCGACAGACCACGACTTCAAGCGGAGTCGGTTTCACATACTACTTCTCCATCTCTCACACCCGGAAGCCTGCAGAAGCTTCGGGTTCGGACATGAGACGTTGAAACAGTTTAACGTAAATACCTTGGTGAAAAGCAATTACACCTTAAATCAGACAAGAATGCAAAAACAACCTTTTCTATATACGCTTGATTGCTCTAGACCGTATCCTGTAACCTGCTTGCATCCAGCTCTAATTGTTGCCTGAAAGTTGGTTCTCATGCTTAAATAAAGCCACTGCCTGACTAATAACCATAGGAAGCCGTTATTTTGTGAAAGATTAATACAGCCAAAAGAGCTACTACTGGGGCTAGCTGGAAATACATCCTTGAAGGTATTGGTGAACGCTATCAAAATACGGAAAGGGACGAACAGACGGGACGAAGCGCTTTCTAACAACTGTTTATTCTCTGAAGAAAGATGACTATATGCACATATTAAAGTTATATCATACACGGAAGAGGGAAGAGTGCACGGCGCTGACAACTATCGCCTTCGGTAATACTAGGGAGAACTGAATTAAACTACCTCAGGAATAGTAATCTTCTGCTGTTGTAAGGGCACGTGTTGATCTTTTTCCCTTTTTTCTTTTTTCTTTTTTCCTTCATATCACTATTGTCAGTGCCGTGCGCGCTTCCGATTTCTGTGTATGATATGACGTTAATATGTGTATATAGTCATCTTCAGAGAATAAACACTTCTTAGGAAGCGCTTCGTCCTGTGTGTTCGTCCCTTTCCGTATTTTGATAGCGCTTACCAATACCTTCAAGGATTATTACAGGTTATCTTTCCGCGCTAAAGCTAAGCTCAGACATTTTTATTACCACACAATGTTAATCCAATGAACTAATGCGGATTTAAGCAGCACTCATCTACTGAACTGCTACTACTGCCAAAAAAAAAAACTTATTCTCTTCTCACTAATATCCAGAACAAATAGATCACATCAGAAATATTAGTGGAGTATTCAAAAGGCACTGACAGAATAAACTACCGTAGCCTTCTTACTACATATGATATCAGATATAAAATGCTCATTTTAATTCCCAATAACCTCGGTAATCGCGTGAAATGTCTCACTATTGATAGTTTTCTGCCTGCTTGCTGTGTCCTCTGCTAGTACACACAGATAAAGATGTTGAGTTCATCATGTAGGCAGATCAAAAGACCCTGTTTTCATTCGCCAGAACATAAATGACTTAGTGGGAAAAGGAAATGAACTATTACCTAAACTGAACTATGACTATCAAAAATGCTCTTTTAGTTAAAAGAAATCAAACAAAAATCATATATTTTTCTCATAAATACGGCTTATGATCTCTATAAGGGTCTGAGATTGTGGTTAATGAAATACAAATAACTAATGAAGTAAAATATGCCGGTCTTTCTTTTAGTAAGTTCATAATATGGGATTCTCATATTGACTATATACGGAACAAACTCGCTCTCGTACAACCGAAATTCTTAGAAAACCACAGTGTATCTTACCTGTGAGAACTAAGCTTCTGTTGTATTTCACGTTTTTCGAATGTATTATAGGATACTGTAACCTACTCTGGGGGTAGCACTACAGCTACCGATACTAACAAACTCATAGTGCTACAAAAACACTGTTTTGAAAGCAATATCAAATTTACCTATTTTTTCGCTTTCTGGTCTTTATGGTCAGAATATCAGGTAACTCAAACTTACATCGTTTTATTATTTCCGCCTTCTCCAACTTTAAAAAGCACTGTCCGACCTTAGAGTGCTGTTCTTAGTCGAAACCACTGACTTGCGTCAAAACACACACAACCATTAAATTCGTCATCATGAACTTTGGTATGCCCCCCTCCTCTCCCAAATTACGGATTTCAAACACTAAATTACGATTTGCCTGCATTGCTTAACCCATTTGACTAACCCAATTCTTCCGATTGTTTGCCCACGCACCACTCTTCGTCCCAGAGGACGAAACACTTCGTATACCGGAGGGCTGGCGACACAGGTTGTGGGTTTACTCTGTCCCACGCAGTAATACTCGGGACCTCCACGAAGGCCGTCTCGCAGCTCGAGCGCGGGTGCTGCATTCAAAATGCGTCCAACCGGACGCCTACTACTCCTATGTGGCAGATCCCACCTTTTGGAACCACTACACGGCGGCGGTGAACCAACGCAACGCATAGGCCAATGGGCTCTCTTTCCGCGCTGAGAGTGCTCATCGAGCCGAGAAAGTCGCAGTTGCCCGTGCGGTTTCCGACTCCAAATGCCGATCTGCCATGACCGATTATAGATTCGCCTGTGAAAGCTCTCTGCGCTGTGAGGTTCGCACACTGGCTCGGCACTTGCTATACAATGCGGTCCGCGACGCAGAACACCAGCGTAGGCGCATCGTGTGGGCGCCGGTCCATCAGGGACTCCCAGGGATCGAAGCAATGAAAGCAGCTGCCCACGGGCTTATCCTGCGGACACCCACCCTCCGATCCCCCGATGAGGATCTAGGTCGACCGCTGTTGTGGTTCCGAGAAATTATAGAGTACTGCAAAGCTCTGCACCCATCGTACCTTCCTCTGGGAAAGGGGAAAGAACTGCAGACTTCAATCGCTGTCGATGCTTCAAAGCATCGAGCGCAATTATCTGTATCCTCAGAAAAACAGTTAAAACCACTGGCCGCGCCAGAAGTTTCTAATTTCGCGGCAGCTACAAAAGCGTCGTTCAATTCACGAACTATGTTTGTGGGCGTGTAGCGACGACGGGCAATTTTCGGGACTACTCTGCACTTTCAGCCGAGTTCCCACAGGCCGCAATAAACTTCCACAACGGCAAGCTGGCCCCCCAGCCAGGAGCACCTTGGCTGGCTCGAGAAACGTGGCGCGCACTCTCAGGCCTAATGAGCTCGTTTGCATAAGCTCGCGGGCCTCGCTGAGGTGTAGATGTAAATGACCGCAACAACATCTGGCCGGCGTGCAGAAGGGGGCTGGAAGTTTTGTCGCAAAGCCCATGGGCTGCCAGTGGGCTGAGAGTGCTCATCGAGCCGAGAAAGTCGCAGTTGCCCGTGCGGTTTCCGACTCCAAATGCCGATCTGCCATGACCGATTATAAATTCGCCTGTGAAAGCTCTCTGCGCTGTGAGGTTCGCACACTGGCTCGGCACTTGCTATACAATGCGGTCCGCGACGCAGAACACCAGCGTAGGCGCATCGTGTGGGCGCCGGTCCATCAGGGACTCCCAGGGAACGAAGCAATGAAAGCAGCTGCCCACGGGCTTATCCTGCGGACACCCACCCTCCGATCCCCCGATGAGGATCTAGGTCGACCGCTGTTGTGGTTCCGAGAAATTATAGAGTACTGCAAAGCTCTGCACCCATCGTACCTTCCTCTGGGAAAGGGGATGTCGAAGGCCGAAGAACGCGCCCTGCCGCAGATCAACACCTTCAGGTGTCTGGCGCAGGCTACTCGCTACGACCGGAACGTGAAGCACAAGTGTCCGCAGTGTGAACAGAGCCGTGGCACTATGTGCCTTTTGTTGTGGGCATGCAGATTCAGTCCTCACTTCTTTTCCCATCCCCCCCCCCCCCCCCACACTTG
Source organism: Amblyomma americanum (assembly GCF_052857255.1). Taxonomy (NCBI): domain Eukaryota; kingdom Metazoa; phylum Arthropoda; class Arachnida; order Ixodida; family Ixodidae; genus Amblyomma; species Amblyomma americanum. The sequence continues at coordinate 105,009,366 of NC_135503.1, read as the reverse complement.
AGAGGGCTGGGAAGTCTTCCTCCTCGGGTACTCGACGGTCGGCGCCAAAGGGGCCTTGCCCACCGTGCTCGCGAGGCGGCTGGCGCATGTGGCAGCCGGGCTGAGGCTGCTTACCAACTGAGGCCCACATTCACCTGACTATGTTAATAAAGGTGTTTCACAGCTAAGCCCTCGAAAGAATCGATAAAAAAATGTTTTTCAAAGTTTAAAATAATTTCGTTTGTGTTGATTATATACGCCGGCATACTTTCTAGCCTTGCCATTCCGATTTCTTATCGCTTATTATGTCGGGCTATATTTGTCCGTTGCAAAATATTATATTACATTTATAATACTCCGTTCAGTTACAGGTAAGCTAGGTATTCATATTGCCACGTGCCTAACGCGCCGCGCGACCTCAGCGCTTAGTCTCAACGACGGCGAAGCGGTGGTCGGCTCTCGAGGCGCTCTGGCTCTGTGAGCTAGAACCTGGCTGTGCACCGCAACAACAGCAATGCAAAACTTTTGCCACCCTGTATCTGAATCGTCTACTAGAAGATCATCTAAAGACCCTGCCTATAAATATTGCAATAGCAACGGACCACCGCAATGCAATGAAAAGGCAGGTGTGGGAATATTCTGTTCGCATTTAGACTGCTCCTTTTCACTACGCCTTCGAGATTTCACCGCCATTTTTCAAGCAGAGTTTCTGGCAGTAGTACTTGCTTTACGCAAACTAGACTCCTCTATTACAGCAGTGGTAGCAATTACCGATTCTTTATCATTGCGTTCGTCCCTCGCCGCGCATGTTGACGGTCCCATTTTATACACATTCTTGTCCCTACTTCCTCCGCACCTGAGTCTTGTTCATTAAGTATGGGTTCCCGGTCACAGCAGTGTCACAGTTAATGAGATTGCTGATACTCTCGCAAAGGCTTCCATAAGCGGCCCCGTGTTGCCCATCATCCCGGCTACAGAATATATTACAGCATCTAGGTTTCAGCGACGTGCGTTTTTGAACGCGCAAGGCACAACACTTTGAACATCGGCGGATTACCAGCACCTCATATATTCTTGGAACAGGCAAGTTTGTCGATCTCGGCAGCTTGAAGTATCTGACGAGGCGGCGCTGCCGTATCCCTCCTCTAAATTTCTATTTACACATATCAGGCTTAGTGCTCTCTCCCCTTTGTGGATTTTGCCGATAGCCTGAATCTATTGAGCATTTTTGGCTCTACTGTCGCCGATACACCTCTTTGAGAAGAAGATTGCTGAAGGAGCCCTTTGCGGCCCCTTGGCCTAAGTTTAAACAGCCCGCTTTTGCTATCATTTGCTGCCACGACATATCGGTTCAGCCACACATCTGTTTGTACCACTGTTCTAAATTTCCTGCTTGAATCTCACCGACTGCCATGCTAAGTGTTACAAAATTTTCTTTTCTATCAATTAATATATTTTGACTCAATAATTTTCTTTTAATCACTCCCTTTATTATTATTTTTTTTATTACTAATTTTGAAATCACAACTCTCACCCCTTTTCTGTTCATGAGGAAGAATCCTCCGGTGTTGCATTCCCGCGTGCTTTTCTTTTTTATTACCTGAGTACAGGTGAATAGCCACCCGACTCTTGGCCGATCCTCCACTGTGGGCATGCGCCATCTGTTGACTGGCTAACAACAACAACAACCTGGCTCTTTAATTAGAAGCTCTCGGTCTTGGGTTCTCCCCGACGCCTACCTGCACGGCTCCTCAGGTCGTGACACTGGTGGAGGTGCGACAGATGATCCCTTCTTCTGCGGGCGACTCGACACGCCCGCCTCTTGTGACCACCCCTGTTCATCGTGCCAGCCGGAGGATCCGAGGCCTGTCCACTGAGGTCTTCCCTCTTGTAGGCGCGCCCTTGACTTCCGCTCCGCTCATGGCGACGCCACTGCCCTCCGTGACTACGACTGTACCTTCAGCCAGCCCCACATATCTCACTCTTCTTACCCCACGAACACCTAAGCCCTTTCACGGTGGCCAGTTCGAGGATGCCGAGGACTGGCTGGACCACTATGAACGGGTAGCGACCTTCAACTGCTGGTACGACGCGACCAAGATGAGTAACGTGTATTTCAGCCTTGAAGACAAGGCCCGCACGTGGTCCGAGAGTCGTGAGGCTACCTTGTCTACGTGGCCTGACTTCCGACGTCAGCTCCTGACTACGTACGCCAACAGGGACCGCCGGGAGAACGCGGAGCGTGCCCTGACCTCTAGAATTCAACTTCCAAATGAAGGTATTGCAATGTACGTAGATGTCACGCGTCTTTGCCATCGTGCCGATCCGGCCATGAGTGAACAACAAAAAGCTGCGGCATCTGATGCGTGGCGTAAAAGTCCAGCTCCTTTCCGGCCTCATATACGAAACCCGCCCAACAGTGCGCGGAGTTTCTGGCCGACGCCGTGAACATGAAGCAATTGCTGCAGCGGAGGTCCAATAAGTACGCCCGGCAAATGCGTCCAGTGCCGACGCTGTCTACGTTGGGCCGATAGGACCATGATCCCGGGACGAATACGAACTCAATTCGGGAAATAATCCATTCCGTGGTCCGCGACGAGCTGCAGCACTTTCAAGGAAAATTTGCCCCTCGCATCGATTTCGTTACCAGAGTAATCCGCAAGGAAGTCCAGCAGGCACTCAGGGCACAAGCTGCGGCGGTCGTGCCGGCACCGCGACCGGCCCCATGCGTTCCCTCGCCGTAACCGGCCCCTGTTCAGCCAGTCACGTACGCGGACGTCGTGCGCCGCCCAGCCCCATTTCATGGGCTTTTGCCGTACACCCTTCCAGTGGTCGCGATGCACGCTACTCAAACGCTTCTTTACTGGGCAGATCGGCGCCAGGCACCGCGGAAGACCGATCTCTGGCGTACTCCGGATCTCACGCCCGCTCTGCTACCACTGTGGTGAAGCCGGCCATCTCTACCGGCGGTGCCCATGTGCGAAATGGGTCTGCGCGGATTTTCTCTGGACAGTCCCCGTCCACGACCTGGAGAGCACCCTCAGGACATCGCCGAGTATGTCGCCCGCCAGCGTAGTTCCCTGCCTCCTCCCCGCCGCGAGTCGCGCTCGCCTTCTCCACGCCGGTCTTTGCCTTCTGGGTCCCGTTATGCCTCAGCAAAACGTGGTTCCTCGAGCACTCATCGAGAAAACTAGCTCCGACGGCCTTTGAAGGTGAGGCCGCCACACGCCGATCCGCCGAAAAGCTTCCACCGCCGCACCGACCGAATCGTCCCGACGTCGAACCCCGAATCTCCGAACAGTTTTCCCCGATGCGCCACTCGAATCGCCCCAACAACGCAACCCCAGTCGCCGACTAGCTTCCGCCGCCGAAGCGACTGAGTCACTCCCAACAGCCATCGACAGGCCGCGCTGAAGGCCGGGTCTCCTTGGACATCCCTGTTCTCGTCGACACGAAGGAGGTCAGCGCGTTGGTCGATACGGGCGCAGATTACTCCATCCTTAGCGGACGACTTACGACGGCCCTGAAAAAAGTTACGACACCGTGGGAAGGCCCCGACATACGTGCGGCCGGCGGACATGTCGCGCCGCTCGGTATCTGTGCGGTCCTGGTTACGATTCGAGACTGCACATTCGTCGCAATTTTTCTCGTTCTGCTCGAATGTTCTAGCGATTTCATCCTTGACATCGACTTTCTTCGCGAGCACGGGGCTATAATAGACCTCCCGAATCGCTTGGTGACGTTTTCTACCAAAATGGCCACAGAAAAGCCGGCGTCAGGGTTCTCGGTCCGCCCTGCGAGTCACTGACGATAAAGTTACGGTGCCTCCACGTGCCAGCATTCTTGCTAGAGTTACCTGTGACGAGCCACATCGGGGACTCCGGGTGGTCGAGCCTAATGTATCCCTCGTACCAAGGGGAATGCGGTGACACGAGGCCTTGGTTGCGTTCATGACGGTTGGACAGAGGTCCTTGTTACCAACTTATGCAATGAGCATCTACATCGGTTCCATGGTACAGCCATCGCTTACGTCAACCATGTTCAGGAAGTGGCCGAATGCTTTGCTTGCGAGGGGGGCACACCTGGAGCTGACGCAGAAGCGCTCAACGACGTCAACATATATCGAGGCCTTTCATCCGCTGAAACTAGGCAACTGCAGGACTTCTTGCGGGAGCTTGGTGCTTGTTTCACGTCGCCGTCTAAAGTGCGACAAACTTTGATAGTTAAGCACAGCATCATCACGCATGAACGAGCTCAGGAGTGGTATTGGCCGATTAAAGTCGATGAGCGGGACCGTGAGAAAACCGACTTTATCACTCCAGACGGGCTCTATGAATTTTGCGTCCTCCCATTGGGGCTCTGCTGCGCTCCTGCCACGTTCCAAAGAAAAATGGACGCCGTCCTCATAGGTCTGAAGTGGCAGATATGTCTTGTTTATCTTGACGATGTCATAATTTTTTCCGCAACGCTCACGGAACATCTGTACCGCCTCAGAACTGTCCTCGAAGCCGTTCGTTCCGCCAGCCTCTCCCTCAAACCACAAAAATGTCACTTTGGATTAACCGAATTGAAGTTTCTCGGGCACGTCATTAGAGCTGATCGAATCCGAGCTGATCCAGAGAAGCTTGCTACCGTTGCTGCCTTTCAGGTCCCCACTCTCAAAGAAGCAGTGTGCCGTTTCCCAGGCCTCTGCTCCTAGTATCGCTAATTCATTATAAACTTAGTCCAGCTCGCCAGACCTCTGACGCTCCTAACCCGGGATGACGTATCATTTTCCTGGGGCACCGAACAGCAGACTTGCCTTCGACGAGTTACGACGCCGACTGCAGTCGCCGCCAATGCTAGCACATTTCGACGAAGATGCCGACACGGAGGTACACAGGGATGCAAGCAACGTCGGTCTTGGCGCCGTTCTAGTCCATCGGCAAGACAGTGTCGACAAAGTAATTGCCTACGCCTGGCGCGCACTTTCGCGCGCTGAGTTGAACTACTCTACCACCGAAAAAGATTATCCGGCGGTAGTTTGGGCTGCCGCTAAGTTCCGCCCATACTTGTAAGGCAGCCCATTTTGTGTAATCACCGACCACCACTCGCTGTGCTGGCTGAAAAATTTAAAGTACGCTTGCGGCCGCCTCGCACGTTGGAATTCGATTTCACCGTCAGCTATAAGTCAGGCCGGAAACACACCGACGCTGATAGCCTGTCACGCGTCGCACCTCCTCCACAAGGCATAACCGACGACGATAGCATCCTTGGAGCGGTGAGCACGTCTGCGCTCGTTTCCAGACAGCCTGCCGACGCCGAGCTGTGTCTGCTCATACAACATCTCGAAGGTTGGCGCCCCGAGAAAACACGGTGCCTGGCTGGTGGGCTATCATCATTCTGCATCCGGAGCGGGGTGCTTTATAAATAGAACTCTACTTCCAGTCCGACAACTTGCCTGCTCGTCATACCGTCTGATCAACCGGATGAAGTCCTCCTGGCGTGCCGTGACGAACCGACTTCCGGCCACCTTGGTGTTACACACACCTTATCCCGAATCCGGCAAAACTACTACTGGCCCCAGCTCACTTCAAGTGTCAAGCGTTATGTCCGGACATGCCGGGAATGCCAGCGGCGGAAAAACCCGGCGCTCAAGCCTCCCGGACTGCTTCAGTGCATCGAGCCGCCACAAATACCATTCAACAAAGTCGGCATGGACCTTCTGGGGTCATTCCCTTTCTCGTCGACCGGCCACAAGTGGATCGTAGTCGCCACAGAATACTTGACCCGTTACGCTGAAACGAAGGGCCTTGCGAGAGGTACTGCCGCCGAAGTTGCCCATTTCGTTATGCACGACATCGTGCTTAGACACAGTGCCCCAACGACCATCATTACTGACCGAGGCAAGGAGTTTACAGCCCGGCTCTCACGTGACATCTTAACGCTTAGCCATACCGCTCATCTACCAACAACAGCGTATCATCCCCAAACCAGTGGTTTAACGGAAGGGCTCAACAAAACATTGGCGGACATGATCTCGATGTACGGCGACGTTGAACATAAAACGTGGTACGTTATCTTACCGTACGTCACCTTCGCATGTAATGCAGCGATGCAGGAAACCACCCAGTTTACCCCGTTTCGTCTCGTCTATGGTAGGGAGGTCCGCATTATATTGGGCGCGATGCTCCCGTACGGCGATGCAGAGGTACCCCCTGAAGCAGGGCACTTCGTGGAACAAGCAGAGCAAGCCTGTCAGCTGGCCCGCTCGCACATCAAGTACGACGAGCACTCCACCGATGCCCGACACTATAACCTTCGGCACAGGGGCGTGCACTGCGATCCGGGTGACCAGGTGTGGGTGTGGACACCCGTGCTCCGCAAAGAGTTGTGCGAAGAGCTTATCCATAGGTATTTCGGCCTGTACAAAGTCCTTCGCCGCCTGAACAGCGTCAATCACGAAGTTGTTCCCGATGGAACTGTGGTCGTCGGCCCTCAGCGTCAACGGCCTGAAATCGTCCATGTAGTGCACCTAAAACCGTACTTTTCGCGCGAATGACAGCTGTTTTGACGCTGTGTTTTGTATCTTAATCGCCTTACCTTACCCCACGTGCGAACTTGACTCTCCTCACCTTTCCATTAGCGCGGATTGTATAGTTCACCTCACCCCTATTTTTTTTTTCGTTCTCCTCTCTCGGTACATAACCCATTCCACATCGAGGCCATGTTTGCTTTCGTGGGCGGGGGGGGGGGGGGGGGGGGTAGTGTCACGTGCCTAACGCGTCGCGCAGCCTCCGCGCTTAGTGGAAACGGCGACGAAGCGGTGGTTGGCTCTCGAGGCGCTCTGGCTCTGTGACCTGGACCCTGGCTCTCTAATTAAAAGCTCTGTCTTGGGTCCTCCCAGACGCCTACTTGCAGGGATCCTCAGGTCGTGACAATAGTATTCAGTCTATCGCCCAAATTCTGAAATGTAGAATTGTTTTGTATGAAGATAAATAGCCCTTTTTCTCTGCTGACGATGTTGTTCAGTCATGTGATATACATGCCTGATATAAAACATGATTTTCATGCACCGACATCAGAAGAACACATTCTCATAGCAGTTACAAGGCAACAGTGATATATAGTGTTTTTTTTAATTGGAACAGTGTGTTTATTACATGTTCGGTGAAAGTGTACGGTTTCTTCACCGTCTTCAAATATTTAATGAAAATTTATTCTTGATTACACTTACTAGGCAACAAAAAATTTTTCATGACCTGCAATTTCTGAGAATTTCCGAGTACAGTTTAGCTTTTCCTAATTTGGACCATCTATTTGACGCTCTGTCTCGCAACGTCTTCCACTGTGAGGGGTTGCACTCTGAAAGAGTGTATTGAATATTTTTCTTGCTAATAGTCGTCAGCTCTAGAGCACCACATGAGCAGCATATCTATGTAGGAACAACACATCCTTGTTTTACTTGAGCCATAATGCAGCAGTACACGTTCCCGAAAATCTTCACTGACCGAAATATAAACATAAAACCAACTTAGTGAGATTTAAATCAGAGTGCTTTTCAAGAAAAGTGTAAAAAAATTCTTCTTTGAAATTACGATAAACCTTGAAAGACGCATTTTCTACAGCACAAGGGAGGGAAAAGACGCAGGACCTGAGTTACGCATAAGGCACGGCATGAACGTGTTCTGTTCTATACTTCACGTGTTTCTTTGCTTTCTATGAATTCTTAATACTATGAATATTATTGTATTATTTTTGTTGCTTTTTTATTACTCCCATTCTTGGGATGTCCATTTCAGGATGTATTTCTACAGTTCCTTATTTGTAATGAACTACATATGTTACGAATCTATGTAACCACTTCCCTTTGGCAATTTTTAAATGTTCGGTCTTCCAATATGTAGCCGTCTCATTTTTCGTAGAAAACGGCCACTGATATGTTGCAAAACGGTATGTTGGATGATACTGGAGTGACCACTGCTCAGAAAACCCACCTTGTCTGTTTTTGCTCTCCGCTGATGACTAAGGTATTACACGTGCCTCACTACTTACATTAGTCGCCTTGTTTTTTGTGTATGTTCGCCAACTGAACATGTGGACTGTGAGAAATATCTTGCAGTAAATTTCAGTACCGACTTTCCTTGGCTGCAGCACTTATCGTATGTTTTCTCAAAACTGAGTTGAGTAGTGTCGTTGTCGTTCAACATCAGTCGTTTTGTGCCACTCTGTGTAAACCAAATGATTAAGTGTGTCTTGGCTCAGAGTGGGCTCAGATATCGCATTACTGTCTTTGGATTTTGTTGGGATGGTTGCAGGTGTGCGGCCGGCAGCAATATTAAACTTATTTTTTTATAATTTTGATTGCACTTTTTTAAGCATTAGCTGCTGCAACTATCTTTCGAGACCTAGGACTCCAGAATTTTAAGTCTCCGCTTGGCCGCTTTTATAGATAAATTACCTTCACGCGGAAGCTTTGAAAACAAATTCGTTATGCTGTTCCTATGGAGCGGAGAGGAAAAAAATGAAAATTGGTTTTAGGGGAAACGAAATGGCGCTCCCGTTAATTTATCACCTGTTATGTTATTATGTATAATCACCTGTTTTGTTTTTGTAGTGGTTTGTTAGTTTAGCCTTTTAGTTGTTTCGCTGCGCACCAGCGCGAGTAGGAAGCGCGATTCATAAACTGTAGGCACAGTGAAATCTGCGAAGTCAACTTTCGTGTCACCAGTGCTGCCTGCTTCTCTGGGGTGTTTCGTTCCGGCCTGCTGTGTCCAATATTTTCTCGCTCACTGCCACCACCTTTGCTACTCGCAAATGAGAACCTCGTGCCAAGCAAAAATGCCTTTGCTAATTTTACGTGTGTGCCGAGCATGGCGTGAATTTTCTGTTCATCATTATCAGCAGCAGCATGACTGCACCCAATGGAGGACAAGGACCCCTCCCTTCTCTCTTCAATTAATCCTTTCCTGTGCTAGCTGCGGCCACATCTTTCCCGCAAACTCCTTAAATCTCATCCTCCCAAATAACTTTCTTCCGTACCTTGGTACACTTCTCTTCCTTGAAATCTACTCCATTACCCTAAAGACCTTTGTTTATCTGGACATAACATGCCCTGCCCAACTCCGTTTGTTCTTCTTGATTATGTCAAGAATGTCATTAACCCAAATTTGTTTCTTGACCGACACTACCAAAAATACGGTCTACTCTATACTGCCATTGAGCCACTCATGCACTTGATTGTTGCCGAAAATGCTCAAGGTAAAAGCGCTGGCGGAATGACTCATTCATTTAAAGTAGTTTTTCGAACGTATTTCTGTGTGCTCTTACCCATTCCATCAAATACGAAAGAGTAACACTTTGCGCAATATGCCATTGCCCGCTCCTGGAATTCCATTTCCTGACATATCTTTCCGCGTATTCCTGCACTAAATCGCTTTATTACTTCAGTAAGCGAGGAATACCTGCAGCTTTGTTTAGTCCTCAGATGCGGAAATTCTCGTTGGAATTATTCGCTTTCTTCAGAAACAAACGAAATCAGGCATAAATACTGTTAAAAAGGTGCGTGCACTTTTCCATGATGTTGTTGTGTCCTTGTAGATTGCCGCATACACACTAGGAAGATTGTCCACTTCTACCAACAGACCTTTGGCACAGCAATGGGGGCAGCCATCTCGGTCACAGCGGCTAACATCGCTATGGAAGCCATCGAGAGCAAAGCTTTGGACACCTTCCAACCGCGACCAAAAGTATTTTTTAGGTATGTGGACGACTGCTTCGGCGTCATAGACCGGAAGCACACCCGCACTTTCCTCGATCACCTTAATGCCATTGAGCCCTCAATCAACTTCACTGTTGAGGAAGAGACTGACGGCTGCCTTCCGTTCCTCGACACCGTGGTAACCCGTACTCCAACAGGTCTTAGTTTTTGCGTCTACCGGAAACCGACGCATTCCGGAAGGTACCTAAATTTCAATTCAGCACACCCTGTCAGTCATAAGCGGTCAGTGGTGGCATCCCTAATCAACCGTGCCAGGGAATGAAGACCGTGGAAAAAGATTTGAAAAGAAACGGCTACCCGCTTTCCTTCATTCGGAACACGCAAAGAGTGGCTGTATCAAGTAAGCCTGCTGCTCGGGAAGACGAAAGTGCTAACGCACCGAAACGAGCCGCTATCCCGTATGTACCGGGGATCAGCGAGGCGCTGGCGCGGATGTTCCGCAAGCACGGCGTCCATGTTGCACATGTCCCAACAAGCAAGATAAGAAATGAGCTTGTAAACGTGAAAGACCAGCTCCCTCGTGCCAGTTTTCCCGGCGTGGTTTACAAGATTGCCTGCGCCGACTGTTCATCAGTTTACACAGGGGAAACGAAAGACTTCAAGAGACGCCTGAAAGAACATCAGTACGATGTACGAAAAGGAAAAGTGACAACGAACGCAATCGCGGAGCATGCACAAGAGACTGGTCACGAAATTAACTGGGATGAAGCAGATATAGTAACAACGGAAAAGAATGTATCAGCCCGCCGAAATCTCGACTCATTTATCATCCAGACTACGCCCAACACAATAAATAAGAATGACGGCACGTTGCACCCTATCTACGCGATAGTAACCGCTACAAAAAGCCCGGGACGTCCAGCTGGTTGCTCATTGTGAACAAGGGAGCCGTAGCGCTCCCGAAACGTCTTTTTTTTTTGTTGACCTTGGTCAGTGACCAGTGAACCAATGTATGATATCTGGGCGCAGGATTCTCGCAAATGAGGAAAAGAAAATTAGCAATGACTTCATTACCAAAACAAAAATGCACTGCACGTGGATTGTGCATATTCTGCGTCTTCAACACGGGAGTTAGAATGTAAACATGAAATTAGCTAAGCGTACTTCAAGAATTCTTCACCTAAAAATAAACAAGAGTAGAAAGCTTTTCTATCTATTTATAGATCGTACTTCAGAGAACTGTATAAGCATGAACTTTCTTTGCACGAGTACCCTGCGGTACTCGAAGCGAAGCGAAGCGAGCGAAGAAGAAGATGGTTAGCATCCCAGTTGGCTCCTTTCTCTATGGGGATATCTGCCCAGGAAGCAACAGTAAACTGTTGTTCTAACAGGTGAGATCAGTTGTATGTGCTACATTAATTCCGGAGCTTCTAGGACCCCTACGGATACGAATGTCTTATTGGAGAAATATATGATTCGCCACTTCATCTGAGCAACTGTTCGAGCTTGTATAAATAGAAGTACTAAGAAATCTGCAGACTTTTAAGCTGACTTTTATAATGTGGGAGGTGCAAATCACAATAGTTCATGCAGAGACACTGTAACACGCAGGTATAGTCAGAAATTCCTGCCTTATTCGTCGCTGGTCTAAGCAGTTTACTAGTCATGCTTCGGAACGTCTTTGGTGTTCTTAGCGTTCCCAGCGCACACGTTGCCAAAAGTATGGTCCAAATCATCATGTAAACCGGCAGCGCGAAGCAAAAAGGACGAGAGACAACACGAGAACACAGGACAAGCACCTGTCCTTTGTTCTCGTGTCTCTCTTTCGTCCTTGTTGCTTCGCGCTACCGCTTTCAATGATGATTCACCAACTGGCCCGCACGAAGATATTAATATTTTCCAAATATTTTTTTCAGCCTTGGAGCAGTGACAGGTTTGCAAGAGTTGGTCTGCGACGCCTTAGTTTGTACGTAGCAGCCACGAAGCGCTCAACACATTTCTGGCAGAGGGTACCTATAGCAGGTAAGAATCATTCCTACATTATAACTGTGAAAATACATTATGGTCCTAGATCTAAAAGTTTAAGGAAAAAAAGACTGACCGATTTCGTCCAAAGATTTCGTCAAAACCCTGAAAGGTTACGGACAGATTTGTGCCGCATTTTCAACGCGTCTGTGCTATTCACTCCCATAGCTAGGCTCACCCAGTGGATTGTGTGCTTTTCTTGAACGTTTTTTACATGATAAAAGAAACACATATCACACAGTGTGCAGGTGATCACATAAAATTTGTGACGCCAGTCATAGTAAACCCGTTTGAGTGGAACCTGCCGATGTGGCTTAGTGGGTTCGCCATTCGGTAGTTTACCAAAGACCACCGCACGTTTGCTACCTCCCGCGGTGCCCGTACTTCGATGGAAGCGAAATATAAAAACGGCCGAGTGCTGCGCTATGTCAGCGCACGTCAAGGAACCCCAGATGGTCTATGTTAATCCGGACCCCTCTACAGTTGCGTCCCTCATATTCGGGACGTTAATCTTCACAATTTAAAAAATGTTTAATTAGTAATTTCCGGCTATACATTCATGGAATGGCACACATGAATGTGAACGTTAGTAATATACGTTGTAGAGCTCTAGAACTACATGCCTCGATACGAAAAAAGCCTGCGATTGAAGCCTCCATCTGCCACCTTTAATCTTTCATGGTCGGCAGGGGGAGTGCACTACCACTACGAGGGCCACTAGCCAAACAACCGTCATCTGTCCTGGTGAAGCCTCCACCGGCAAGCTTGCCACCTGGCAAAGCGGAGGAAACAAAATCCCTCTCTCCACTTTCAAAAGCGAGAGAAACGCGAGCGGGGGAGGCAAGACGAATACAGGGTGACAGGCGACGGGTTAGGGGTGGCAAAGCTTAGAGAGAAAAATTCCGCCTTCCTTTCTGTGTGATAGCACTAAGTGAACCATGAGCGAAAAAGCCATTATTGTCCTTGTGAAGGGGGAAAACCGGTTTCGCGGCCGACCCAGCCGCATGTAAAGGGGGCAAACTGGTTTCTCTGCAGCTGCAGACAAGTGAAAAGACGCATTATTTTACAGTCTCATTAGTTCTACGTACTTCCATCGCCAACTCTGGCTGTCTTGAGCAAAAACACACATTGCGCCTTTGAGCGCATTCAGCCAGCTCCGTGGAGCGCTGCCGCTATCTGCTGGGAAAGGAGCAGTTGACAAGCAGAGGTCTGGGTTAGTCGCCGGTTCAGCGGATGCTTTCAAAATGTCGTTTCATGCGCTCATTACGCTCGAATTAACACGGAACGCGTTTCGCTTGACCTTCGGCAAAACGCACGATGTGTCGCGCCGGGTTTCATGGATTTCTTGAACTTATATTCAAAACTATTTTGAGGCCTAAATGCCAAAACTGCGTGAGTTTATTTTACTTACTAAAGAAGGTAATTTTCAGTGTCCTGTGCTCTCGTTTGAGCGTTTCTTCAATTTGTTACAATCTGGAAAACTGAGGAAGTGCCAAAGCAATGCTATACACACATTTTATTAGTTAATGCTCGACGCATTCTACAGTATATCTGAAGAAACCAGCGATAAACGTTTGCCAGCTTGAGTTAGTGGAAAGAAAATTGCCGTTCTTCATTAGTTGACAGCTGCTCTCACTGTGATGGTGCTCAATCACCATGCCATGGCACTAGGGCAGAGCTCACGGTAATTTCTGCGAGTAAGGCTTCGAAATAAACAAATACTGATGAAGAAAGCATAAGAGGTGCAGTAAAGTAAAAGTGATTTGCTCACACCATCCGAGTTCACTGGTTGCTTCGAACTGTCGCACTGCGAAAGTTTCCAGAGGGTGTAAGGATATTACATAAACGTGACGAATAAACTAAAATATTGTAAAATATCGTGAGTTTGCAACGCAGTCCGGTTTCTGTTCCATGCTCTTCAGGCTTGCTGCCTCGTCAACAGACACAAACCCGACACACACTGAAAACTGTGGCCCAGGAAAAGGGTGTTTAACATTCAAAAAGGTTGACGGAAATATTTAATCGCCCTCATCACTCCCTTGCACTCTACTTATGCTAAAATTGCAAGTAACTGTTTACGGTGAATTACCCACTCACACATCGATCACTAGAGAAATAAGAGAAGCTGTCAGCATTAAGCAGATTAAGCATTAAGCCTTAAACATTACGCATTAAGCGAAGCACCGCGCTTCGTACATGGAAATTGATTACATCTCTAATACGCTTTTGACACTTATGAGCTCGGCAATAGGAATTTTGTTTATTTACTTTCTGTATCTTCCACGTCTTTCGCAACCGAGTTGTATATAAGTAACGACCATGCAATAAAGCATGTCGTATTGTGTTCCTACTTCTGCTCCTTCTTGTGGACGTGTTTTTTATGTGCTTTGAATGTTTTCCTGCGAGTGAATAATATTTCGTTACTGAAGTGGTTATGCAACACTTTTCAGCTTGCCTATATGGAAGCGGCAAATGGCAGTGCGGGCCGGGTGGTCACCGCTCCGAAAAGACCGCGGGCGTGTCGGCGCCTGTGGGTCATACTGTTGGATACGGCCGGTGGGGGTGTTCTCTTCACTGGTCTCGCCGCCACACTGATCTCGCTAACCCGAGTCCTGACACAGCTGGCCGCCCTGTGCACCACCGAGACCTGCGTACAATATGGGGCGCTGTTGCGCGACAGCGTCTCTGCGGCCACCGATCCTTGCGAGGATTTCTACGGTCATATATGCGGACACTGGGCGTTTTCCGTGAGTGTAGTTTCAAATCATTAATGAGAGTCCTTTTAAAACTTCTACGAATTACACTTTCCCTAACACAAGCAAAGGTACAAAAAGGAAAAATTGTGGCTTTGTTATGGTGTATATAAGACTGGAACAATACGAAGATGAATAAAACCATATTGGGGGCATTATTTTTATTTAGACCTGTACATTGGTTTGAAGAGCAAGGTTCCGGGCTAGTTGGTAATGCATTGTACATAGAAATAGCGCGAAGAAACGCGGACCCCACGAAGAAAAGACACACACAGCGCTCGTGTGTGTCGTTTCTTCGTGGTGTCCGCGTTTCTTAATAATTGGTTTTTGGGGAAAGGAAATGGCGCAGTATGTCTCATATATCGTTGAACACCTGAACCACGCCGTTATATAAGGGATAAAGGAGGGAGTGAAAGAAGAAAGGAAGAGAGAGGTACCGTAGCGGAGGGCTCCGAAATAATTTCGACCACCTGATGGATCTTTAAGATGCACTGACATCGCACAGCACACGGGCGCCTTAGCGTTTTTCCTCCATAAAAACGCAGCCGCCGTGGTCGGGCTCGAACCCGGGTACTCCGGATCAGTAGTCGAGCGCCCTAACCACTGAGCCACCGCGGCGGGTCCGCGCTGTTTCTTAGTACAATACACTGGTTAACTGGTTACGTATATACCAAATGTTCCGAAAATATAAAACGCAAAATGGTACGTCTTCGCCGCGAACTTACGCTAGGATATCCGAAAACCACGTGAGCGAATCTATCAACTTAGCTACGCGGTACTGAGCTACTACCTTTTAACACTTTCTGTGAGACACAGCACCCATTGATAAATTATGCTCTGGAATAAACTACTTCTTGCTGAACTGTTGAGCAACTACCTTTTAAAACACTCTCTGAGACGCAGTGTAGACTGAGTAAAAAATGATTGCACAGCCTTTCTTTCCTACGTATACAAATAGTTAATTTTACGTACTCTAATATTGTTTCTATTTGCAGTTGTCTGTTCGTGAGTCTCTCTTCGAAAAGTATATAGGCGATGTCGCTCAGCACAACAGAGAAACCGTCGTTCCTACGAGCAATCAAAATGCGGCCCAGAAAGCTGCTCTATTTTTCCAAGTTTGCGAAAATATTGTAGCCCACAACCGAACGGAGATTGAAACAGTGAGACGCCTTCTAATCGACGTCGGCCTTTACGATCCGCTCCCGAAGCCATTTACAGAGAGTCTTCTCAACATCACTCTCCTGTTGAATATCATTTGGGCCTTCGACACGCCGCTGCAAGTAATTCCTCTTGAAAGAAAGAACTCGGTCCACATCGAAGTGTCCGTTGGTTCTTTCTTTTTAGAACATGCTCGACGCCTCAACAACGACAATGAAGAACAACACCGCGCCATTTTCGCACGTCTCCAGCCATACATGGAACATATACATTCTCCAGATGTGAGCCTTGCTCACGTCAATGCCGTTGATACGAGAGCGACGAATGTCCTCTCGGCTTCGCTTTCTCCGTCACTCAACTACACCACAGAGAGCATCGACAAAATAGAAAACTTGGTTCCAGAGCTGCCGCCGTATGTTTGGAGCCGGCACCTCCGCTTTTACTTCAGTGACGTCACCGCCATTCAAATACGTGTACAAGACCGAACCTTCTTCCGGCAGTACTTCGCTTTACCTGAAGTTCTCAATGTGACTGACATGCAGGTATACATGCGGTGGTACATGCTCCTCGAACTGTCCCTGATGACCGACTCGTCAGCTTTCAACCTGTGGCACGGCGGGTACAAGGCTGCAAAGAAAGCGCGCGCACGTTACTGCTTTGAGGCTGCGCACACTCTTATGAAAGGCGCCCTGACTGCCACCTACGTGAATGCCCGCTTTGGAGGCCGCGTTTTGGCTGACATAGGCGACCTCATAAAACAAATTCGGAGCGCCCACGCCTATATATTCTCTAAGGCAGGCCCGCTTGATGCACTTAAAAGATCAGAATACCTTGCCGACACAGCAGTGCCCTCGTTTGAAGCCGTTGTCGAATCCAACGAAGACGTACTGGTTCGCTCCTTCCAAAACTACTCCGATATGACGATGGATATGACGCTTAACTGGAGGATCGCCAGCGTCGGACTCCGCGCTTCTACGAGCGTCAAAGACGCTGCTGGCCTACACGTGGCCTGGCCGACGGCATCAGTCGAAGTGCACGAAACAGCTTTTTATAACCCCTACACCCTTTCTCTTTAACCGTCTTAGCAGCGGGGCCATTCTTCGATGCGCAGAAACCATTCGCACTCAAGCTAGCTGGGGCCGGTTCTGTCATTTCCGAAGTGCTGGTCACTCAGCTCTGGCGGCATGTACAGGACTGGGACCTGCAGCCGAGGAAAGAACTCGAAAGTCAGCGACTGTGCCTCTCCAATTCAACTGCACAGAACGCCGGCGCGGCGAAGCTGAGTGCGAAAGCAACCAGGTTCGACGCAGACTACATCTTAAAACTTGTGGTATCGCTGCGAGGATTGCTTGCTGCCTACCGAAGGTGCGGCGAGAAGATTGCACTGTCAATCAAGGACTTGCCTGGTTTTAATGGACCTCAGCTCCTCTACGCCGGGTGGTGCTATATGTACTGCGCAGAGCCTGGCAGGCGAGTTCTCTGCAACGAACCACTGAGAGAGACTCCAGAATTTGCTCGTGCTTTTCGCTGTTCCCCATCAGCTAGTATGAGCAAAGCGAATGTTTGCACCACACATTGGTTTACGAGCTTTCGATGATATATAGTTGTGATATCAGTGACAACTAATCTTGCTGTCTTACTTTTATTGCCGCCTCGCGTCGCCAGCCGTACTGCACCACACCGGCTACTGAGGGCTTTCCATATCAACTTTTTCTACAAGCAAAATTTTATATATAATTTCGCACTACAGCTGCAGAGAGGTTACTACAGAACGACATATTAAAATAGCACATTTTGTTTAGCTTATACTAGAAGAAATACAGATTCTTTTGACGGTCTTCAAAGCTATCATACACTCCTCAGTGCGTCTTAGCGTCCATAAATAGAGATAGGGACTGATAGTTATTGACTGGAGAAATATTGACTATGAAATGGACTAATCAGGCTGTCTGCTGCGATTTCCTCCATAACCTATTTCTTTGTTGGAAGCCTCCAATCAATTCGCTCAGATTTGAGACGAGCCCCGGTGGGCCTATATATGTACCCGAAACGCTGAGACCTATTGTGAGGCTACGGTGGTCGGGGTGTAAGCAAATTCTATGGACGCTGCCAGTTTGAAAGCGGTTCCAGAGTAAAGTATTCAAAAAGTTAGTTAAGTACTTGGCCAAATGTAAATTTCTCCCGGAATATCCGCCCACTAGCTTACTATCCGTACCATAAAATTATTTAATTCGGCATTTTGACACGAAAGCGTTGAGTTTGCCGTTATGCAGAAAATTCGGCTTTGTCAGTGTTAATTGTGTGTTGGCCGGGAGTGCGGATATTGTCACTTTAAAATCTCGTACTAGTCTGCTGACGTGGCAGCTGTCATGCGGCGTCCACTAGAACTAAGATGTGCTGCAGAGCACAGCTGCGCCAAAGTTGTAGCAGCACCATCGCCGGCAGCAATTCAATTGAAGACTAGACAGAACTGCTGCTCAACGTCTTCCTTGTTCACGCCGAACGAGCGCAGTGACATTGACTGAAATAATCAGTTTTCTCCCTGGCAGGATCGCAGTCAGGGCCTGTGTTCGCCTCGCATTCTTTGTGTACGCTTCCGACTCTTTTAAATAATATAATAACATTTCAATGCGGCACATGTGCATTTTACTCGTTTCTTAATCACATCAAGCAGCCATAATGCCCACGTCATGCCCTTAAAGCAGAGCTTAAGTGTCACCCGAATTTTTTTGTAGCGTCCCGAGCCAGCTGCGGCTACCTTATTTTTGTGAACTACCTAACCTCATCTTCCCATCTGACACTCTTCCACCCCCGGATACGTTAGCCTTCTCTTGAAATCCACTCCATTTCACTGAAAGGTCATCTGCTAATTAGTTTTATCTTCTCATTTCGTCTTGTCTATTTGTTCTAAAGTTCACCTGGCTTGTTTTCCATGACCGAATCTGCTGTCTTGATTTCTCTTTACATTACTGCTTTTATTTTCCATTTCATAATTCACTATGGTGTGCTCAATTTAATTTCAAGCCTTTTCCTTAGCCATCGTATGTGACTATTCGCTTTCTACTTAGGGGCATTGGTAAGCAAGTAATCATGACCTCAGACCACCTGGAAAATACCCTCCAATCGATTTTTAGTATTCTAGCTATTTCACTCCATCTTTCCTTCCCTAAAATGTTAGCCTGCAGTCCCTGTATACCACTATGAAGGCCGCCTAGACCGCCTAGAGCTGGTGATGCCTTCCACGTAAGTAGGGCATAGCTTATAAAAAAACGTTCTTTGCGTACTTCGCCAAACCAACTAAACTGCGGCAGTCAACATGCGTCAACAACTTTTTGCTTCGAACCGCGCTCCCCATCATCGACGTCTTCCCCGAAACTCTAGATAGTTACACCAATTGCATGGTGTTGCTGGCCGCATTAGCACATCTGCATTTCATCCCTGTACATTACGACAATTTCGACCGTGGAAAAAGATCCGCAAGGCCTGAAATATTAGGCTTTCCGAAAAATACTCCCAGCATTTTAGCCTATAGAGCTTCGCACAAGCACGCTTACAAGAAAATTGACGGCCCCTGTATTTCTCACTTCATTCTTATTTTTGTTTGATTTTACCTGCTTATAAATTACGTGGTAAGGGACATGGTACCGATGCACAGGTTACCTTCAGCAACCCACGACTCCAATACCACCTGGCAACCTCCACAATCGTCAAAACCATGCATGGGTTCCTACGGTTGAAAATGACAAAAAATTGTAATTTCTGGAAGATAAGTAAAGACGATTTTTCACCGCACATAATGAAAAAGTGCTTTAAATTTATCAAGAGGTAGCATTACGTTACGGATATATCAAAACACAGAAAGGAGCAAAATAAATCCAAACAGAAGCTTGCATTATATAGAAGCAAAGAATAGTGTCTCTTGTCTGAGGGTGGGCACCTTACGACTGACTCGGTATTTGTGTCCAATTGGCACACATGCACTGTCGGCCGCAAAACTGCGCGATCTGCGAAGCGTGGCGGAGCAAAGCAAAATTAGGGTGCCTCGATGCCCGCGCTTCCGCTTTCAGGGTGGGGACACCGACTCTTTTCGGCGCCATCTTAGTTCTTTCCAATTCGGAGGCGCAGGGCGTGCAGATTAACTATCGGGCAGATAGAAAGGGGCGCGGGCGTATGAGGGCGATACCACCGTTATTTAAATGCAAATTTTCTGCTTTACCATCTATTGAGCATTTTGTTTGCATAAACTGTTCAGTTCCAGAGTGGTTGTGGCGACACTTTTCGCGTGCATCACAACCTGATGTTGGCAAAGATTTGCATCTGAGGTTACCCCTTTTTATTTACTCATTTCACTCGTACATCATACAAACATTACTGGAATTGCGCACTTGGATGAAATTTATTGTTTGCAGTAATTTCGTAACAATTTTGTTTCTTATTGTGTGTTTCCGGTCAGATTTATAAAACTAGGAGAAAAATGGGGAGACGCCGCGTAAGTTCGCCGAAAGCAGCTCACGTGCTAACGGAAGAGCAAAAAATGCACTAAAAACAGTCTTCAACAATCAAACACATTTTATTTGTAAAATAATCACTCATACTTCACGTTATGAGGTCTCAACGAGGTTATAAGGCTGAAATGTAATTGCCTTACTGGAGGCTCGTACCTGCTACAGTCTTGCTAGCGTAACACTCAGCTGGCTTTTCTGGAGTGTTAAGCCATCGCAGATAGATCTGAAGCCTTGTGGACACAAAGCGCTGAAGAAGTTTTTCGATCACATCTTTGTGCTGACAACATGGATTTTCTGGCAAGGTTACATTGTTTGCAATAATTTCCTTCAGTGCATTCAATGGTGTTCTTAGATGGCTCAGATCTTGAGCTTCAGCAAAGAACTTGAAAGCGCTCTCACATTTAAAAACAAAGTCCAGCACTTGTCTGCTTGCATAAATTAAATTCCTGCCACCTTTAACATATTCCTTTAGTTGAGTAAGGTGGTGTTCCGGTCCAGGTACTTCTGCCACTAGCATGCGCATGCATACAGAGCAGTGTTCCACAGTGCGGACAATTGGTTTTAACAAGAAGCCCGCCAAGTGGGCGAGCACATCTTCCTAAAGAGAAGACACTTCCTCTAAGTCAAGAACGAAGTCTCTTCTCTCATCGCTCTCTTCCGACTGGATGATACTTTGAAACTGTTTAATTTCTGGTGAGAGCAAATCGACAAGGTAGGTGCTGTCATCGATTGTGTATCCAGACGCTTTCGGTACCTTGAGGAACTGGCTCACCGACACTATTCTTAGGGCGTTTTTCAAATCGTAAGCACTCGGTACTGGACTCATCATGCGTACTACAGAGAACAGGTTTTCAAGGCAGTCTTGAGCGAGCCTTCCAGTCAGCACAAATGTGTACCCACGCTCGTTAATAAGAAGAGCATGTAGTTTCATTACCACTTCCGTTGACATCAAGACGCCAGACTGGCATGGCTTCCATACACCCTTGACGCCAATTTTGAGACCCCTGATCACATCTGAAGCAAGACTCAAAGTTGATATGGCTTGCTTGTATTTTGCGTCATCGAGATGGCTCAAAGCAACTACGGGATGGCGAGCTGTCATGAGCGTGTACCATTGAAAGATAAGCTCAAAGAACCATGCTGTTGTTTCAGCTTCAGGAGGAAGCATTTTTTTTTCAATCCAGAACCGAATGACTGGTGGTACCTCTCTGAAAAACTACGGCAATGCCAACCTTCATTTTCGTGAAGTGGCCATTTGATATGTGAACATCACTAAGGTTTGAGGCCACCTGTAGCTGGTCATCTCGCTGCAGCTCAATCACACGTTCAACATGCTGTATCGAAACATGAGCACTTGGTAATCCATACTTGGATACAATGTCATCACTAAGGCGCATAGTGTCCTTTCGCACAAGGTGCCCTCTTAGGTTTTTGAGGACATGCGCAGGGTCCGGCATAAAGTGAAGTTCCTTTTGTTCATCACAAGGGTGTGGTACACTGCATGTAGTCACTGAATTGCGTGAACAGGAGAGATTTAAAGTCCGCCACATGGCACGGTTTGACGAACCCATATCACAGGTTACACATAACACACGCAGCGATATTTGTGTGCAGAGACGTATCAAGTGGAACACGAAGTCTTTCAGCGTGTCTCCAGAAACATACGCCCCGGTGAAGTGGTAGGCGATCACCTGCTTCCATCGGGTGTTCATTCCACCAGCCATAAAGACAAGTGCATGGTTAGCAGGTTGGTCACTCTCTGGAAGCGTTGTCGTTCCAAGGAATGCATCACTGCCACGGTCAAGTTCGAGTCCCCTTCTTATTTCCATTTCGTCCAAAAATAAAACACAGTCCTTCTCAATGTCTGTCATTGCTGCAACCTTTGTTTCCATGATGTCAAATATCTCTTTAAGGACACCAGGTTGAAATGAAAGATGTTGAAGCCGCCTACAAAGAGTTCTGCTAGAAGGCAAAGGATTGCCCTGCTCTAACAAAACGTCATAGCCTGTTGAGCCGCAGGCAAACTTGAGCTGGAGAGCCTTCTTCACAGTCTCGGCACTCCACACGCACCCCTTTCTGTTCCGCTAATGCAAGGCAGACTTCTGATCCTCATTTAGAAACTTCATGTTTGAAGTCAAAGCAGACATTTTTGCTTGAAGACGTTTTGTTCGTTTTGCTTCTTTTTTTAGTTTCTTATTGGAACGTAACAGCTGCTCATTGAGTGCAGTATTCTTCTTTTGCAAGTCCTGCAATTTCTTGATCAGCTCGCTTGGTTGCAGAGAAAAGACATCAGCGGACTCCGTCACTGTCTTGCACTGCTCAGCAAAATCGGAGTCACTACTGTCACAATCCCCTTGTGCAATAGACGAACTCTCTGAAGCATCGACAACAAGGGTCGTGGGCAGCGTTCGCTGACACGGAGGCTTTCTATGCCTGGGCCGAGCTGCAAAAGTGAAAATTACAAATATCAATAATTACGAAAATTCTGTATATCTAAAACCACCTAGATTAAGCTTCGAAGCTTGTGTGCAGTTAGTGCAGCCTCAGTATCTACTACACAAACAAGTGGCGAAAAAATGAGGACAACACCTTTGAGAAAAAAGTCGTAACCAATGGGAGCAATAAGTTCATAAAAAACAACAATGAATCCACCCTGAAAGCAGACGGCCCACAGAGCTTGTTACCCATGAGAGCCACGTGATTAAGGAACTGGCAATGACAACACAATAAGTGCATGTCATGGGAAGCACAACACCCCTGCTGCTAATAATTTGTAATACTTTTGACCTAATTAAGGATTCAATAATCAGTGAGTCCAATAGAGTAATCAAATATACGCTTGCATATTACAAACAAGCGTGTAAGTTCCGCCGATCTTCTACATAATGAGCAATACATGCAGCGCAACATATGCACACTCCTTGAGCAAAGCTTAAACGAATGCAGTCTGCGGAAAACAAACACGAAAAATTCGCGCGACTGCAAACTTTAGAAGATTTTTCACAATAGCAAAAGATAAAAAACAACAAATTCATGTTTACGTACGCCTAAAATCGAAGAGAGTAGGCAAGGCGTTCCATTTGAGCAGCCGTCGTCCATCCAGACGATTTAATTCATATTGATCCTGCCCAAAGTGGAGCTGTAAGAATGAAAAAAGAAGCACAGCATGTCATTGAAAGATGAGGTGGCAAGCAGAATCGTAAGGCACTTTCTTCACACACACCCCAGTCGACGAATAAATAAACCCCTCATGCCTATCGAGATCGGAAACGAACCGAGTTTATAAGCGCCCCAATACTTCTAGATAGAAAAAAAATGCGCAGTTCACACGTCTAGAACAAACCTACGCCGTTGCAACGAGTCAAACACGGTGATCGCACCATACTGCAGCGTGATCACTACAAAAGGCACTCCTACATATGCATGCTGCTGTATTGAGATGATGAAAAGCAATAGAAAATGACATTATTCATAATAGTGTATCACAAAATCATGAGCCTTACCTCACATATCTTAGTTGTATCCGTCGGTTCCCAGCCGTCACGTTTTACTTGCGCTGCCCATTTCTTTCTTCGTTCAGCATCGCGGGGGAAACGAAATACCCGCTGCCCTTTTGCGCTCGATCCAGTGCACAGAGGGACACAACAGCCCGTCATGTTTCGTTAACAAGCGCGCACATCCCAACAGACCACATAAAACACGAGCTCTCGCACCGCAACACCACAAAGACAGCAAATAGAATGCGACGCGCTTCCGTTCAGCTCGACGGCCGGCGGGAAAGAACCAACATGGCGCAGAGGCGGCGCGGAGTGCTACAAAGGGTGTCCCCGCCCTGAAAAGCGGCACTGGCATCGAGGCACCCTAAGCAAAATTTCATTGCTGCGCCATCTGCCGTCACAGAGCGCGATGTCGAGGCTCACGGCACGCCCGCTGCGGCAGTACTGTGAGTAAGCTTCGACACCATGCTCTGCGACGGCAGATGGCGCAGCAGTGCAGTTTCGCTTAAAACTCCTTGATAATAAGAAAGTTCCGCCAACCATTGAACTTCGCTGCCGCCGCGCGACCTCATCGCCTACACCTCACCTATTTCGCGCCCCTTTCCTGACGGCCGGCTCTCCGCACGATTTTCTGAGCAACGATTGGTTTTCCTGCCGTTTCCCTTGGAAACGCGTGGGTCCGGCGTTGTGCTTGTGTTTTTATTTTTCCTCCGCGCCATTTTTCTCCTAGGCTCGGCGAGCGAATATTACAGCGCCGTGCTTTTATTGCAACGTGCAAGCGCTATGTCGTGCTGTTGCGCGTACAACAGCAGCAAGCCGCCTGATGATGGTTATGGGTATTAATGATACCATATATGTTCACGTTAGAGCATTAACCATGAGTTCATAAAAAAGGTTTGACGCCGTTGGTTTCAAGGCATCATTCGAGGGTTGTTTGCTGTTTTCGTTTTTAGGTTATTTTGCATGCGAGGCCAGAACGGTACGAATCTCCAAAGCATCCGCGCATTTATTGCATCTTGTGTGCAAATTGCGACTGGGCTCAAAACGTGCTAGTTCCTGAACCTGCAGCATCGTCTCTATAACAAGAAATCTACAATTTTTAACAGACAATCTTTTAGCGTAAGATACCATTGTCCTTCAACTTTTTGTTGCATTAAACTGCTGTATCGATGTACAAAGTGACGTTGATTTGAGCTATGACATACAGCACTCTTGTATTGTCTTGAGCATGTTTTTCTCAACTGTCATCAATACTGCATAGCACATTTCTGCACTAGCGTAGATGCTGAATATTATGTGATACTCCCGTCTGTTACGTGTACCTTGCCAATCAAGGTTCTTTTGCGTGAGCGAAAATAAATCATCCTTCTGACCATGCTATTATATTCTTTAATGATACATTTTAAGTGATGCCTAATCAAAATACCAGTTTTATATCCGCTCCTACATACTGCAACGAAATTTTTGTGTCAAGTATAATATTACATTATCGAGAGGCTTTTATCTACTGGTCTCCACTAGTTGGCTGGATGCCGCAATCCCGCTTTCCGAAGTGGGCGCAAGTGAAGCCACCGGAAGCTCTGTCATATATCCCGGAAGTTCTGTGTCTTTTGTGTATTTTAATGCAAAAAGTCGCGTCTTTCGTCATTCCGTTCTCAGTTTTTCGCATTGTTTTGTTGTAACGTCTACTGTAATATCAAAAGAATATGCAAGCTCAACGCGAGAAAGGTGTGATGTTTGGGGAACCCTGTAATTTCAGAGAAACCGAAGAAAACAGACATGCCGCGGCAAAGGGGTGCGTGCATTAAACAGTATTTTATGATCTGGTTCTTTTCTTCCGAGGGTAATTAGAAGAAGTAGGGGAATGCCGATAAGTCTTGGTCATCTTAAAAACAAATTTTCGCGTAGCAATGAAAAGGCAATGGTGCAGAAATCCTGACACTCGAAGAGCCACTCGTTATACAGCTGCCGCTGTTTCAGTTCCGAGTTGGTTGCGGACGATGTATCTTCTCATCGATGGCAGATGATGCTTATCTCTTTATTGTGTCATTTACCTTCCAGACGTGCTTTTAATCTAACTCTATAGCACAGCCACGTTTCATCTGTTCAGCACGAGAGAAACGACTGACGAGAAAGACGAATGGCAGCAGCGCATGCGACAAGCGCTGTTAGAAGTCTAACTGCACCAATCATCACCAATAAAAGCCCATTCAGGCATAATTTGCTACAGCACGAAACATTACGTGATACGCTCCATCGAAAAAGCGCTACCATATATCTTTTTCACGCGCTAATGTGAACCAGCAGAACACCGACGGCACCTCACCAGATTGTGGCCTCACCCTCGCTCCGGTTGGGTCTGAACAGAATTCTGCAAAATGGTGAGTGCAAAGTCGGCTGCGTGGTGAAGGTTTCGACCTATTCTTCCTTAAATTTATCCGCCATTTATGGTATAATTTAGGCTTAGAGCGCGACAACGTACATCAAAACAAAGAGCAGAGTTGGCGATGCTAGCGCAACGGGACGACACTAAGCTGAGCAGACGAGATTCCGTACGTACTGTCTGTAGCGACGTTCTGTCGTCTGCTAGTGTCGTCCCATAGCGATGCAATTGACCCTTATTTTTGAAACGCTTTTCCCGAGGCCTTTGCTCCTCTCCTCATACAGTTGATGGCGGAACAGTTAGGCATTGTCATGAAAAAAGACGAGAACCTCGAAAAGACAAAATGCTAAGTAGAAAACGAGAACTGAAATTGAAAAACCGTGCTGAGGTTCGATTTCGTGCACTGTCAAAGGCTGACTTCCGGGACATGCCGCCCAACTTCCGGTGGCTTCACTTTCGGGCGCCCGATGCGGCATCCAGCCCCCTAGTGGAGATCAGTGCTTTTATCTTGCCTAGAGATATAGAATGCATTCTCTCATAGGTATACCGAGTATATTCTTAAGCTGCCTTGACACCAGTGCCTAATAATGTTCGATGAATAATTGTCCGCACGCCTTGATCACATTGAAAGTGCGCAACCGTATGCACAAGCAAAGAAACACATTTCGAAGCAGTTCGTGTTAAGCCTAGTTAGAATGTTAGCTCTGTTGTTGTGAGGTTTTCCTTTAAGTTTGGCTAGCTAGTCTAACGCGTTTACGCTTGCCCTTAGTTTCCCGTCTTTAGTGCAAAGTTTGGATTTAACTGCAGTTAATTATTTAGCACTAATTAATTCGGGTCGATGACTAGCACAACTCATTTGCACTGACCTAAGTTTTCGAAGGTATATGACTCGATGCTGTAATCCAAAGGGTGGTTTTGATTGCATATAGCTCAATAACGCTAATTAATAGGGATCGCTAATTCAAAGCATTTGCATTCATTTTAAGTTTTTCAAAGGTATATGACTTCACTGTCTAGCTCATTGTTGGGTTTTATTCAAAATTAAGTAATTAACGCCGACTAAGGCGGATCGCCAACTAGCATAGTGCCATTACGCTTGGCCTAAGCTTTGCAGCGCTATACGACTCGATGCTGCAGCGCAAATTTGGGTTTTAATTGCAATTTACTAAATATCAATTAATCTGGCCCTATTAATTGGTCAAAATAAGTGTATAATTAACCAATGATCCAAACTCACGGTTGGTCGCGGGACATTACTATGCTTAGACTGTTAGCTTGACAGTAGCGAAACAGATAAGTCCCGCTTTGACCTTCTCTCATCTTGAAGTTCAAAGCACCAGTCCGGGTCGTTCTCCGAAGTTTTATCGCGGTGACAGAGTTCACGCTCTAAACAAACAAGCACAGACAAAGTCAGAGGCAGTACTAGATCAGGAGCACAAAGTAAAACACCTTATCCTGTGACTTAAAAATTGTCTGCAGTACCAAACTCGCCTGAAAGCGTTGTTTATGTCAGTATTCCCCATTCCCACACTTCTAAGAAGAAACCAATCTCTTCATGAACGTTACTCTCGGCATCCTCAATGCTTTTCTAGCAATTTTTCAAATATTATGTGCACTCTTGGAGCGCAGAACTGGCCCAAAAACACGCGCTTCACTCACTAGTGCGGTCGGCCGGCGGGCGCTAAGGAGAAAAAGCGCGTCGTGCGCAGAGCTCGCAGCCGCCGCGCGAGGAGAATCGAGGAGTGTCGCTACTTTCAAATTATCAAGGGGCTTTAGTTTCGCTTAGCTCCGCGACGCATCGCAGATCCCGCAATTTTTTTATTTTATTTTTGTTGCGGCCGACAGTACAATTAAGGCTTTCCCCTCCCTTCGACAACTACAAACTCGATACAGTCCATTTCGCCTCAGTGACACTGTCGTGAGAAGTCATCCATGGCGTTTATGCCAAACTGCTGCCTTTACTTTGGCCGCTGCCTCTCACTTTATATATCACAACATACTGTGGTTATGTACCCAGCGTATGCAGATGGCAGACATGCAAGATTTTTTGCCTAGAATGATGCAGCGAGCTGCGCCGATCGCCACAGCGTGGTTAGGGCAGAGAAAGTCGCGTTGCGCGTGCGCCATGAATTGGTACTTTCTGGTAGGCGTGTTGTAATTGTTCCAGAGGCGCTCGGATTTGATATGGCATGCTGGGCGATCAAGGTTCGTTGTGCTATAGGCACCAAGGTTATTCGCGTTTTAAAAACTCGTATGCGTATTAATAATCGCTAGCTACCAATTCCTAATTGCAAATACGCAGCGAACTAGAATCATCAAAACGTTAAATGTGAGAATTTAGTTCATCAGCTTTGTAGCAGAATACTTCACCGAGTTTATGACGTTCCTGCGCCTCGAAAACCATTTTTCAATTCATAAAGCGCGTCTCAAAAAATTAGTAGCGCCCTTTGAAACAGCTGATAATACCAGCTGACATACCCGGTATTGTGTCATAGTCACGTTTTTCAGTGCGGAGCCATCTCTCTTTATTTGCTCACCTTGATATGACAAACCCAGATCTCCATCTGCTCCAGCATACACACTGTTCCAGTTGCGAATATTAGTATTACTGTAATGATTCGATATTTAGTCCTTTTTTCGTGATTATTTTCTTCCTCAGAAATTTTTATCTCTTTTATTAGGGTTTTATCTCTTTTCTTCAGAAAAGAATTTTTTTATACCTCTCGTTGCTCATGAGTTGATGGTTCCCGGAACAGCACGACGACACATGTAAAAGGTGCAAAAACACAGCATACATGGTTCACATGGTCTGGACATGCCCAAACATAAAGCAAAAACACATCACGAAGAAAGAAGAGGCCTTCTGGGGGACCCTGATGCTCAGATCAGACTCACCTACTTATGTATATATATGCTCAACTTTCAGTCATCCAACTGGCTGAAGACGCCGCCCAGACCAAAGAGCTCTCAGCCGTCGTCTAGGCGGATAGGTATCCCCATCCTTCTCTGTTGGATAATAAAGATATTTCGAGCCATCTCGATCCCTGCGCGTGCAGGCACCAACATCAAAGACGGGTGAGATTTGTTACGACCTCAGTATATTCTAGTTGGCACCGAAAACGGATCTTGGGAGCAACATGAATGGTTCTGTCCATTCATTTCCATGAGTAATGCACCCCTAACGATCAGGGGAAGGTTCCAAACGTCGTCTTCGCTGAAAACGGCAGTTTACAGAGTTTGGTTCCGAATTTAGAGTGGAAATGGGAATCTAAATGAAGAGATGTTCGCGAGCGCTGAATAATTGGGATTCTAGACACTTCCGTATCATAGTCTCTCGATGATGCGCGAGCACTTCGCGTGCTAGGTCTTGCGGTGCGTGTCTGTTGTATAGGTTGGTTTCTTTTTCTCTTTGGACTAATGGCGTACAATCAGAAACGGTTATTTTCCGCCCCTTGTCCTTCCGGTCAGCGCATAGTTTCAGAGCAGCCAATTGTTAGATGGTTTCCGACGTAGAGCAGTGTGTGCGTCCTCCTAAATACCTGAGGTTTGTTTGTCGGTGATCTCACATCGTGTTTTGTAGCGGAAGTTGCATTGACCGCGAACTCGCAGTTTCGCCGTGCTCACAGTCCCACCGTGGTCGCACCGGACCACGTGAGCAACCACATGCTGGTCACGTGACCAACCGCGTGACGAACCACGTGACAACAACTAGCCAGACAACCAGACTTACCTGGACTTGCAATCAAGATTATCCAAGGCTAGCTAAGCTATGCCTTAGCTTTTGCTACGTATATCCTGGCACAGCCGAGCTAAGCCACTGCCAATTTTTTCTGAATGTGCAGGCCCTGCAAAGGGGCCAAAGTTGTTCCGCTAGAGACAGTGAGGACGTAATGGGAACCGGCCCCACGTGTACAGTCTTGGTCAAAAATATACAGCCCAAGGTGTTTTCTTCTAAGCCATGTATCTTGGTTGTTAAGCACATTTGACAGTCCTAAGCTCGGAAAAGTTCAGGACTTCAGCACCTCTCCCTTTCGCGAAATTAGGGGCCCTGAATATGCAAGAGGAGCCATTCTATATGGCTCCGAAGCCGACGCCTTGGGCGGAATACTTTTGACCAAGACTGTACATCAATAAGCCGGAGAGCCAGCAATCCTAACTGCAATCAGGAAACAAAATGACGATTGGTTGCATCGAGAAAACTGCATTTATTAACACATCAAAGCATGGATAGGCGTAACAGGTAAAGAAATGCTCTTAAAGTTTCTAACTTGCAGTTCTTGTTAACGTGCAAGTTTTCACAACACTGTAATTGTATAACGTTAGAAAAGCTTCAGTAGCGTGCAAACGTTTCGAGAAAATTCTGAAAGCAATTCATAAATAAATTTTGGCTTTAAAGTGTTTTTTTACGGGGACATCGGCAATGCGGAATACTCCAACCATCAAGATATATTTTATTACTTTTTTCCGCTAACAATCACAAAATACTTAAAAGCTCTGCGCAAGTATAAACTAGCCACCATTTTTTGCGCCCAAACTTTGGAAATTAAGGAAGTTGCGACAATATAAAAAATTCATAGAATGGTCTGAATTCGCGACCTCAGGCGTTGGATATTCATGTCAGGATTGATCTTCAAAGTGAACTCTTTTTCAATGAGACTCAACACTTCGTCGACGTCCGTGACTTGACGCTGCTCAACTTTGCCGCTCAGTGAGCGGCTGCAGTAGCGGCCGTCTACGAGTGTCACCCACGAGTCATTCACGAAGCGCCCTACCATGAGCACGTTCCGAAACAAGGACCGCGGGTGAAGGCTGCCGTACCAATACTGGGGCACGAAGTCGATCCACTTCTGCGCGGGGGGGAAAACGTGGTACAATGGACGCCAAGTGGCCGTTGCTCCAGCGCGAGCAGTTGATTTGATGGCCACCTCGATGTACCCTTTGTCGTCGAGTCTGCTTATGCGGTACGGGTCCTCAACTCCTTCCACTGGTAGGGCCTTGTAGGGGTTCGGCCCCCCAAAGCCCACGTCGGCAAAGAACTGTCCTTCCTCGCCGAGGTCGACGCAGAACAGAGTGTGCCCCAGCGGTGTCAGCGGCGTGTTCATCGGACGGCCCCAGCGAATTCTGGCTGCTCGAATGTGAAACTTGAAGCCCAAGGTCAGCAGGAGTCGGCCGAAGATGTTATTGAGTTCGACGCAGTAGCCCCCACGGCGCTGTTCGATAACCTTCCGAAAGATTGACTCGTCGTCCAGGAGTGGCAGGTCTCCCACGAAAGTGTCGATACCCTGGAATGGGATCCGTTCGAGATGAGCAGCGATAAGTGTGTTCAAGGTGGCGAGGTCCGGAACAGATAATGCATCCGAGTCAAGTCCGAGGACATCAAGGTAAAGTTCGAGTTCTCGCTTACTTAGCGGCCCCATGCGATATCCACTGAGGTCGATCCTTCGCTTTGACGCCTCGGCGAAGAGTTCGGCATCGGGATGGTCGAAGGACTCAACATTGCAGGTGGTCGGTGGCGCCGAGGCGTGTGTTGCGCTTACCATAATCTTACTTGAACTTTCTGCTTACTTTACGTCCGATTATTCGCGAGCACACTTCGCTCTGTTCGAGACTGTGATGCACCGTCTGTTTGCACATGGACTAAACACGCCAACTCTAAAGCATCGCTCTTGAGCGACAAGTAGGCGGCGCATCTGGCGGATCGGCGACTGCCTCACCGGATACACGCGCCGTCCGCCGCGGAAGAGAGTCAGCGACCCTGCAGTGTAACGCAGCTGTGCTGTTTCTATGGACCTAGTTGCCAACGTTTGAGCTTCATGAAGCATCGCTCTTCGAAAAGACGCTTACTTAGCCATACCTGTACATTTTTCCTGATAAAACAGGAACGCAGAACGCAGACTGAGCAATACATGCAGCGTGCATCCTGTCGACTGTCGGCCTAATTACTGTACGCCCAATTTTGTGCCCTGGTTTCCCGTTATTATCCGCCCCATCGCTCAAGTTTTGTTGCACTTATCCCTTCTCACAGCTAGGGAACACACTTGAAAACCAAGATATTCCTTTGTGTGAGGGAAAGACATATATATATATATATATATATATATATATATATATATATATATATATATATATATATATATATATATATATATATATATATATATATATATATATATATATATATATATATATATATATATGTACTATCGTGCGCTGTAACTAAACCACATTATTGCCGTTTTCTTCCTGTCCTGACGTTGCGGTCTATCAGCGCAACAAATCGGGTGAGAAAGCGATGCGAAATTCAAGTATGCTCAAGTATGCAGCTTTATTGTTACTCCAGAGCACCCAGAAGTCGACCGTCATAGCACCTGCTTCTTTGAGCGCTAGGGCACTTAGGGAAAAAAATTCTTCTGGTGCCTCACTTTTATTTGCGTACCAAAACAAGCATCAGGTAAACGCGAATTTTCTGGCATCGATACTACACAGAAATATAAAATCCTTTCCGAGAACACCACACAAAGTAATATGCGTGTGTTCTTTAGCAGTTTTTATCTTTATAGAACTCAGAAGAAAAATTTCCAGTGGCGATGGGCGCCACGTTCTAATCACAAAACACCAATGCAGATGAAAAATGCGTGTGTTCGTTGTCATTTATATATTTTGCCTTTATAGGGAAAGTGAATAAAGGTAGAAATTACTCTATATCAAGTGGACACCGCGTTGTAAGCACTAAACACCACTTACACCTAAAATGATGCGTTATATGCTATAAAAAAATGAAATCTAGCGTTGCCATAAACCGCTCAACACGCAAAGAAATGGCTTCCGTAGGCACCAGTTTTTGCGCGGCCCATTGAGGCTATGCTGCATCACCATTCAGTGGAACTCTCATATTAGGTAAGAATGTCACGAGTTCCAATCGGCTTGCTGTAATACTTTGAAATCCTATTCGCTTACCGATAAAGTCTTTTGCCGCTGTGCGAATGTCGGCATAGCCGAAAAGGGCCAGAGAATCAAATGCTACCGAAAACCATTGGATGCAGTTGTCATCAGCATCCCTTTAAAAAAATTCGCATCATCAGTCAGACCGGAAAAGGCTGCATGCTGCCACAAAAGAATGCATCAGCTGTTCGTCAAACTCATAACATAGGGGAAGACGCAGCGTTAGGTTTTCTCGTCTTAGTGCTGCAGAATGTGTAACAGGCATTAAAAGAAAATTGCCGTCCTCAATGCACAGTAGGTGCAAGCGGAACATTCGTAATATGGAGAGCTACGTAACTCATATCAAGTGTATATCCTACAGAGAACCGGAGATGGAAGATATATCTACCATAATGCGCAGCCGACTCGTTGGTATGGCAACCATGGAAGCACTGAACAGCTCTTTCTCAGCTCCGGTTGCAACCTGTGCTCTTACCCTGTGTGCATATAGTTTGACACGTATCGCTACGCAACTATTCGGGACCTCACAGAAAGGTCCTAATGTATGTCAGCATACTTGATGAGGCCGGTAAAAAATTCTGCTATTTTCACCTTCACTTCAACATGCGGTAAGGCACCTTTTGACACTTATCTCTCGTAATAATAAAACCATACCATAGCACACATTTTTGCTACGAAACCTCTAATTTTCTTCGCTGCTTCTTAAATTTCATTTTTGTCATTTGCGACATTTCCCAGCTGACGGCCTAAATGTCTAAATGCAGCTAACGCCTTTCCAGAATGTATTCTGGACCAATGTTACCATTTCCTACAGGTATGACAAGAAATTATACTGCGTGGCTGAAGAGAATATGGTTATGCTCAGCACATAGTTCCCCCACTATATTTTATACAAGTGTTCATGGTTCAGGGGGTTTAACACCCCAAAGCAACTTAGGCTATGAATGACGCCGTATTGAAGGGCTCCGGAATTTCGACAAACTGGGGTTCTTTAACGTGCATTGACATCGCACAGCACACGGGCCTCTAGAATTTCGCCTCCATCGAAATTCGACCTCCGCGGCTGGGATCGAAACCATGTCTTTTGGGTCAGCAGCCGAGTACCATAACCAGTGAGCCACCGCGGCGGCTCTTTATACAAGTATTAAGCCCAGTATATCACACTCAGTAAACTTTTCTCTCTCCCCACATAAGGGATGTGTCCTACACTGCTTGGGTGTAGGAACCGAATCATTGGTGTTGGACAAATTTTATTACATCAGAAAACTATTTTGCATTTATGTAACCATCCCCGTTTATGCTCCATCAACGCATTAAACACCGCTTTCAAAAATGAATAGCCATAATATGAGTAGCCATAATGTTATTTTCTTTCGTTGCCGTAATCATGTGTCGAACACAAGGATTTTATTTTGTCGCTTACTTTTTACGACATTACAAGTCGGATGCTGTTGAGCTGCTCTAGCAAGCAGTATGCATTTATATGCACGTATGCACTCAAAGTCTACAATGTTCCTTCTGGCTTAATATGAGTTTCAAGCAGCGTATAATTTCTGGAAAAGTTGTAAAGCGACGAGACTGTTTAAATCTTTATTTTTGAAACTCAGCAGAGTCGCCGACCAGTAGAAAAGATATTTGTCGTTTCAACTCCCAGCCGCGGACACTCTTTAAAGTGAAAACATCACCAAATGTGGGTATTTTTAAATAAGATCGAATAATCGCCACACGAAGGGACACTTTTTATGAGCTGTCCCCGGCGTTACCTGCCCAGGCATGAGATTCAGACCTTTTGTTTCGGCACGAGTCTGCCCTAGGCACTCTTAATGCGAACGTATTACTAGCCTTATTTCTAGAAAAACCGGCGCCGTGTGCGTGCTTGCAGATGGCACAGAAATTCCGAGCGATGGAAAGAAAAGCATAGTGACGTCATCAAGGGGCCGCATGACGCACACAGCAAGCTGAGGACAGCAACTTCAGGCAGTCCTATGCATGTCGTCCATGCATACACACTCGCCACTGGACGATCTCCGTGTGGCGCTTCTTTTCCCGACAACATTAGAATCATAATTCTGACGAAACCATTTGTCGTTTAGCGTACCAGGTGGTGTCATACGATCTCTCGTTGAAGTATAACTTACATGTGGTATTCGGGTTGGAGGCTGGCTTGTGACAGGAATTCGGACTGACGACATATGCAGCTTCAATTGTATGCCTTCCCAGACTTTCGCATCAAATTGTTTTGCAATGATTCCTCACACAGAACGCCTGGTGGCGTCATACGCGCGTGTATGTGTGTGGGTTGCGTGTGAGCGGGTGGCTGTCAGAGCACCAAGGGACAGTTATACTTTCGCTTTGCCAAACGCAAGCAGTCTTAAGTGTCTCCACCGGAATTTTTTTCCCACTGCCTGCCCTGCTACCTGCACACAGGTACTTCCTTCAATGCGCTTTCTTCTCTCCCCGTTTTTCTACGCACGCCCAATCCTCTTTCACCCTTGCAATACCTACCCATTGCTTTCCTCCTGTTCTTTTTGTTTCTCCCTTTTACAGGTCTTTCCTTTTCTTTCTCCCGGTTACAGTTTGAACCTCCTGCCACCAACCAGCGAGCGTCCAAGACCTTGGGCACAAGGGACATCCTCCTGCCTCATTCTCTTTTCCGTGACCGTTCTAGCCAGGGCTCTTCAGCCTTTTTTGATCGTTCTTTGCCCCCTTTTCATTTTTTTGTCACCACTTTTTTCTTTTTAACTTTTATTTGGAAATTTTTTGTGGGCGCTTCGCTCCTAATCTTCCCTTTTCAGTTGGTTAATGTCTACTATAAACCTGTGTTAGGAGCGGGCTTCCTCCACCTTTATTTTTGTTGCTGCTTTCAACCATGGAACTTCCACGCAAGGGGTGGAATGCTTAGGAAAATTCGTCGTTCACCCTACCTTGGCTAACGAAAAATAACCTTGGGCCATATCGCTCTTTCGCCTAATTAAGCTGACCTTGCGCCGATGAAATTCGTGATCTTCGATGCTGGCACACCCTTCAATTTACGTGCACGGATCCAGTGAGCCTCTCCAATCCTTAGCATTATTCCTTTCTTCAAAATCAATGCTTCAGGACAAATTTTACGCCATAAATAAACATTCTCTCTTATGCCTAAATAGTCGAGTTTTGTATAGCAGTGGTGTCTGTCTCCAGCTACCCGGTAACACTTCAAGGGGTTCCAATGCCATACGTCTCCCACCTCAGATTTTTGGGCATTATCATTGACCGCGATCTGTTATGGTCGAGGCATATAAATATGCTAAATAAAAGACACTCTTTTTTGCCATGTCCTTCGCTTCGCAGCAGACAATAAATGGGGCCCAACGGAGCGATCCTTGCTAAGACTTTACTATACCCTCTTTATAAGCTACATTTGTTACAGCCATTCTGCACTCTCTACCATGAGCATTTCCTGCTCGCGGACATTCGAGAGTGTCCGAGCACAGGCGCTCAAGATATGCCTCGGATTATCACGTTGTGCCTCGAAGGCACGATTGATGGCACGATTGTTGAATCTCGTTCATGCCCAAAATCGATCTACCCGTCACATGAACCACTTCGTGTATATTTTTCGCGCGCTTACACGGCACCGCTGTCACCCGCTGACGAAGATTTTTGATGAGGGACCCGACAGCAGTTTTTCACGTGCACTGCGCTACCATCAATCCTAATTGCCACCAGACTATGCCCTGCCGCATCATCTCTTGCAACCACCATGGGTGACTGCTCAGCCTTCAGTATGCCTGCATGCCCCTGGCATACTAAGGAAATCTGTGATGCCGGATAGCGGACTGAAACAACTTGCTCTTGCCAACATCTAGCCAGAATACCAAAACTGCATATACGTATACACTGACGGATCTGCGTCACCAAAGGCATCACCAGCAGCTTTGGTAATCCCCGTTCAGCAGACGACTCGCAGATTCTTTTAGGACACAAGTCTACTTCAACCGCTGCAGAGCTTGAGGCCTTTCGGGAATCGATTCACCACATTTGCGGAGAACCGCCAAGTTGAGTTTCTCCTCTTCAGACGGCGCCAGTTGCAATCCCCTTCATGTGGCGATAAGAGGAATCACCTTGTTTATGATGAAGTGGAGCTTTCTTGATGACGCGGTGGCTCTAACTCGCAGACATTAACGTTACTACAGGAAAGGAGAAGGTTAGCTAATTATTTACAACACAAATAAAACAAGAAGAAACGAGCAAGGAGAAAACTATATACAACATGACTAAATCGTTGACCAGACGAATTAAGTCCTGGTTCAACCCAGAGCGCTTACATTTAAACCCTCTGTCTCCGTCCTTAGCGGGGACAGCAACCAATAAGGTTACAAGCGACTCACCTCACCAATCAGTGGTTAGGAAAAGAAAAATAAGGTTTCCGCCAACTAATCACAGATTGGGGAAAGAGTACTGAATAAACATTAGGGAAAGGAGAGGTTCCAATGAAACACACAAACAGCACAACCACGACTACCATTTCCCAAGACACCACAGTTGTTTACAGAAACAAAAATGGAAAAAGAGAGGAAGGCAATCGTTAAGGAAATAATGCGCTTCATGGTCACTCGACTCCTACCCAGCCGTATCTCCTTCCTTCCCGAAGCCTCTGCAACCCCTTGACGACGCACACATGCCGACAGCTGTACCTGCCTAAGCTTCTTCAAGACGGGTTATGCCCGTGACAGCGCGAAGTAAACAAGGACGTCGGCTGCAAGAAGGGGAGGCAGGGACGGGACGGGTCCCTCTGTTGGCGACGCACGGATTACAAAACAACCACTTCCGACCCCACTTGTGCGGCCTTCCTCGCGAACACGAAAGCGTCTAGTTCACGGAAATGTCAGCGAACTTCACACGCCTCAGGATTGGTGCATTTTCACTGACACCTAGCCTTCGCTACAAATTTTGATATGCTTCCTACGCCACAACGCCTACCAAGATCTGGCTCTTGATATCATTAAAATCCTGTCACCTGCTCAGGAAAAAGCCACCTATAGTCTTCCAGTGGATCCCTGGACACTGCGGACTCGATAGAAATGAGACCGCCTACGCTTAAGCAAGGAGCGCCTTCAGCAGTGGCCTGCACACAGCTGTGCCGTTCTCTAGTCCGGACACAACTTGTCTCCTTTCGGGATCTCTGAGGAGTGCGACGGCTAGATACTGGGCCCGCCAGACACTGGACACATCGCGCCTTAAACGGCTAGATCCGGCGATGACCTTTTCTCTTCCTCGCGGAATACCACGCCCGATTGCATGTATAATCCATAGGTTACGTTCAAACGTCGCCTTCACGCGCAAGTAATTGCACTTAATAGGACAAGCGGACTTCCCGGACTGTGCCACATGTGACGTGCTAGAGACTGTCGAACATGTTTTAGTGGCGTGCCCAGCATATGCACGAGAAAGACTCAAGCTAGCATCTGCTTTGAAGTCTCTTGACACCAGGCCCCTCTAGGAGGGTTTGATCCTCGGCGCTTGGCCAGATAGTTCGAAAACTCTACAGGCAACGCGAGCGCTCTCACGCTTTTTAAGCGACACGGGTCTTGCCTCGCGTTTGTGATGTTAGAAAGTGTGCCTTGTTTTCTTCTTTTTCTTTTTTCTGCTGCCTCCTCCCAACATCATCATCACCCGTCGTGACCCTCTTTTTTCTCCTCTTCCCGTTCCCCAGCGCTGAGTAACAGGCCAGATATTTATTTTTTCGGCCAACCTCTCTGCCCTTCTCGTCAGTAAACCCTGTCTCTGTCTCTGCCTCTCTCTCGAGAGAGAGAATATCGAAATGCTGAGTGCAACATTGCAAGAGCTATTCGAGGATCAACGTTCCGGAACGTTGTGTGCTATCGTTTGAGGGTTCGTTCTCTCGGTTACTTCGTTGTCATTTTGAGGCACCGGCTTTCCTCAAGGCCTCATCTCTTCATTGAAAATAAATGCATGGCCGGGATTCTAATTTACACGTTACATGTGCAACACCAGTCGCAACACACCCACCTGTGCTACTTTTTGAGTGGTTTAATTTCCGTTACATTCATTTTTATTCTAACAGCTGTGAAGCTGATTCGCCGATATGCGCGTTTTACGCCGTGTTTTATGTCCCACCCATCCCAAATGTTTGCAAATTATATTTCCCGTGAGTGGAACGGGTGCCAGACTGCTCAGGTGTTAAGTAGTATACGAGCAGGAGAAAGACCATCAGGAAATCCGCTTTCCTAGTCGTATCGGTGCAAAAAGAAAAGAACGCAGCCGTTTTGAAAATAAGCGCCTGTGCCTACGCTTATGATCCAGCAGCAGGAAACATATCGTAAAACACTTCCTACATATAGCGAGTGCGAAATATTGCCTGCAGGTCACAAACCAAGTACTGAACACGTGAATTCATATAAAAAAGGAGCGTTTCATTGCAATGACAAGTGCGTAATGACATAGAGAGTTCACTGCTTATACCTAATGACCGAATTGGCGCAGAGATATGACAGTTTGTGAGTTTTTGAGGAACTTGTTAAAAATGACACAGCGATTTTGGGAGGCAAAAAATATCATCAATCCTTTTTTATTGGCTCAGCATGAGATGTCTTTACTCGATATATGACCGACACATTTGCCCGACAAAAAGTTTCTAAACACGTGAACATTCAGCATGGCTTAGTCTTAACTGCGTTTACAACTGCTGCACCCTAGCGAAAAGCTTTTCTTTGTCCAAGCTGGGGTCGAGCTTGACTTTAAGCTCCAGATCCAGAAAACAAAGGATATCTTCGACGTTTGTGGCGAAGCGCTGTTCCACAACTTCTCCAAGCTCGTTGGAATCACAGCGTCGCCGAGTGAATTTCTTGTTGCGAAGTGTCAGCCAACAGTTCCCGTCATAGCGGCTGACGGCCAACACATCGCGGAAGACCACTCCCGGATAGGTAGGGAAGTACCAGGACTTGTCCACAAAGTCGGGCCACTCGTGCGAGTATGCAAACACTTGGTACAACGGCAGCCAGCAATAATCCTCGTCCTCTCGCTGTCTTCGATATTTCATGGATACCTCGATCGGTTTCGCCCAATCTTCTTCGACGGTACTCAAGCGGTACGGAGACGCGTCACCATCCAGGGGCAGTGCGCGCCTCGGAGAGGGACCTCCAAATCCAACGTCGACCAGGAACCGACCTTCCGACCCATGCCCAGCTTTCCCATCGAGACTTACGCAGAGAACCATATGATCGACTGGTGCAAGCGGCGCGTCCTCAGGAACTGCCCAACGCATCCTTGCGCAGCGGACTTCAACATGGTAGCCGAAGGATAGCAGCAGACGAGCAAAGAGGGAGTTCAGCTCAAAGCAATTTCCTCCTCGACCTTGCTCCACGACTTTAGAGAAGACGGCTCCGGCTTCTAGCGATCCTTGGCGTTCCAAGAATGTGTCGATACCTTGGAAGGGAATCTGCTCGAGGTGTGCAGCAATAAGGGCATTCAGGCTTTCTAAGTCGGCTGTGGCAGGAGCAGGCACTTTCAGAATATGTAGATAGGACTCGATCTGCGACAAAGAGAGGGTTCCGAGCGTGAAGTCTCCGTAGTCTAAAGATTCCTTCGGTGTCTTCTTGCTTGCCTCCGCATCTGGCGACTGGCAAATGTCCTGGCTGTCTACCGCAGAACCGCCACAAGTTATCTGTGTTGCCATTGTTCGTGAAGAACGTGCTCTGGCTGCCTGAGAGATTCTCTCCTGCTCTGAGTAGTGACACGTTTGGATAATGTAGACTGCGCAGAAAATGAACCAGTACCGCCAGAGCGCAGCTGTCACGTGCCGAGGAACCGGATGTGGGAACGGGCGACGCCCTCAGAACTATTGCAGCTGGCGCCGACGGATATCATAGCAACTCGGAATAAGGGTAGAGGCCATTAAAAGCTTCGACAAGAAAAACAAAAGTACCGAAGCTTTCACTTTTTTCACTTTTTCTGTGTGCCGTAGGCAATGTAAACAGGGCACTGACGATTACACCCTGCCACGTCGCTCTCACGAGTTCGAATGTTTGTTCTGAGCAGTCCAGTCAAAGTCAAACAAGTGTGCACTGTTTATTAGGGCGAGAGCACTAATCTGGAGGTGCAGAGCCTAGCAAAACTGTCTAGCGTTTCTTTTTCTGAGAGCAACCTGTATCGCAAAAATTTCACCGGTAGAAGCACCTGCCACGCTGGGCAGTGGCGCACCGCTTAACCGCTGCACCACCGCTCCAGAAGTGGTTAGAGGACTCCCAGGGATCTAGAAATGTTCATTAAGGAAAGGCCTGTTCTGCATATACGGATACGCCGTATATTCGCACTGTATATGAATGTTGTAAACATCCTCTCTCTTTTTTGCTATTATACGTGTTTTTTTCATTTTTTTCAAAGCATACAAAGCTCTTGAGGGCACATTTTGTGCTTCTGCGGTGAGAACTTCTCTCAAGCCTGTTTATGCACTATGTTTACGGATAAGACGATGGCTTCTCAAGCGTTCGTGAAAAAAAGACTACTACCTTTTTTCGAAGAATGTACATAACTCGCTGAATGCAAATGACACCGCCTCTATAGCGGAAGTGGTCTGGCATGATAAGTGCAGTCTTCTCTCGATTTCCGTCGCCCGCGTCAACATCCGCTGGTTGGATCAGTGTCTAAAGCGCTCTATTCTTGAGGAGACGGTCACAGTCTTCAATACACTACAACAGCCACATTTAAATGAGGACTGAAAGCAAAACGGCCCCTTGGCAGCGTGACATCACTCCGCGTTAATTCAATGTGTTTGAAGGCAAACCCCCAAGTAGCTATATATTGATAATAAGCGGGCAATTATTGATTAGCATGCGCCAAGCAAAGCCATATAACTAGAAAGGAAAGCTCTAAAGCTTTCTCAGAAACTCCGCATTTCAAGGCAAATTCTTCCTGGCCCAGGCTCGGGCGCCGGAATGCCGACTATCCGGGGCAGTCGCTCTAGCAACTGAGCCAATTAGGAAGACTAGCAGAGGGCAGGGCGAATCCAAATTAATCAACTTGAATATAGGGAACGCTGTTCACTGTGTTTCAAGGGAGCCCCCTAAATGAACTAGATGAAGTACGTTAGAGAACCACAGGCGTTCAAAGTTCATCTATTTTCTATACACTCAGAGCCAATGGCATTAAAGGGGTGATTGGGCTGAGCCTAACAAATTATTGGGTACATTTCATGAATCTGCATAATAATAATAATTGGGTTTTTTTGGAGGGTGGAAGGAAATGGCGCAGTATCTATCTCATTTATCGTTGGACACCTGAACCGCGCCGTAAGATAAGGGATAAAGGAGGGAGTGAAAGAAGAAAGGAATAGAGAGGCGACGTAGTGTAGGGCTCCGGAATAATTTCGACCATCTGGGGATGTTTAACGTGCACTGACATCGCACAGCACACGGGCACCTTAGCGTTTTTCCTCCATAAAAACGCAGCCGCCGCGGTCGGGTTCGAACCCGGGAACTCCGGATCAGTAGCCGAGAGCCCTAACCACTGAGCTACCGCGGCGGGCATAAATCTGCAAGTAAAGACTAATTTCTGCTGATTCTCTAATGTCTTACCCCGCGTCTTAAGACTTCTGTTTCAAAACTTCTGGGCCTCCAGGTTCTTGCATGGCACATCCCTCCTCACAGCCACGTTCTGCTAATTCCTTCGTATTCCTACATTTCGCACTGGCGACACTCAGCTTTCACAGCGGTAGTCACAGCCCCAGCGCAATGGGGCACCCACATCGCACACTATCACGCTCACGGTACCCTACCAAATTTGAAAGGATGTAAACAACGCATTTAGTGCAGAAAAGTCGCGAAAAATTTAACCTTTTCTTTTCGGAGAGTCCCTTTCTCATTATGTTTATTGTAGTTCAAGGCGCACTAATGGGTCTCTGCAGAGATCCGAAGCTCTCCACAATGGCGTCTCTCTAAGGCAACGCATAAATTTTTGCCGCTAAAACCCGCGTACTGTCCATGCTATGAGGTCTTCGATCTGCTAGTATCTGCTTTCTAGACTAATCCGGAAGAAGCAGATGGCGTGAATAATTTCGTCCAGGGTGAGAACGATACTTTCGAAGCTTTGGACACCTTTTTCCATCGTGGTGTTATATTCGTAAGGTGCCTTCGGTATAAAATAGTAAAGCACCCCATTTGCATATCACAGGCAGGTCTATTCGTGCCAGAATGATTTTGGATAATGTCACGCAGCATTCGAACTAATGGGGAGCGGCCGATTTTTTGTTTTCGCGTCTACACACGATAGGGAATTTGGCAGCGATGGCTCGATGGTCGCCACAAGATAGGCAGACCCCTGACGACAGAACCAAAACAGTCGCCATAACTTGAAAGTAGACTTGAAAACTAAACTTGTCCAGGCAGCGCTGGTGCAAATTACCCAATAAGGCCCCTTGCACGGCTTGGACTTTTGTGGACGAAAGCTGAATGGGCAATACACTGTTAAGCACAGCGACTTTCGCGAAGAAGCCATTCATCGTGCGATCAATACAGTGGCCGCACTCATGGTCAGACTTCAATCCAGACTTCATTGCAGGCATTCTTGGCCAGCTTTCGTGTTTAGGCGATCCCAAAAACGAGTCAGGCTTCTCATGATCCTTTTTTCACGGCCGAGTGGTGTAACACACACT
Source organism: Amblyomma americanum (assembly GCF_052857255.1). NCBI lineage: Eukaryota > Metazoa > Arthropoda > Arachnida > Ixodida > Ixodidae > Amblyomma > Amblyomma americanum. Next base: position 104,965,773 of record NC_135503.1, on the reverse strand, counting down.
GTGTTCAGTACGCTCAATGATGGCTCAGTTCATCAGCGGTGCGTATCAGAAGTGCTGGCGAATAATTTATACTTTGTTGAACGTGATATTTGTCTACTTACGGTGTCATTGAGGGACCTGCTGGTGCTACGTTTCCTAACACCACACTGCACTACACAAAAGCGCTGAGAATACAATGGTGCAAACTTGTGCGGGGCACTACGCAGTCAGCCATGAGCAGTAATAAAAAGATGTTAACAAAGAATTTCAAATCCTGAAATGGCGACAAAGGCCGTGCCTTAGAATTTTACTGCAAAAGGAAGAACTACAGTGATACCTGCGATGGGGTAAACGAGCCCAAGAATAAGATTTAAAAAGCAGAGGCGTGGAGAACCACTGAAGGTGACGGAACAAAAATGATAGTCGATTTGCGTAGTTGCGCTTGTCAAAAATTTGGAGCCCAGGGGGTTTGTTTCTAAGCCGTGTATGTTAGGTTTCTGTAGTATTTTCGAAAGTCCTAGCCGACGGAAGGGGCAAGACCAAAAATCTACTTTCCTTTAGCGGATTTTGAACGCTGAGGATGCAGTGCGAACCACACTGTGTGGCTCGGAAGCAAACCACTGGGGCTGAAAACTTCTCACAAAGGGTGGGCATCCGATTGTTGCTATGATGATTCTTAAGTCTTAAACGACAATATGTGAGGCGCCATAGACACCTATCGACGGAAGCAGGAAGAGGTTGTGTAAAGCTTTAGCTTTTGGATAATGACCGCTCTTAGTTAGCCATCAATTTAGGTTGAAGAATCGGAATCACACAGCAGCTATGTGTTAAATTATTATAAGCAGCTACTTCAACAATACAAAAGAAAGCTAACAGGACGTGCCTGAATCAAATGCATTTTTGAACCGCATCGCGCGTTAGACCGTTTACAGAAAAATCTGCTGTTATTGTTGGAGGTATAAATATTCAGCACGACATGTAGCATCCCGGATGCGAATAAATCTCGGCACATTACTCTTCTTTATGCTTGTACCAACGTTATCACACTTCAAACTGGCATGAACGCACATACAGCGATGTGCCTCGATATGAGCGTCGCAAACATGATCACGAGGAATTTGCAAGAGACGTCACAAGATGCGTTGTCTGTGATTTTGGTGTCAGCTGCACCGTCTTTCGACTACTATTCTCCGCTCACCTAGAGTAAACATCCCACTGAAAATAAATTTTTCTTAAACTTATTATTTGTGTATTTTTCAATTTTCTTAGGTTGCTCTGAAATTTCAAATGTTTCTTGCGGCGCACCATAAGGCAAGAAAATATTCAAGGTTACAGGGAAGAAACTGTGGTTCCCGAACTTAGCTATGCGTCAAAAGCGAACACATTTCTATTGAAACTTATGCAAGTTGCTTGTATCTTCGAGTCAAAAGTTACTCGAAAGTGGCAAAGCTTGAAACAACGCCAACGAACATTTTCATTTCATCATTAAAAGATAATGGTTAGGTCATGCTGTCTAGGGGCCCAACCTTGCTTTGAAGGTCAAGAGTCTGCAGCGATGAATACGAAGACCGAACGCTAAGCCCTTAATGGACCAAACAAAGTTTTTCTCTCTCTCTCTCTCGATGGGGGCTCATGTGGCAGTGCGGCCTCCTCCTTATAGAATTTGTAGTTGGATCAAATAGATTAAATCATAATTACGTATTAGATGCAGCAAACAAATTCTTCAACGCTACGCGCTGTCACGACAAGTAAAATATGTTTTTTTCATAAAAGAATGTAGTCGTATTTCCAAAAAACTGTGGCAGAACTAACTGATATCAATGCTTCCATCTTTTTTGTGCATTTAGTAAGTTAAGAAAATGTCTCATGAATTATAGAACTGTATCAGTTGGTAGCGAGCAAAGTAGTGAATGTCCCTGATATGAATGATCAAGTTGAGTACAAATATTTTAACAAATCTTTTTCATTCAAGAACCTCATTTATAATTTTTACATATGCAATGGCCAGGAAAAAATCTCAGTGACACTGTCCTTCGTTGCAGTCTATTGCGTGTGTGCAGCTGTCATTGGTCTAATATTGTAAGTAATTGCAACAAAATTATAATCGCAACAGAGAGCCCCTTTTATAAGGAGGAGTTCTGCAAAATATACATTGGACATGCTAAGATACAGTAGAATATCACAAATGCGAAGATACAGATTGAGAAATGGCAAAAAAGCGTCGCTGGAAACAAAATTTACTGCATGTATACAGAAGACATGGCAAGAAGATAATTAAATATACGTATATTCGGTAATAAATCTACATATCTCAGCAAAAGTTGCTGTATATAATTAGTCAAACAACCCAAATAAACACGTTTCGCAATCACAGATAGTACCCTTTGCGCATAAAGAGACAGACTATTCTGCAAGAATAAAACTTTGATCGCAGAAATCGTGATATGTATTTGGGCCATGCTCAGGTCGCGACAGCAGCATATCAATAGCATTAGAGGAAGAGTGCAGAAATCAATACAAAAATGTGTATTTCTGCTGCCTGCAAAGTGGCAGCAATCGTTCTGCACAGCAAATTAAAGAAGGATATTTTTCTGGTTCAAAAAAGAAGTAAAAGCAGGTAGCTAAAAAAAGCAAAGAAAAAGACAAACGAAAGCCGCAGGTGATGTGACAGGTTGAACCACACAATATCCAAGAGCAGTTGTTGGGAAACGCCGTGAGGGTCGGGCTTTTAATGAGCAGGGTCGATAAAATTGGTTAAATTTGTCCTGGTAATTTTTGTATTCGCAAGATAACTTTCATCATGACGCTGTTACACTAAACGGCAAAATTTTCTGTTTTCTGCGGTTTTAATGGCTATTGAATAGTCTACGTTTCCTTAATTACGCGTTTATTGAAATGAAGGAACAGAGCTTTGTATTTGCATCGGTTTTGCTGCTTCGCTATGTAAAGGACAAAGTTTAGGAGAAATTTATATTCATGAATAATAATAATTAATAATTGGTTTTTGGGGAAAGGAAATGGCGCAGTATCTGTCTCATATATTGCTGGACACCTGAACCGCGCCGTAAGGGAAGGGATAAAGGAGGGAGTGAAAGAAGAAAGAGGTGCCGTAGTGGAGGGTTCCGGAATAATTTCGACCACCTGGGGATCTTTAACGAGCACTGACATCGCACAGCACACGGGCGCCTCAGCGTTTTTCCTCCATAAAAACGCAGCCGCCGCGGTCGGGTTCGAACCCGGGAACTCCGGATGAGTAGTTGAGCGCCCTAACCACTGACCCACCGCGGCGGGTTATTCATAAAGTTTCGGAATGTTTCGGAATTGAAATCCATGCGCTTCGTAGATTCCGCGGCTGCCGCGAGATGCCGCGACGAGCCTGCTCGTCATCGAAACGTCCTTGAAACTTTGTGCTCGGATGGGGCTTTTTGCTTTATGCGGTTCCAGGTGCAAATTGCCACGAAATCCAGCTCGAGTTCGCAATTTTCACGCCAAAATGTCTTTTCGAGCGTGAAAAAGATCGTAGACAAAATCCAGCATGAATTCCAGCGCTGGTGGTTGTTTTGGTCGGCGGTGCATAACAGTACGAAATATTTCTAGGGGGACTGAACCCCATAGTATATGTACACAATAGTATATGTACAATAGTATGTGTATATGGGATACACAATAGTATATGTGTATGGAATAGTATATGCACACACGTGCGTAATAAATCAGCAGTTGAAACTCAGCGCTCATGTCGTCGTGTTTGTTCCATCCTGGTGTTTTTCCGCGCTGTTTTACCGTGAACCCCATAAGCCACCCCCGGGCTACGCTCCTGCTCTTAGCAATATTACTAAAATGCACTCAATATTTCATCAGTATGCGTTTCAAACGTACCATGTAGCACATGTAAGCTCCTAACGTGACCTCGAAGTAAAGATGTGTGTTAAAATCATATGAACTAAACTGTCTTTTTTACATACAAACATAACACCCCCTCCTTCAATCAGGCGTGCGGTTACGCCTGTTGATAACTAAGACGCCACTGCACTCAATATCTAAGTCATTAGAAATTCCTCGACATATCTGAAATGGTACAGAATGTGTTATAGGAGAAAATGGCTGTGGTTTAGCTCTGGCTAAACCTGGAGTGACGCGATAGCTACAGCTGACCGAGTGGAACTCGCTCAGTCGAATTGCAGACAGTCTTTCGCCGCTGCGTTTCGCTGGCTGTTCCTTCATCTTCGTCCCTGGACGCGGATTTACTCTCTCCATCTCCACTCCTCCCCCATTCTGTTTCGCCAGCGCACCGCGCCGCCGGTACCTGCCACGACGGCCGTGGCGCCGCCGCCGTGGGTAATGTAGGCGCGCGGTGCCCACACCAGCTGTTTTTTCATACGTCACTCTGCGCATGCGCACAACTGACGAGGCAGGCGGCGTTCACTTCGCTATAGTGAACTAGAATACTGGGGCCGTATCCACGAAAGAGTTCACTTTGGAACGCGTTCGCTTTGCCATGACGTCGATTTGACGTAGGCATCCGGGGGAGAAGGATGGGACGAACACTGCTGGAGGCCGAGGGGGCAGGCAACAGCCAAACGGCTTTGTTGGGCGGTCTCATCTCGGCTGCTTGTATGTTTAAAGGGCTATATGCTAACTTCGGCGCGTTTTTAACCTCTCGTGCGCACACACACGATTGCCTGAGCGACAGCCAAAATCGTCCGGCTCACAGACGACTGCGGGAGCCGTATAGTTGCCTCGCTGCCGTCTGTCGACTGGAAGCCCCCGGTAGCGAAGAACCGTAGTGCGCAGAGTATTTTGTGCTCTGTTGTGAGCGCACTTTTCCTCGTTGGTCCAAGGTGGGGGTTTTAGCTCTTCGCATAGCCGGCGTACAAGTCCCTTCGACAGCCTGAAATGCCTTCGCAACGCATTGTCACGCATGTCGAAAGGATTGTCATGCACGCGCGACAGCCGATGCTGCCGATAACATTCGCTGAGCGCCGCTAACAACAGCAGGCCGACGGGAGGTACCGGCATGTTTCTTCTCTCGCCGAAGCGAACGCCACTTTCTGAGTTCCACACACAGCGACCGAACGCGTTCGCTTTCACTTGATTGACATGTCTCGTGACGTAAACAAAATACGTGGTCCCGCATCCGTGAAGTGATGTCACCCCCAGCGGTGACGACACACGGCCAATGGGGCGAGGTGGCGAGAGTGAAAGCGAACGCGTTCCAAAGCGAACTGTGTCGTGGATTCGGCCCCTGGTCTAGTGTCGCGAACGGAGGCGCGCGGCAGCGGAGCGGCTGAAGCAAAACGCCTCTCCTCGCCGCAAGGGGCGCTACCGCGCCTCTGCCGCCATGCTGGCCGGGCAGTAGGAACGGTTCAACACTTGCTTTTTCGCGCCTCGCTGCTGGTCTTCTAGGTCCTAATTCTGCATCTGTTGATAAGCTTCATTTATTTCTGTCGCACCTGAGTGCATGGGAAAACCAGGCGAATGGAATGCAAGGCTTTTATAAGCAAGACGACAGCTACAGGACTGCGTGCGACACTGTTTTGCGTGTTGTCACTGTTGAAGTACCTAATAGACAGTGAAGGTTTTAGTTACCTGATGACATGTAGAGTAAGCCAGGATCCGGCTGCGCATCTTATCAGAATTGTGCGCCTGCCTTCGTTCTGGCTGCAAAATCCATACCCAGCGTTTGAGCAGACGTTCCTAGTTATACTGTATTCTGCCTTGCATTTAACAACCTTTCGCACTCACTTTCCACTGGAAACCTTGAGCCTGGCATCCTCACTGCCATGTTGTACGCAGATGCTGGCCAGCAAAGCTGTTGCAGTGGCACGCAAGAGCTTGATGACAAATTCTAGCTGCAGGCAACTTGCAGATGCAGCAGGCGCAGCCCTTAATTCTGCAAATACCGCCATACCATTCCAATTTCATTGTAGCATCATATGAAAGGCGGCTAATATTCTAATGGAAAAGCTTGGGCGTATTAATGGTGGAGCATCCTTAAAACACAGCGCTAACAGTTCGAGGGCCCAGAGAAAACAGGTAAGGGGCGATCGAAAGAAACGCGAACAGAGCGTAGCCTATAGGCGCACCGCTGTTCGCATTTCTTTTGACCGCGCTTTAAATTCGGTGGTAGATAAAGGACGCCAGAGTCGTCCGTAATGCTTTCTAGGATGAATTTAACGTCTTTTTCTTACCGCCCAGGTAAAAGCTCGATCAAAAGAAATTCCAACAGCGGAGCTCATAGGCGCCGGGTAGTTCGCGTTTCTTAATGTGTACGTCTCGCCTATGCGGGCTCGTATCGTTAGCGCTGTTTCGTATTGTTAGCTGCACGGTTATGTAGCACAAGAAAAAAATATGGCGTCTTGAAGACAGACTCTGAAGGCTTTCTGAATTCGGTTCTAATCACCAAAGGAAGCGACAGCGAACCCAAGCCAGCCGAGTTCACTCGCATGAACGACAAGGGTGACTTTCGTCCCTCTGCAGGGCCTCCTCTACAAATTGTAGCTGACCTGGAAACTACTTACATGACATGCTTAAGCCTCCTTTAAAGCTACATACAGACAGTACCCTTTATATTGTACAGGTGCTTAAGGCAAAAACAGAGATCTGGCTCTCTGGCCACTGTGAAAATTTTGCAGCCGAGCTCACTGCTGTGGTGCCTAGCTATAACTACTTCTTACATAAAAAAACCGCCTTCCATTTCTGAACGACCGGAAGTAAAAAGTTTCTGGGTACCAGAAAATTAGTCGCTGCGATTAGACCTTGAAAGGACCTGTTAGGGTGAAATTCTATTGCACATTATTTCGGCTGGTTGCTCGAAGCATGTGCCTGCCATGAAGCCAAGGTTTTCTAAAATTTTTATTTTACAAATATTTGCACTTACAATGCAATGCAATGTAATGGGGTGAATTCTTTAATAATCGTGGGTAAATGTTTGTGAATAAAATGCGTTTCTGAGGCCGCTGAACCGCTTCAGGAAGTTATTTAGGAGATCACTCGTACTGCGCCCTCACAGATGAATCACTAAGGTAGCTCAACAGTCGCATTAAACAAAATCAGCTCAGCAAGAGATGCACCTAAACAAATTACATCCACTAGCAAAACTATGAGCATTTCGCATTGCCCTTTCTCGGTAGCAGACAACATAGAGCGACGCGATTTTTCATCATCGCCGAAATGCTCAAAGGAGCGCGGTGGGAAAAAAAAGGTGCCTAGGAGATTACGTTGAAGTTAGATGAAGCCAATGGCATGCAGGTTTCTTAACTAGGAGCGTAATATGCACCCCATCGTTACAACGATGCGGAGAAACATACACAAGCTCCAGAAGCAGCAGCGACGGCGCCGCTAGAAAAAGTGGCAGGGACGCCATCTGGTGGCTTCTACGCCAAAGAGTACGCCCGCGCCCTCCCGTTCGCGCCACTAGACCAGTATTCTAATTCACTATAGCTTCGCCGTGCATGCAGCGGCGAGGCGCGCGGCGCGCACACCATCTGCGGACTATGACGTCACTCCGCGCATGCGCGCAGCTGGCGGAACGGTGGTGCCACGGCTCAGCGCGCAGCCACGCTGACCTCGCGAAGTGGCTGGCGTAGTGTAGCTATCGCTACAAAAGACATGGCTAAAACAACTAGGCACTTCAAAAAACAGGCACATTGAGCTTTCCGGTAGTATTAAGTATTCTCCAAGAATATTGCACCTGTTCGGCCAATCGTATCGGGGTGTTCTGGAACCCAGATATTAAATACATGAAACGATTCCCCGATTGTGAGGTATTACCCACTGAATGAAAATTTATCTTTCTGCCATTTTTTACCCTCCCTGCAGTAACCTGTTTTGAAACTACGTTGTATAAAAATTTTTTCTTTACCCATAACATTTTATGTTTAGGAAACAAGTCTTATTACTACGTGCTCTCCTTCACAGCCGTATAAATCTAAGATTCAAAATCAATATATGGCGTGATTTAGACGCATAAATCAGTAACATGCTCCAGCTCTTCTGCCGACACGGCACTGACCGATATATTCCTAACAAGCGTCGACCGACGGCCAAAACTCACATAAGAAGACCTTATCGAGATTTGATGAAGTTCATGACTTAATCACTGGTTTAAACGGTAATTATAAACATGAAAGATCTGATGAAAAGGTACTCAGTTTCACACCGAATGGCCTGGGACTGCAGTCTACACATGCGAAATCTTGGGTAGGATCCTTACAGACAAAACTGCACAAATGTGAACTGGCGTGAAGACACGAGGACGAACACGAAGAAGTTTTATTTTTTGGAAAAAGCCACCTATCAACCAGACAGGGATACACAAAAGCAGACGAAAAAAGAGGCTGAATAAGGATAAGGAATACTCGCAAAGTAACATTAGCAGAGATTAAAACATTGGCAATGATCCATTCAAAAAAACAATTTCTTGACCTGAAGCTGAGAGTGATGGTTTTCTCGCACAGAACCTCTTTACATATTAAACTATATTACAGTTATGCCCCTTTTCAATCTCTCTTTTGATGTACCTATGAATTTTGTTTGTTTGTTTTTTACATCAGAAAACACTTTCAGCTTTACAATTGGATGGGATATGGCTGGGATAGGCGATTTTCTTCGTTCTCTTATGCTGGCATGCTCTGCCGTTAAAGCACTGGTTTGTTCGATTAATGTAATCACGGCTACAGCTTAAAGGCACTGCGTACATGACTTCGGCGCTATAGCTTTAAGGGGGTATACAGATAGCACCACGTAGACTTTGCACTTGCTTGTCACCTTCTTGAGAATATGTGGGAGGCGGGGAATATATGAAATAACGATTATCGGCTGCTTTTCCTTCTTCTTTTCGCCGTGATCCGCCTTCGACGTTGGCTTCCCTTTTTTTTACTAGTCTCACAAATGCTAAAAATCATGTGTTCTCGGTAGACAACTAGGCGCAATCGTTTGGTTTGACAGTCAACGCTCTATGCAATCTCATGCTCACAAGTCTTTTCCGACGCTGCATTTAAGCAGTTCGCCGCTATTCCTACATTGATCAGTCTGGAATGCGTCCTATTAAAAGGAAGTAGTCCTTTGGATGACCTGACGTTATAAAATCAGCATACATATCCGTCTTCTTTAAAAACCATTGTAAATCAGGAACTCAAGGCTGTTATTGCTGGGCGCTTCTAAGGGTGAAACTGATCCCCTCAGATGCTTCAACAAACATGGTGTCGATGTCAGAAGAAATCCTATATAGAGACGGTCACTTTTAGACCAAGAAATTTTTCTTTATGAACTGTTCATTGCCCACGTTTTAAACTCAGCTTATGTTACTTCGAGAGTGTATCTTATACTTTTTGAACCTCTTTTTTTCGTCTTCATTTGTGTATTCCTGTGTGCGTTAATACTTCTTTTTCCTAAAAATAAAGCAGTTAGTAGTTGGCACCAGTCCTGTGTTTAATCGTTAGTCCTCGTGTCTTCGCGCCAGTTCGCATTTGTGCAATTCTTTCTTGTTATAACAAACTAGCTCTAAATTAAGTAGTCCTAGGTCCTTAAAGTTTTGTGCTCCAGTTCTCCGATTACAATGTGGTCATTCAAAGTGTGCTTGTTCTACAACGCCAGGTTAGCTAACTCCCTTTATATGCTTCGCTCTAACGGCTCCAAGCATATAAATAAAGTGGTCACTCTTTCATATAAAGAGCTCCACAATAGTAAAATGCTCGCATTATATTAATTTGGCCACTTCAAGTTTCGTAGTAGCAACTTGACGCGTACAGCATACCCGATATTTTTTTTTTTTTTGTGAAGGCAAGCTCTCCCAGAAAACCAAGGGCTGCCGCACTTCCAACCTGGTGGACTTCTTTACCATGCAGCATGGCTTCCTTTCAGAACCTCTAGATGACGAGACGAACTCTCCCCCTCGCCCACGGGAAGTCTACATAAAGTCTCAGACGTGCTATAGGACCCCACTACATTGCTAGGAAGCGAGCTGCTTTCACCATATTATTTTCCCAAAGCCTGTGAAAAACAGGTCGCACGAATTCTTAAACGCTTGAGCAAATACTGTAATTGTTTTCGGGTGATCTCTCGTTCGCCGACTTCTGTAGCACGTAGAATGCAAACTAGTATTATTGAAAACCTCAATCTTGTACGACCACAGTACGACCACACAAGGGGTTGTCAGCGGATTTTCATTTCCATGGAGTCTTTATGAGCGTATCCGCACAGATCCCGCATGCACCTTAACCATGTTTTTTTTTTTTTGTAGCGAAAGCTACATTGTCCACGAACTCGCACTTTCGCCGTGCTCGCTTTCTCACTGTGGTCGCACTGCACCGCGTGACCAACCGTTTGACTGGTCACGTCACCACCCGCGTGACGAACCACGTGACAACTTTTAGCCGGATAACCAGACTACCCTGGACTTACAATCAAGATTAACCAAGGCTAACCAAGCTATGCCTTAGCTTTCGCTACGTATATCCAGGCATAGCCAAGCTAATCCACTGCCAATTGTTTTTCACGCACCTTTTGGAGTTGCCAGATAACTCCGGTGTGTGTTGGTGTGTATATGCATGTAGATGCTCATTTTGTGAGCTTTCAGTACTGCGCACAAAAATCCTTTATTCTTGCAATCTCTCCAACTAGACAAACTTGCGGTGCCATCTAGCCTTACGTTCCCACAACATTGCTGATTTCTTCTCTTGTGATCTCGAAACCACAAGGTGTCGAGAGTACTAAAGAAAACTGCTCAAAACTTTAGAATATTCGCAAGTGTCCTGATAATTAATCCAAAAATCGGGAAGCTGTATTCACCCTTAACCTCCTCCAAAGCGCTAAATCAGATGACGCTGACTTCTACCCAAGGATGTATGAATGTCCTGGGGCCCTATTGTCTAACGATTATGTAAGCTTTCATATGATTTCGCCGTGTCATGAATTTTAAAGAAACATTCGACGGCACGCTTGAACTCCGCCTTAAGGATATGACGCGATAACGTAACTAGTTCCTACATAAGCAAAAGGTCATTTTTTCTACCTTACATAGATCCTTAGGAATCCTCATATCTCTCCTGGAACAGCGGTGCAATGGTTAAACGATGCGCCAGTGCCCCGAGAAAGCAGGTGCTCCCATCGGCGGGCCTTGTGCGGCCCAGGCTGGTCTTCTCGAGCGACCAATCATTAATTCAACTTCCACCCGCCACGGCGGGCAGTTCGCTCACTATCCGGTAGGCAGGTTGCTATGACGCCGCAAGGTCAGGTGATCTAGGTGGCTTTCTGAGCATCACAAGCCAGATACATTCTTGTGATTTTTCGCTCACAACGCCGACTCCGACAAAGCCGACACCTTTAACGCCATCGCGTTAAAACAGTGGGAAATGGCGAAGCAAACCACCAACCACAGGCACCGCCAGTGAGGTCGCGACGCCGCAGCTGGTCAGTCACCAGAACCCATGCTCCGCCTATTCGTAGTTCACCTACCACACCATTTCTTTCCCGATAAGAGATTCACTTCCATAAAGCTCGTCATGCGAGCAAAATGTTCCTTCGTGCGACTCATCTGTTTGCTTTGGCGCCAGTCCACCAGCGTGGCATGCATGTTTAGCGAGTTTCTCATCATGGATATCTTTCTGTCATTACCAGCGTTACCTCATTCCTCACGCGCTACATCACTGGGAGCACCAACCAATGAAAGAAAATGAAATGAAATGAAATGTGAGCTACATCAACCATTGCATAATAAGGCTCCAGAAGGAACTCAGAACCAGCTCCACTGGAAACTAAACGGTCAGCTTTTGGACGCCAGCTCCATCTCTAAGAAGTGACGCGAAGAATGTCAAATTATTCCCAGCCTTTTTTTTTTTATGGAGGAAATACGCTAAGGCGCCCGTGTCCTGTGCAATGTCACTGCACGTTAAAGATCCCCAGGTTGTCAAAATTATTCCGGAGCCCTCCACTACGGCACCTCTCTCTTCCTTTCTTCTTTCACTCCTTCCTTTACCCTTCCCTTACGGCGCGGTTCAGGTGTCCAACGATATATGAGACAGATACTGCGCAATTTCCTTCCCCCAAAACCAATTATTATTATTATTATTATTATTATTCCTAGCCTTTCACGAGAAGAAAAGGACATCGAACGTAAAATTCGCGCAGTCTAACGATTGCTTCATAGTGTTCTTGCTTGTGTCCCAATTTCATGACATGGTATGGTCATGGCTGTCCGTAGCTTAACTAGAGCGCTTTATCTGTGCTCCCATTTTTGTTGAGATCCCAGGCCTTACTATCAGAGGGCTCTGATGACAACTGTGCACAGGTGAAGAGGAATAATAAGAGCCGCACGCTCTACAGGCTCTGCCAGAGCCCAGCTGTAAGAGCAAAGCACTCTACCTGAGCGGATATCATGTGAGCGCTGCAAGATAACGTTGTCGCATGCTAAAAACCTCTACACTGCTTTCAAGGCCCCTGAGCCAATTAACGGCTGGCCTTAAAGCAATGCTCGTAAATCTTTTTTTTCGACGAGCGGTGGTTCCGTTTGCAAGGCAGCGAGAGTTTTCAAAGTTTCTCCCTGGCCTGCAGCTGTGTAACGTTTCGCTGTTTTTTTTTTCAATATTACATGAAACTTAAAAGCGATAAGATGAGGTCTATAATAAAAATTTACCGCCGATCATGCAACGTCATGCGACAAATATGCGACAACATCGAGATTTGTTACGTGTGTGCGTGCCTGCATTTCAGGCGGATCTTGTTCTTGGCGCCAGCGCCCAAACCGTTGCCTTTAAATTCGATGGCGCGACGGGCTGCCGCCGCAGCATTTCCGCCATTGTCAGACGAGTTGAAAGCAATTATGCGCGTCCAAACTCTTCAAAAACAGCATCATAACTGAGCTGACACGTCACCAGAGCTGTGAAATATAAGGCGGTCGCCCTGTAGCGGAATCAGAGCCAATGGCGACTAAGTCCATAAATATCACGTGTTTTCACCAAGCCAGTGGCTACCTTCGATGACGTCATGGCACGCTTCAGCCTGCGCGTTTCTGCTTGGAGGGCCGCCGATACCTTTAGGGGAGCTGGGAAAGTTAAACTACATAAAACTCATGGCGACGACTTTGGCGAAAAGGATTCACAATGCCGTGGTTTTGAACTCTCGCGCCTAAGCAGCGAAATCAGTTATTTCTAGGGATAACCGCATGAGCGATCCCAAAGTGTATGACCTACCAGTGATACACCCCACCCGCCGCAAGTAAAAATCAAGATACTGAAAGCAATTCCAAAATGGTAAAAGACGCCAAAATCTCGAAGTGTATACCAGCAGTTCTCCCTGTCAGTAGCACAATAACCTATAGCTCAGAATTTTTACTACAATTTCTCTCAGAAGCTTATGTGCTGGTCGCACGCTTGTGTGTGGTTTTTTTTTCGGTGCGATAATAGGCAACCCAAGAAAGAATCGAGACCCCTGACTGAAACGATGCTCTCTGAAAACACAATCAATACGATCATTCGTTCATTTTTGCAATTAGCTATAGCGACAGCAGGACAGCTAAGAATGTCAAAATAGCGCACGCGCATCCACAGAGATGATCTCTGAGCGCTCATTCCCAGCAGTTTACGGTCCCACCTCAGAGCACCGGCATCCACCGGCCAGCACAGCTCACGGCCGTTCAACAATGAACCTCTTCACTTAAAGTCTTTTTCTACAGTTACTGACACGCAAGCTCTGGTCGGCTGGTTGACCCTCTACTGCTGCAGGATAATAAGTGACAGATGATAAGCGGCATATTACTTAAGCAGCCCGAGTACAGCTGTAATACAAAAATGCTCGGCTTCACGCATTGAACCCAATGCCGCGAAAGCTGCACTGCACCTATTCACACTTGGTCCGTCCTTGCTAGAAATGTAGGTGTTCATGCGCCCAGAATGGCGGCCAGCGCATCTCGTAATTATAGAGCTGAAGTACCGTCACTGACAACGTGCTGAAATTCGTGCTACCGCTTGCCATGCTTTCTTCCTCTGTTCGCTTAGATATCAAGAGATAAGAGTACAGGCGAGAGAGTAAGGCCTGGCTGTCCGCCATACCCTGGCTTATTGAAAGCCTCACTTAAACACCATATGAAAAGTCCTTGAAACAGTAACATAAACTGATACGTTGCTTGCACAACTAGGGTCTACGACCCCATCAGCTCCAAAAGGTAGTTCGCCATCAGACTGACAAACACAGGTAAACCTAATTTCACTGTTTGTCTGCAATGCGATACCATTCGAAGTTGTTGATGCCTTTGCCAGAAGTGACAGGTGGGTCTCGTGACAACAAGGTTGCTCTTCTCGTGCAGCACCCGCCACGGGTGGCAGGTGCCGGCTTCACACTTACGAGCTTGGTCTGGTACCGTCCCTTCCTAAAGCCAATCAGCATTATCTTGTCTGGTGACATCACATCCCTCCATCTCATTGAATTCTGCGCTCTGGCGACACCACTAGTGATGTCACTGCACGCCAGCTAATCAGCTTTGTTCTGAAAAGCACTGTCTGTCTGCTGTCTGCTCATGTAACGGTTCTATGCGATCGCATAATAGCTGAACACTAGACTGCCTTCCCCACGAATGGCGCTGACAAGCTTGTCCTTTTATACCGCTCAAAGATGTCGCCCAAAGCCTCACCGAGGCTTCGAGAAGTACCAGCGATAACCTGAGGATTGGTTAGGCTTTGATTGTGCACAACCTCTGCGGCTTCCACAGGGTTGCACGCCAAGTGTGAAACGCAGTAGATGAGCATAAAATAGGACGCATGGCATCCCGTTTGACCTGACATCTGGAGCTGGCGGATGCGGCCCTACCTCTACACTAATTACTAGGCCACGAAGCAGTGTGTAGCTGTTAAATGAGAGCATGAGATATTTTATTCTTTTGGGCATGTTTTAGATGTCGAGAACGAGGCAACGAGAGCATTTACCGGTTGCGCTGCCGTTCCGTTAAGTTTATTTAATTCTTTTCTCCCTCAGTGATGGCGTTAAATCTGAACGAACAGTTCACTCCGCACATAAAATAATTTAGCGTGTTGCTTTGCATTAAAAACAACAAATCATTTCATGGGATCGTCGTCTGAGTAACAGTAAGGCTTATCCGCAGCCGTGGTTCTTTAAAGTATATTCAGTTTCCTTATAAAACTCTGACGGAGGCCAAAGGCTGAAAATTATCTTAACTTGAAGGACGGATAGTGCCACGCCACCACGCTTTAGCAGAGTCTGTCACCCCAAATAACTTTTATTGTGACGCAAAGATGTTTACGTGCTGCTAAAACCAGCATCCAAAGGAAGTTCTGTAATAAATTATTGGTATTCTTGAATGAAGGATAGACCTAGCCCGTGGAAATTGGGCTTGTGCCCAGAAAACTAGCGAGCCGTTCCAATCGTTTATGACGCTTGGCTATAAACCCATCTGTAAGATCATGGCGACAGCTTTCATCTTGCTCCGGCCTGCGTGCCGTTCCACTAACAGACGCCACGGGTGCTGACGATTACCTATGATAGATATCTCCCACAAAACAAATGGGAAATAAAAAGCCCAGCTTTACAAGTGCCTCTGCGATACCAAGGCTGTCAATATATCGATAGAATCACGGAAGCCCATGTCCAGTGACATGTCCCGCTCCACATAGTGATCGCCCTCTTCGTTCTGCCGCGGAGGTTAACGCATGCGCAGTGCTGATTGAGTGGCAGTGAGGAGATTCGAGTGCGTCCATCTTGTGAGAGATAAGCGGCGCCACTTAGGCGCTTCGTCCTCAAAGTCGCACTGCCTACCCGCTTTGAGGAAGAATGCTTCATCCTGATGATTGAACATGATTACGCCTGCGTTGCGCGCAGTGTTGTAGGCTTAGCTTAAACGGCGAAAGCGAACCAGTGACGTGGGTTGCTAGCAGTGATCAGAAGTTATTTTCTGATTTCGTTTACCGCCATTTGGCCCTGCAAAGCCAGCTCGATATCGAGGCCATCAAGCACACCAAGTGCTCTGCCAAACAGTTTTCTCCATACCACCATGCAGCGATAAAGGAAACTAAACTTCAGATGGAACCAGAGAAGCAGAGCGCGATCGAGTCGGCCATGTGCAGGGATGACGTTGCGCATCGGAATAGCTTGAATTTTCTTGGCAAGTTAGCCGAGGCGCGTCATATTGCAGCGGGCCGTAGTACACGCTGTGTAATAGAACACCGTCAGCAAGCTGTGTACCCAATTTTCGCAAATCGAGTGCCAGCCAAAATTGAGCTCATGATTCGTCCTTAAAAATTCAGACAAACACTCCATGCCGGGCCCGGTTCAGATGTCATAATATCTTCCTGGGTTTTCTCCTGTCCTTTATCGAGCGTGTAATGGGCGGTGATTTTAGCCTTTCATATTGAAGTGGTTCAGAGGAGCTGAGTATCGCTGCAAATCGATATACTGAGCGCGGAAAAGGCTGTGGTGTTCTTTCGGGGTTCGTCACATCCCACTGTAGGAGAACTTTTGCTTCGCAAAGAGTAGTATGAGATACATGGGCGCCTGGGGGAGCTTTAAAGGCAAATGCCAACTTTTTTGTTGCCTACATTATTTAGTGTTCCAAACTTTTGTTAGTGAAAGGTTTTGACTGTTTTTGGCTCAGCGGAACGTAAACGCTTTGAAAAACTGCGATTAGATAAATTTCCTAAAAATGACATGCAGTATCTGATAGCTGCGCAGCTTCTGAGGCAGATAACACGAGCGGGAGTCTCAAAAGCAGAAGCGAGCGATGGCATGATTGCCCAATCCGTGTATTTTGTTTTCCGATCTAATAAGGTGACATCATAACGATTCAGCTATGTCAAGCATTTTTTGCATCACTAAATGCGAATTGTCCCTATGGTTGCTTAGCTGAAGCACTGCAAGTGCCAGTTTAGTTTACTATAGGTTTAGGCTTCATTCCAGCTCCTACAAAGCAGTAGCCTATGTTTTTTTTCATTAGCAGAGCATAATATATTGAGGTCTCACATATCTTGGGTTTGCAATGGCCCCAGCTGCATTCCACAGAAACACCGCAGCTAGTTGGTCTGTTTTACCACTTTTCTGTATGCGCTTGACAGCCTGGCTGCGCTGGAATGCGTACAGGCATTACTAGAACGCAGCTGCCAGCGCAATAACTGCATCGTGTCCGCATTCCAGCATTTAGAGTTTGACGTCAGGCAACGTCGACTTTCGTTACGAGGCCATGAACTGGCGCCTTGTCGCAAAACCCCTATACTTTCAGTTTTATTTCTTTACGAGAACTTTAAGCTTCTAAGAGCAGGAGGAAGTCGCAAAATGAATGAAATGACAGCTTGGCATCCTGAATAATTTAGAATCTTTTCTGTATTAGCCGACAAATGCTAAGAAGTAAAGTTAACTTTTTATATGCCTAAACGCAGCCTCTTGTGACCGTTTTCTACAGAGCGAAAAACCATCAAGTTGCACCAAATTCCCGAGTAGATATTCAAAGCAGCGGAAAAACATAAACTCAAGGTGTATTAATTTCTGATGTATTAAGGCAAGCTATGAGCACGTCCTAGTTTCCTCATGCTTTAGATTTGAAGGAGTTCTGATGCAATGTAACCGCAGTCTCCGTATCTCAAAAATTTTGAGGAGAGTATTCCTACTTGTTATAACGGCTGATATAAGAAACCATTCCAGTTTTACTGGTTCAGCAAGCTCAGCGATAAAGAGATGAAGCATTCCATTGGGACACATACTCCTTGTTCGTAGGAGTATAATCTTATTTTTCCAGCAACTTCTGCAACCAATCTTTTCTTTGTTTTTGCTTTCCTTCGACAGTTATGCAGGCACACTCCCGCTTGCACCACCAACAATGAGCGGCACATAACGAGCAAGCGGCCGATGACCAGGAACTTTGTACGCATCCTTAACAATGAGTATGTCGGAGCTGTGGCGAGGAAGAACTAGCTCCGACAGCGTTTTGCTTCAAACTGAGATTTTAGTGCAATGTACGCAGTGCGGGGGCCTAGTGTCAACTTCTTCATTGACCGGCGCCACATACGGAGAAAATACAGGCGTGCGACCAGTGCGCGACGCGAGGGGCGACACAGAGCTCGGAAACGTATAGCGGAAGCCACAGCAGCCGCCCAGTGGACATGTTTCGATGAGGACGCACAAGGCGGTGGCAGAGTCGAAGCGAAAGTGGGTGGAAGGACCACGGGCGGAGGAGCGGCAAAATAGGCGGCTTTGAGTCTGTCAGCAGGCACGACATCTTTACGGCAGTTTATATCTAATGTGAACGTCTTAGTCGTACGATTGAGCACGCGGAACGGTCCATTGCAGACCGGTTTTAGGGGTGGATGGACGTAGTCACGCCGGACGAAGACATCGTTGCTCGAGTCCAGATCCGGGCTGACAAGCATGGACCCAGGGCGAGAAGAAGAAAGTAATGTGTCGAAACAAGTTGCGCAGGTCCCATAGACTAATTAGGCAGAATAGCAGCCTCACTGTTAAGCGAATTCCCAGAGGGACTAGTGGAAGGTGGTCATACCAGCCTTTTCGCTTGATAAGTAACAAGAGTAGCCTTCAGTTGTACATGAAGACGTCCAAACATGTCAATCGATGAAAGATAGTAGGCGCTCGGATGGATGTGGCCTACGCCCAGTATGTTGACAAGAGAGGTGAACTGGGCGGATTGAAACTGGTGGTCTCAGTTGGTTTTGACGACGGAAGGGCAGCTGATACCAGACACCCGACCGGCTATGAATGTCGTAGCAACTGTCTCTGCCGTAGTGTCAGCAATGGTCATCATGTCGGTTCAGTGGGTAAAGCGATCCACTCATGTGAGCAAGTAACAGGCCCCACCTGATGACTGGAGATAAACAACAATTTCATTGTAGTCGTGAAAAGCCTCGCGTTGGGCGGCCGAAAAGGAGACGCAGGCGTGACGGTATGCCGATGAACTTTGATGCGCTGGCATTGAAGGCAGTTTCGTGCCCAGCGTCAGGCGTCGGCATTGATGCTTGAGCAAAGGAAGCGAGATGTGACCAGCTTCTGAGTCGCACGGATACTAGAATGGCTCATGTGGTGCAGTTCGTGAAAAATGGCGCGACGGAAATCGAAAGGTGCGTAGGGCAGTGGGATATCAGTGGATATCTCGCAGGTAATGAACATGGAGGAAAGCGGCAACGGACAGTCAGCGAAAGAAAGAGGCTTGGATGAGGAACGAAGCCGATGAAGCTCTGGGTCGTTGCGCTGGGCGGCTGCTAGCTGTGAGATATCCACTGGTGATGGGGACACTAAGGGGCCGACATGGCAAAGTGCATCAGGAGCAGCATTTTATGGCACTTGGAAGTTACGGAGATCCACTCTAAACTCAGAGATAAAGCCCAGTTGGCGGATCTTGCATGTAGTGCAGGTGCTGTGATCTCGTTGGGAGGCAAACATCCAGGCTTATGGTCTGTGACCGCGTTATACTCCCGACCGTCCATGAAGTGGCGAAAATTCTTGATGGCGAGGCGCACCGCGAGGAGTTCTCGACTGAAGGCGCTGTATTTAGCCTCAGGTGGGCTCAGCTTTTGTGAGAAAAGCGAGAGGCTGCCAACCAGAGACGTGCTGATCGAGAACTACGCCGCGTGCCATGCTTCATGCATCGGGGACGAGACGAAGTGGAGCGTCAGGAACGGGCTTTATGAGCCCCGCCGCAGAGCCCGCGCGTGGGCGCTCCACAGACACTACGCCACGGAACCGTATGCCGTTGTTTGGATGCCGCATGCATAGGCGAGGACGTGGTTGTAGCCATCACGAACGCCTCCCTCCAACCGATCGCCACCCTTCACATATCCCCCACTGCCACTTCGGAGGAAGCTGAAAAGGCCGCCATTGCCCTAGCCATCACGCGCACGGATACCCGGTATATACTATCTGAATCTAAATCTTTCATACTAAATTTTTCACGCGGGAGAGTTCACGTCCCTCCAGTTCGCATACTGAAATCTCTCGCCGCACAACCGCCCCGCCACTTGGAGCTCGTATGGGTGCCTGCCCACTCCGGGAATCCGGGAAACGAGACTGCTAACGCTTTAGTCCGAGGTTCTTTCAACCGGGCCGACGACGTCCGATCTAGGGTTCTCACGGGAGCGCATGCATTCATGCAGTGAACGGGTGCAGGACTGCAAAGCCGAGCGTCAGCTCTACGCCCTACCCCACCCCTTCCTCGATAATTATCACCAGACACTTTGGAGGCGGCTCCAAACACGCACCTTACCCTCCCCTCATATAGACTCGCGCTATCGATAAGTCCACACAAACCCCTCGTGTACCCTCTGCCACCACCCCAAACACACTCTCGACCATATCTTTTTCCTCTGCCAAGCGGATCCTCCCCTGCAGGGCGTGGAGCACCTTACCACTTGAGAGGCTTGGGAGACCCTACTGCGCTCCGAACCCCGCCAAGCAAGCCATCGCCGCCGGCCGGGCTGCCAGCGTGATGAGCCTCCGGGACATGAACGTTTCAGTGCAGTGAGGCCGTGTTGCGGCCAAAGAACCCGATTGTCTTAAACTGCCCTGTTTCAAATAGCTTTCACCACCACTAAGCCGGTGGTAGATGGTGCGCAGGTGAGCTTCATGCTCAGAACCGAGGGAGCTTCCCACTAGATCATCGAGGTAGACCAACACGAAGTAGAGACCTCGCCCGACCTCGTTGATAGTTCGTTACAAAATCTGTGCAGCGTTGTGCAATCCAAAAGGCATGCCCACGTACTCAAACAGGTCGAATGGAGTGGTAATGAACGTCTTCGGAATATCAGCGTAAGACCAGATGTCGAAATGTGAGAGCTACTGCACCATTTCCTTTCCTCAAAAGACATGCTTTCACATTCTTCCACCCAAGCAGTCTTAAGTACCCTCGGTAATTTTGTGCTTGTGTATTATTGACTTCTTTCACTTTATTCGAACATATCTTCATAGTTCCATGTCTTTTTTTATTCAGCAACCTGCACGGGTTAGCCTCCCCCGGCTGATATGGCGAGAGTGCGTGGCTTTACTGATTTATGGTTTAGGGGGGTTTAACGTCCTAAAGCGACTCAGGCTATGAGGACGCTGTAGTGAAGGGCTCCGGTAATTTTTACCACCTGGGAGTCTTTAACATGCACTTACGTTGCACAGTATATGGTCCTCTAGAATTTCGCCTTCATAGAAATTCGACCTCCGCGGCCGAGATCGAATCCACATCTCTCGGGTCTGCAGCCGAGCGCCATAACCACTGAGCCACCAAGGCGGCTATGCTCCAAGAAAGGCTTAGTGGCATCAAAACGGTCGGAGGCTGAGAAGGCAGGGATATGTATGCACACGAAGCTTTTCGAAACAGTTACAGACATGGGTTGCGTGTTACGCGTAAAGGATATAATTTTCACCAGTTCGTTTTTGTAAGTATACAATTTTATACTGTCTTTCAGGGAAGCGGTGTTCTGGATTGGGAAGTGGCCGCGGTCACCTCTCCGGTGCCGAGCTCGCCACCGGATGCAGCCAGTGAGTAATTGCATTCGCAACGTTGCCACGGTCGTTGCCTTGGGGATGAGAAGCATCTGGCTGTGCGTGAATAGACACACTCCTCGGTCGAATTTTTTTAAGTACCCCCCCCCCCCCCCCCCCGCTGATAAATCATAGACATGTCTGAGTCAGGCCGCCTCTCGGCGCCGTCTCCAGACTCATACATTTCCGGACCCGGTTATGGGTAGTCTTTATTATCCGGGACAATATTCAAATGAGTGCCAACTAGGTCGCGACAAAGCGGATCTCCACCATATTCTTTGGAAATGCCCTCCTTCCCCCTGGAGGGAAAGAATATAAAGTCACTTGACCAAGGGGAGGCTCTCCTACTCAGCTCCGATCCGGACATTCAGGTAAAGGCCGTCCGACTAACCAAAGACGCCGCCAGAAGCACGCACCTCCTGGCCGCCATTTAAGCGAGGAGCCTACAGCCCCTTAAATTGTCTTAAATAAGTTTTGCAATCCATAATTCGTGAAGAAAGTCGTTAAAAGATTGTCGTCTTTTGTTTAAGCACTTTCCAGGCGTACTGCAAGAGCGTAAGACAAGAAAACATCCACGTATGACAGTAATATCACCAACACAGTGCTATAAATCGCGACTGTGCTGTACTTTAAACCTATTGCACGCAACGTACAACTCACGTACTACGAGGGCTGGATCGGTTGTAGCCGTTGGGCTAGGAGAACATTTTAGATGGTAACCCTATTTTGATGCATGCGTGTATGGCAGAGGGAGAGAGGGAAAAGAACAGAAGAACGGAAAGGCAGGGAGGTTAACTTGGCGACGCCTAGTATGCTACCCTACACGTGGGAAGGGGAACGGAGGGAGAGAAAGAAAGCTAATAAAGGTAAGGAAGGACATTTCTTACACCTGTCCTTAGCCATAACTATGAGGGTACATAGGGGGGCACGCTGAAGATCAGCCCTTAGTTCTTTAAGCATCCCAATAGCGCCTCACGGATTTCCTCTGAGGTGAAGGATTATTCCAAGACCCCCGAGTCTTGGCTTCTGTAAGCGGACGAGGATTCAAGCTATTGGGCGTCGCTTCCTCGAGCACATGCTCACGCTCAAACAGACGGCAGTCACAAAGTAGGTGCCCAACCTTCACATTGCACCAGCTGTTCTCGCAGGCTAGAGAGTCTATCCATTGCGATTAGGACCGAATAGACATTTATAACCGGAATTTGCTGGCAACACAACAGCGTAGGATGCCTGTGGGAGAGGATAGACAGTATATTCAGTTGAAGTAAGGGGTACTCCCAGAATTCTTACGTATTTGTGGGCGGTAAAAGGAGGGAAGGCAGGGGTACTGCGGGCTCGTATTATGCAGACCGATTACTTGGGGCACGAGCATGTTCAGATTTTGCCTTAGTTGGTATTTTTCATAAGCAAAAAAAAAAGTTTGAGCAGTGGTCTAGCAGATACCCCGCCCACTTCCACACCGATGGGACAGGCAATAAATCCCCACCCCGGACACGAATCTTTTTTCTTCTATCAACTGCTGCTCTCCTTGGATTAACTGTTGCAACCCTACGGTGCTCGCTTCGTAATAGCAGTTCTGCCTTAAGGTATGGTTCGTAGTGCACTAACGGTTATCCTCCCTACATTCAGTCTCAACAAGGACTATTGGTTGCGGCAGCATGGTTTGCCCCCGAAGGGTCAAATTTTCGTCCTAAAGGATGAAAATATGCCGTCGAGTGTAAGGTGCAGGAAATCAACACTGACAGCTTACCTATGTGCACCACTTTTTAGTGAACAGTCAGATGACGCTCACATCGAGACATGCGCTTCCAATACGTTAATTGTCAAATGCTGTCCACGTATACCTGCGTCGTATTTTCTAATTGTAACGAAAACCCATTCGTTTTTATCATCCTAGCTATGCCCGCGCCAGTACAAAGATCTCTCTCATATTGCTTCAATGAACAGTGACCTGCGACAACTGCAGCTACCTTTTTCCCACCAGCTTTCTGCTCTCAGCCGTCCACCATATTTTCTGACGCCCTCTGCTGCTCTTAATTCCCCTCGCTTAGAATCAGCTGCATTGTCGTAAGTGACAATCAGTGATCGGACTGTTGTTGCTGTTGTTCGCCTGATAAAATGGTCTGGCCTTCGCTTTCCATGCAGTGCCCATGTCCATTGCTTTTTCTTTCATCTAGGGCATCATTCACTCGCGTTTGCTCTGGCACAAATTATGATATCTTCTTATCTGTTAGCGTCAGACCTACCATTTTCATTTCCGTACCCCGCTGAGCTCTCGTCAACTTCATTTCCCATCTTTGCATTAACCTTCAACTTTCCGCCCCGTATATGAATAGCGGTAAGACACATTAAAGACGCTCTTAGTACGGGCAACAAATAAAATGATTCTTAAATGAATATTAATAACAACGTCTTATATAAGTGTTGGCTGTTGCATGCCTTCTATGAAAGCGCACCGCCTCTATTGGTTGTAAAACAATTCATCCTGGCAGAGGATGCTGTCCCTTTGGCATAGCCTATTACGTCACGCGGCATCATGCTGCCTTTTTGCTCGAAGATGTGGATATATACTATTTTAGCAAGAAAGAACGTATCCCTTCTATACCTCTTTGGTTGGGAAAATTTGTCGCATGAATTATTTGAAGAAATCAGAGAATCGTTTCCTGGCTAAAAGCAACTGGCGGAAAGGCTCTCGTGCGTCAGCTTCCGGAAATTGCAACCGCCATCGGAGTCCCATGCATTTAACCTCACGGCACCTCAAAGGTGCGATTTGCTATCGGCTCGTGCAGTGCGCGATGAAATTTTGGACTACAAAAGAATACGAACGCCGTGCTTTCGGCAACAGAGACTCCAGAAAGTTACAGCCCTTTTAACCTTCCGGCTTGATCACATAAAAAAGAACAGACGTGAAGCGGAAAGAACTGGAATAGCAAACACAGGAGAGTGGACCGGTTGTGTACGCAGACGAAATAACTTTGTCGGAGGTGCCAAGCACGTGTCCATCGGAAAAGAATGTCACGAAGACGTCGAGGAAGGCGCTTCGGTAGAAGACGTTCATGAATACGACCAAAATGAGAAACAATTTGAAAAGTGGACACAGCGAATAATTATTTTCTTAACGAATCTCTGTGTGCAGTAAGCAACAGTTGCTAAAGATGTGTGCGTCATACAGTGTCCGAATGTTACAGAGAGCACAGTCGAACCAACTTATAGCGGCCGCAGTTATGACGGTCGCTCGTTAGTGAAGAACGAGAGCGATGCTACCGTCAAAATATATATTAGCGCAATGGTACTGCGTCTCACATACAACGAACACCTGTAGCTGCACAGCTCGGTTACCGCGAATAAAGGGGGAGGGGCGCTGTAAACTCGGACCCGCAGCTGAAAACTGCCGCTGCTTGCAGGAGCGGAGAGCGACAAGAGTCTCCTAGCCGCCGTGTCACCGCCTTCAGATGGTAGTAACTCTGTGGCCAAAAAAAAAAACAGTAAAAGCAAATAAGAAACATGAGCCATTCGGAGTGTCGTCAAAACATTTTAGCTAATACGGCATTCAAACCCAAATGTTTTGAAAGGTGATGCATCAAGTTGATGGAAAGGGCTGTAAGCTTCGCGTTAGCGGCTTTCTGTGCACAAGCATGAATGGCAGCGACCGCCAGTTTGCCATCGAAAAGACTCGCTGACGCAGTTCTTTGGAAGGTGCTGTGTTTGCCAAAACTATCCGAGCAGCCACGCAGGCCGCGGGAGCGGGCTCTCAGCCAGCGTCACCGCTGCGGTCCGTGGCGCTGGCAGCTGCTCCCGGGTTGAAGCCCGCCCTCTCGCCCTTCTTTCTTGGATGATAAGAAGTAAGCAGTTATATGTGTGGGCTGCAGTTTTGTGCCTTTGGAGTGCTGCCATAGTGAGCGAGGGCCCAGTATTACGTCACCCAGTTTACTCTCGCAGCCGGGGAGCAGCGGTCAGCGCCGAAGATAGCAGCGCCCTCACTAGGCTGCAAACCTGCGCCAGAAGCCGGCTGCTTGGTTACTTATCACAAAAACGGTACGTTCTCGTACACTACACGCGTGACACAACGTCCAGAAGATACGTGTCGTTCTTTTTTATTATTATTTGACGAGTGTGCTTCTAGGTACAAGTTGAGGCGACATGTTTTCCAAGTGCCTTGTTGTATTCGACCACGATATGGCAAAAAGAAAATAGTAAGGTCCTTCTCATGCTCGAAAATCGTGCAAGGCGTACCCCGTGCTGTCTTTCCTCTCTGCTGGTACCATGCTTTTCTGGCACCGAACGCAACGAGCAAGACCAAGTCACTTGACACGGAGAGTCACCAGCACAAACTGATAGCAATTGACCGAGCATATGCCGCGACGTCAAAGTCCAAAATTATCTGCTCCCCACAGTGGAATAAGGTACCGCGCATGTAACTGACTACGGAAGGCATCATGAGTTGCTTTCCTAAGGCAGAGTTTATTATCCCAGGAACAAGGGAGGAAACCATCAAACTCCCACGTTACCGGAAGCAAGTAGATTTGCGGCAAAGCATCGTGGATCAGCAGCTGGCCTGACCTGAAGTCGCCTGGGATGACTCTGTTCGTGCGGAGGATGAAGCCGACATCGGAAATATCATACACTGACGAAAATTATAGTACGCGATGTATGAGAACTTTCACACTTCCAGGAATCTGATGAGCAGAAGGACCAGGAGGTCGGCCTAACACCTGCTATCCTGAACACTTCCACCGCGATTAGTTATATGGCGCCCCTAAACCGACTTGTTGGTAGCAAGTGTATCGATGAGGAGCATGTGACTGCACTATAGAGCCAGTAAAGTGCCTTGATTGGTTATAGTTTGAACAAGCAGACTCGCATAAAGGACTTACACTATCCGACTTTTCTACAACATGGGAAGTCCACTTAGTATGAACTTCGGATACAACGAGCGCAATCCGCGCCACGTCGGAACTTGGTTAACAAGTAAAATTCCCATGAATGTAATAAATAAATAGTGGGCAAAAACGAAGTCGCTAATATGCTATGTGCACGAGGATGTAGGTGGAGGTGAGGGGAAAATGTGCAAGAGGATAGTTGTAGTGAGAAAATTTCAAATATGTGCATGAGATGACTCACAACATCTCGTACCACAAATATTTCTGTGCCTTACGATTATACGAATTCTTTCCATTGAGCTTGCAACAATTTACGAGGCATCACTCTCCCGAAGGCTGAAATTAGCCACTGAATCCAGTCGAAAAAGGATAAAGAAAAGCACATCGAAATATACCAACTTGATTTCTTGCAGAGCAAACACACGAGTAGATAAGTACATCAAAGGCGAAAAATCCCTGTCACAGCGGTCTGCACCGAGATTACCATCGATAGCAGCCAAAAGCAGCAATGTCAAATAGGTTAAACATTTTAAAGGATAAAACAAGTCGCTGGACGAAAGAAGTAGAGCAGTGGCAGGCAAGCTACTCCACAGCTTAACCGCTTTTGGAAAGAATGCTTCTTTCAATGCACCAGTGTTACATTTGTACTCCTGAATTTCACGTTCGTGGTCCATTCGTGCCGATAAGTAATGAGTTGGAAAGACATAGATATTTCGGAAAATATCGTTAAGTGAATATAATATTTAATCGACACATCATTCGGCGATGTTCCAGTGCTTCTCATTTCAATGTTTCTTTGGCCCGCCAGGGTTGAACGAAACTGTCAGTTCTTGTACTGATTGACAAAGCACATATCGGGCTGCTAATGATTACTTTTTCCAGCTCGATTTTGTAATTTACAGTAGAATTCCATACGGCGCAAGCTTATTCTAATACTGACCTTACATGCGATTTGTACAACACCTCCCGTGTGTTTTGAGGAAACTCTCGCACGTCTCAAAAACCCGAAACGCTGACAACCTTTAGCGACAGTGTAAATAATGTGCCGACTCTAATATTAAAAAGGAACGAAAAACACACCCGGATACTTGTATTCTGTGACGTGCTTATAATCGTGTTGCCTATTTTGTATGTAAACTTCTCTAGAACTTTTTCGAGAATACCTCATGCACGCCTTAATCTTGAGGTTTAATTTCATGTCCACTTTTTGTCTTCAGTCATGTATTTTGCGTAGATCAGTCTGAATTACAGTGAAATCTGCCTCTCAACTTGTTTTTTTATAGAGTAAGCAGTAGTCCGCAAATATTGTTACGCACGCTCTTGTATTTATATTAATATCATTGCTATATATCAGGAAGAGAAGGGGCCTCAACACAGAGCCCTGGGGAACTGCTGATGTAACATCACTGATGATAGATTAAGCTCCATTCACAAGCACGCACGGACAACGAGCACTTAAGTATTCATCACTCCAGGATATTACTTGTCGGAAATATAACAAGCTAGTTTTTGGAGTAAAAGGTAATGGGGCACTACATCGAATGCTCTTTTAGAGTGTAAATAGCTACAGTGAACTGAGGATCGCTCGTCTAATGCCGCAGCCAAATAGTGGGTGAATTCAGTTGTCTAATTCAAGACAAGCCTTTCCTAAAAACGAGCTGAAATGGGCTGCATGATAGGCTAGCATCGAAATGATTCACTACTGATGTTAATTAAATGTGTTCTAAAAGCTTGCAACACGCAGAGGTTAAAGTAATGGGACGTTAACTAGTGACAGCATATGGCGGCGTGATATAAAGACTGATACGACACTTGCTGTCTTCCAATCGGTTGGATGAATTCCGTCATTCAAGGATTTTTCATAAAGCACTTTCAGGTAAAGTAATACTATGTGGGAACTAGACTTCAGTAACATATTGGGTGAGCGTTCTAGTTCAGAAGCATTCCTGTGATCTAGTCCGTTAAGGAGATTTTCGATGCCGTTTTGAGCAAACAGTATGTCGTCCATAGACAGCGCATTATACCTTAGCCTATTAAGCCCCTCAAAACTGTCTTCTGGCTCAGAAAAGATGGAGATCAAAATGCGAGTTAAAGAGCTCGCCTTTCTATGCAGTGTCAATGATTCTGTATCCATCCGCGAGGCCGTGAGTCGAGACATTATCCTTTCTGTTCCGCTTTACAAGTGACGAAAACTTCAGTTCTTATATTTTAGTGCTGCACTTGGCAAATAAGTTGACTTGGCTCGCTTAAAGGCATCGTTCATATCGCCGGTTATCTTGCTCAATTTACTATCAGTCTCTGGCACAGGATTTCTTCAAAATAAGCGGCAGATTTCCTGCGATTTAGCCCCTCTTTGTATGGAGCGTCGTTTCCTATGCGGACAAGCTGCAGGGAGGCCCCCATTCTTTGGATGAAACACTACAGGAGCATTTCATGGATTCTACTGTAGCACTAGATGGACTAGTGGCCTATCAGAAGCGGCACCTGTTCGAGCAGTTACTGATGCCTCGTTGAAATATGAAGATGCTTTTTCTAGTGTCCCACTTCCTGCAGACTTGCTTGTGGCATCTCAGCCTTCTCTAGAAGGGCAGCTGCCTCCAGACACCCAGTTGTCCGCGGGTTGCCCTGCAGCGCAGACGTCTGTGACGTGCGTCAGTGCAAAGAAAGCCGTTTAGTTCCCGAGCAGAGGAGTTGGGCCTCGATTAGTCTCTGTTTCGGAAACGGAATCCGGTCACGTGAGTGGGTCCACCA
Organism: Amblyomma americanum; assembly: GCF_052857255.1. Lineage (NCBI taxonomy): Eukaryota > Metazoa > Arthropoda > Arachnida > Ixodida > Ixodidae > Amblyomma > Amblyomma americanum. The sequence goes on along the minus strand of NC_135503.1, from coordinate 104,936,689 downwards.
TAAAAGAGTCTGAAAACTCACGCTATATTCAGCAGCATGGCAAATGCTCAAAAGCAGACCATGCTCTGAAAAGTTGCCTGCCAAGCGATGCACACCGTCAACATCTGGATCTTCGGAGGAGACGAAGGGCGTCAGTGCTGCCAGGCACAAGCCCCGCTGCAAAGAGAGAAAAGTTGCCTGCCAAGCGATGCACACCGTCAACATCTGGATCTTCGGAGGAGACGAAGGGCGTCAGTGCTGCCAGGCACAAGCCCCGCTGCAAAGAGAGGTTTCGCCCTCTCACTCCTTGCCTGACCTCATGGATGCGTAATTGAAATGCCAGTAGTCCATCATGACGGGCACCTAACAACCGAACTTCGCAACTGTGAATGCCTGTGGACTCCGTATCAGCAAAACCGGGTACAACTGCGTCGCCTTTTTCTGTGTAGTAAGCTTGACGCTAAACGTGAGACCAAGGAAGAGAGTGACGACGCGACAGAAACAGCCCTCCGGCTTTTTCTAGCAGGTTACGATGTTTGCATGTCACAATCTATGGGTCTTTCGCTGGGTTGTCTCCTGTTTCTGAAAAATGCCACACTCTATTTTCACCGTGTGTATCGAGCAGATACGGAGGTGTGGTTCATATGTAGCGATTTTCTGGTGTATGGCGAGTTTCGACGGTTGGTTGAAGTTTAGTTTCTGTGATCAGTGCAAAGAGAGCAGCTTTTTTGAAAACCTTGATGCTCTTCCTCAATCTGAGCGTCATGTTGTTTTTGTGGGGTCCTTTAATCGATGTGTAATCCTAATGGTCGCTCTGGATCTAGCAGAAGTAGCGATAGAAGTTGTACAGCGCTATCTAGCACCAGTGAATTTGCTGTCCTACTAGACACTACAATGGGCTATCTGGGCCGACATCCTCCTTCTATACACGTATCCAAGGAAACTCGCATGGCCGTCTAGGCCGCATCTATGTATCTTCGGCCCCCCTTACCCGACGCATCTCGTGTTGCTTAAAACCCGAGTCTTTCTCTGATCACAGCATGGTTATTGCGTCTATTGGTGAATGAAGCCGTCCTAAGTTCCAACCTGGTTGTGCTCTTTGGAAGCTCAATGCTACACTGAATGGCGATGAGGATTTTAGAGCACGCATAAATTTATCTCTGCAGTGTTCTTTCCCAAGGACACTGTATTTATATAGAGCTTGGGAGCTGGCTTAGCAGGAACTGCGAAGCATAACAATTGAAATTGTTTCGGGAAGGTCCTACTTTAAAAAATCGCAGGAACAATTCCTGAAAACAATTTACAACCGTTGTGATCTTTATTCTGACGCCTCTGCCTTTTTTGTGGAGGAAATCGCTGATGTGAAGTGCCAGCTTGAACAGTTTGACGAGGAACGCTACAGGGCTGCTCGTATTCGGTCTCAGACCAATTTCACCTTGTGCTCTGAGAAGCCGACTTGTCAGGTGCTGCTTTACGAGTGCCGTCATGCGGTTGCTAAGAGAATATCAGCACTTTACTGTGGTAGGGTCTTGGTCACTAGCACTAGTTTAACAATATCGGAACTCAGGAAATACTACGCGTCTCTGTTTTCCGTTTCCTCCAACGCCTCAGAAGCTGAGGATGTGACGCGCTTCGTCTCTCTTGTCAAGCCGCTTTCAGAGATCAAGTTCTCGTCATTACGCGGCCTTTTAACTTTAGCAGAAATAGAGGATGTCATTAATCGGGTGCCACTTCCAAAAACACCTTGGCGCGATGGCCATTCTGTAGAATTTTACAAGGCCCTTAAGCAACTCCTGTGCCCAATGCTACTTAAGATTTTCCCCTTTAATCTCAAAATCGGAGCTCTGCCGCAGACTTACAAATATTCATATTATATTTATACAAACCATCCCTAATAAAAAATAATACAATACGCAGAAGGCTCTAGGCCCATTACGATATCTAATAGAGACTATATGATTTTCCCAAAAGTCTGGGCGAATATTGGATACAGTTTTCAATGTTGTCTGTCAATGGGCCTCATCAGTAATGTGGTCTGAGCTGCCAATCCATCAAAACAAATCTACATACTGCCTGAACAGTACTACAGTTTTGTAGCAACTCAGGAACAAGCCGCAATGCTGCAAATTGATTTTGGGAGGGCCCTTGATCGCGTCTGGCACGATTTTTTCCTCACATTTAGGACACATTAATGATAGTTCAGTCGTTTACGAAGGAATGCTTCTTTGCTACAATAATTCCTCAACGCGCTTAATTGCGAATGATTGTCTTTCACAACGTGTGTCCACATTTCGTCTGTCATAAAGGCGCATGTCCATTAACACCGCATATGTTCGCTGTCTACTTGGAGCCGATATGTGTGAGCAATCTGTAGAGCAGTGCAGTTCGAGGTATCTGTACGCTAAAACGTGAGCTCAAAGTATGAGCTTATGCAGATGATCTGGCGTTGTTCTGCGCAGGCAAACCTTGCCTTGATGAAGTTGATCGCTTAACTGAACTGAAAGGCATATTTTGGGGTTACCAGATGAACTGTTCCAAGAGTTGCGGCCTGTGGTTTGGACTGGGGACCTACAACAGCTGAACATGCTGGTGTTGCGTGGACGTCTGTACCGTGCAAACACCTTGGCGCCCTATTGCTGTTGCGACGCCATCTTTTTGGGTCTATCAGTGCCTGACCAACGGTCGCGGATGGAATTTCATCTAATGGGGCTAGTAAGGCTTTCTCCTGAAAACATTGTTCTCCGAGAGGATTTCTTATCAACTTTCGTACAACGTGACCATTCCCTAGTCAGAATGCATCCAATTCATTTATTACCAAAGGTCGAGCCTTCAGATGCCCATCGGCTTTTTCAGGATTGCTAGTGTTAGGGCGATTTCGCAGGAAAACGCTACTTTCACCGTGCACTAAAGCTTTCTTGAATTAGCGACAGACGGAAGCATTTCCTGGGAAGACTGCTTCAGAAAAAGGGCTTTTTTGTGACGTCAGTGAACTGCCGCCTCTCTGATGTTCCTGAAACAATTGAACGTGGGTTCATCAATTGTATGGACGCAATTGGGCTCTGGGATTTCATGCAACGCAGCATGAAAAGCGAATTTATTTAACTTCTCATACACAACGATATCTCACCGGAGTGAAATATGCTGATGAACATCTTGATATCTTTTTTGTGAATGCATTACAAAGCTTATAGAACACAAGAATGATGGACCGCCTCTGTTAATCGATTGTTTCGACGAAGTCTCATTTCTGCCAAATGGTTGCTCATCTGATGGAAGCGTATAAACAGCCAGACTTTAAGCCGGGGTGACTCTCCCTGTTGGTGGCGTGCTCAGCATTATATCCCGTCTATTGCTCTGCTGCTCTGCCTTTCTTTAGATGTCTTTCGTGCCGTTTCCTAAAAACTTTATAAATAGTTCATGTAAACAGAACGTTAATTCAGTACAATAAATATTATGAGTAAAAGTTGAAAATCCTCAATCATATACGGGTAACGTGTCTGAATAACACCCCAGGGGTCATGGGTTTGATTTCAAACTAATAAATAATAATAATAATAATAATAATAATAATAATAATAATAATAATAATAATAATAATAATAATAATAATAATAATAATAATAATAATAATAATAATAATAATTGGTTTTTTGGGGGAAAGGAAATGGCGCAGTATCTGTCTCATATATCGTTGGACATCTGAACCGCGCCGTCAAGGAAGGGATAAAGGAGGGAGTGAAAGAAGAAAGGAAGAGGTGCCGTAGTGGAGGGCTGCGGAATAATTTCGACCACCTGGGGATCTTTAACGTGCACTGACATCGCACAGCACACGGGCGCCTTAGCGTTTTTCCTCCATAAAAACGCAGCCGCCGCGGTCGGGTTCGAACCCGGGAACTCCGGATCAATAGTCGAGCGCCCTAACCATTGAGCCACCGCGGCGGGTCCAACTAATTACCCCAGATTTCTTTTCAGCGCAATCAAATTACTTTAAATCGTTTCATGTCATAATGATACTGTAGTCATGTAGTGACCACATGTCACAATTTAGCGCGAATTTTAATCACAGCTCAGCTTGTGATGTCAGAACCCTCTCCATCAATCATGAATTAGTCTGACAAGGAGCGCGGTTTCCTCTGAACCGCTCTAACGCTATGGTGTTCATAACAGCGCCCATCAGCAGTCGATGTCTCATGTAAAGCGAGTGGTGTTGACACAGATTTTTTTTTTTTGCTGCTGCGCGGGCTTTAGAAGTTAAGATACACCGCCAATAACTTTTAAATGGCGCTCACGGAGTCCTAATTTTGCCACAAGTTTGAATCAAGCGGCCTAAAAGTTTTAATATATTAACCAATAAAGGCTTCTTTTACCGCCTGACACGCGTCGACACACACAGAAAGCATCATATAGTTATTTCCACTAAGAACAAAAATACCTAACCTAATCACAGAACCAATTCATGACTTCTGTGTTGACTTCTTGACTTGACGTCTTGACTTCTTTAAAGGCCGCAAAGAAAACGACGCGGCTAACTACAGGCCGGTATCTATATTACCCGTGTTTTCAAAGGGCCTAGAAAAAATAATATTGGTGCGCATAGAAAACTTTTTCTCCAGACATAACATATTACGAGAGTACCAACATGGTTTCCGTCGAGGCAAATCAACCGAAACAGCGCTACTAACAATGAAAGAGCTCATCATCAAAAATATTGAATGCAAGACGCTTACGCTTGGTATTTTTATAGATTACAGCAAGGCCTTTGACTTTCTAAACCACAAAATTCTGTTGAAAAAACTTAGTGCTTACGGTGTCCGTGGTGTATCTTTGGTGTTGTTTAACTCTTACTTGAGTGATCCAATGCAATGTGTTAGTATTGGGGGCCATACCTCATCGTTTAAGAGCATTTCATCTGGTGTGCCACAAGGCAGTCTTTTGGGACCATTTCTTTTCAATGTATATGTCAATGACATTGTTCAACCCAATTCAGACGCTTGTTATGTTCTTTACGCTGACGATACCAGCGTGTTTGTTTCTGGTCATGACATACAAGAGGTGATTGCTAAAGCAGAAACTGAGATGACAAAGATAATGAACTGGTCCAATGCCAATGGTCTTAAGATTAACGCAAAAAAATCGAACGCCATAATTTTTAAACCGAGTGGCAAACAGGCTATAATGCACCATCTTTTAACACTCGGTACTGCTACTATTTAAGTTGTCAACCAACATAGGATTTTAGGAGTGACATTCTCGTCTGATATGAAATGGACACACCACATCGATTTCTTGCGCAAATCACTATCATCGGCTGCGGGAGCACTTGCCAGATGCCGACATTATCTCCCGGAAAAAATAAAGGTTCACATTTACCACGCATTATTCACGTCACATTTAAACTATTGCTCGCTTGTTTGGGGAACAACAACGATTAGTAACATTAACGCAATTTTCCTTCTACAGAAAAAAAACTCTTCGTAATATTGCTAATGTATCGTACTACCATCCGACAGAAGAATTGTTTGTGAGGTATAAAATAATAAAAGCAAAACATTATCTAGAATTTCGTTTACTGCACACTTTCTTTTATGCAAATAATGCCCTTCAACCGTTTTTAAAGAACACCGCAAGTTTACGTAAACAAAAAAGCGATGGTCGTACTCGCAGTTGTGACAGATGGTTTGTACCACACCGCCGTACCGATTATCTCTGTCAGTCCCTACAGTACCTACTTCCATTTCTTCTGAACGATAATGAAAAGAAGGATGTATATTTCGAGACCTACAGTAAAAAACAACTGCGACAGTATTTTGTAACCCACTAAACAACCTGTCTTCAATAATCATGCTAACTTTGTATTGTATGTGAATTTCGCTATGTTTTGTGATGTTCAGGAAGAATTGAGGCCGAACGCCGATCACCTGAAATTCTCAATAACAACGATTGTTTTGTTAATAATTGTACTGTATAGTTGTTCGAATGATTGTTTGAAGATATGTACTTACACTGTAATTTAGTTTGTAACCACTGCTGCCTTGTATGGGCCCCCAGGCACCTTTCAAGCTGTCGTAGAACAGCTTTTACGCCTGGGGGCCTTCAACCTCGAGTTGAAATAAATGCATTGATTGATTGATTGATTGATTGATTGATTGATTGATTGATTGATTGATTGATTGATTGATTGATTGATTGATTGATTGATTGATTGATTGATTGATTGATTGATATCAGTTCCATCCTCCAATTCCCATTTCAGCGAATGCTTGAGTTTCATATGACACCTGGCATCTGCGTACACACACCCTGCAGACATACCATTCATGCCGGCATACTCAAAACATGTGCTAAAACGATATTTCAAAGGAAGTAAATGTGACCTGCACGTCAATCAGCCTGCATATACAATTAAGTATACTAGGTCTTTTTATTCTTTTGTGCGTGTTGACTGCCATAAAGTGCTGTTGAGTTCGAATCCCTTAGTGCCTTGGAACAAGCGGTTTTCTTTCAATGGACTTATTCAATTGGTGCGTCATTTAGTAATAGAGTAATTGAGAGACGGAAGACTTGACTGTGCTAGAGCGATTGAGAGAATTACAACAAAACTGAGCTATATGGGAAGCATGCCACCTCGGAGGGCTCTGTATTAATTTCGAGAACCTTTCGTTATCTAACATTCACCTATGCTTTAGTACAGGGGAATTTCTCTGAAATGCAAACAGCGTTACCGGGTTCGAGCCCATGTTCGGCTGCGCAGTCAAACGCTATGCCTACTGAGCATCCTCACCGCGACCGGACAACGCGAATAAGCCTGAAAGACCAACACAGGCGTCGCATAATTGAGGCAAAGGTCACATGGTCTCAGTCCTTGCGTTGAACTGATACTTCTCCTAGCGTGTAAAATTGTCGTCATGTAGAAAGAACTCAAGCTACCTCAGTGTTTATTGCCTCAAAAGGAATCAAGTTAGGCTTACTTAAATGTTTACGTTGACTGTCTTGAAATGTCAATATCCAAGGAAGTTCTGATGATAAAACGAATACTTTACAATAACAACACGAGAGACACTTCTTGAAATTTCGTTTTTCTTGAAAATCATATGGGATACAATGCAAACGTTTCACAAACACCCACGGCGAATGTTCGCGCACCATACAGCCACACACAATGCTGCACATCCTCACCACCACAAAGAATAAAAAACTTATGCTTTATCGCTTTCGACTGCTGGACCTCCAGGATGCCCAAGTGAATATAGACTCCGTTTCGCTTTACCCTGAATGAAACCCGTCAGCTCAGCACCTATGATCATGAGCTGTACAGCCCTAGGCAACCCTTGCGTGTTGCTGGACATATTGCCATTTCACTAACGAAAAGCTCTTCAATTTTTCCTTTCTCTCCATCTTGCCTTCCCGCGTTTCATTCACACTGATGGTATCGTGAATTGCTTCTAATCGCGATGTTCATTATTTAGCTCTCTACGCCGCGGGCCGTCCGGCATCCAGACGGTACCGGTCCCCCTTTGCGTCCAGGTTGGTTGTCTCTCGTTTCCTCTACGGCTCGGAAGCGACGAGCGCACTGTGTCGGCGTGCCCCCAAGATGTCGATGGCTTTCGGCTGCATGTCCTGGTTTTCATCGGGGCCCTGGACACAAAAACAATCACAAACATGAGTGAGCTTTTCGTTTTCTCTATGCAGCAGATGAATCAGGCGAGTGACCTTGCACGAAGGTGCGGCAGGTCCAAAAGCTTTATCGTCTTGCAGTACAACGAACGAACTCTGATTTTTTTGCTTGCACAGAAAGCAGAGCCAAATCTAATTCTTTGGATCGGAAAATGGCCTCAGCCTGCGTTTCCGGCATGTGACGTCAACTTTCGGTTTTTTTTTTACTTTTCCTGCAAACTAAGACTAACTACAAAAAGGCCATTAGTACAAATTATAAATAACTGATCGGGATGCTGTTTCCAGTGATTATGGGTCCATAACAGTCCAGTAAAAAACAGCGACTGATAGGAAACATGAATTCAAATAACCCGCACACTTGACGCTCGCTAGCTGTTTCCTACAGCTGTAAAACATGCAACAATAGTGAGTAGCGTGTTGCCCCAGGTCTTTCTTCAAACCATTTACTCAAAGCGACCACTTTCAAACAGGGCAGGCCCGAGGGAGTCGTTCGTTGAATCACCAGAGCTCCGAAGGATTGTCGCACAAAAACAGCAAGCCTAAGTCTTATACACTCCCGGCGCAAATTTCCAGCACTCACTGCCTTCATCATGTGTATGGAGCACATGAGAATAGACGCCACGATTGGAGGCACACCAGCCAGCAGGAATGCCAGGTTGTAGTTTCCCCTCTGATCGTAGAGGATCCCTGCAAGCGAAATAGTGAAGACATCAAGTTTTTGCAACTTTCCAAAAAACAGAAATATAAAACTTTTTATAAATATTTTTCAAGACAAAACAGACGTTTTGAGAACACTCGAACTCAAACGATGCCACCGTGATGCCGAATAGTTTTGCGCACAGTGCAACTCTCAGCTGCCCTGCGAAAACTAGCAAGGAAATTCTGGAAACCTTGAAATGGAGAAAATGAAAAAACGGAAAGAAAGGCATATTATGTTTCGCAGGAAGGGCGCTTTGTTAGTCTCTGCTCTCGGCTCTTCGACGTAGGCAAAGGCAATTTTTTTATTGCAACAAATTCTCTACGAAGACGCCAGCATTGTGTGGGATGTCCGGGCCGCATGCAGATTTGCTTCCCTACATGTGTTTTCTCAGAAAACGTTTTTTCTGCGCATAGTGAAGGGATTCTATTCTTTTGCGCCTGCTCAGAACTCCGGAGTTCTTCAGTTTATGCGAGCGCAATTCTAGTGATATGGCCTTTTTTTTCTAAGATAATTTTATGCGCAAGTTAATTTTTTTCACTTAATTCTCAACGTTTAGGTAACCTACTTTGACTTCACCAGTGCTGCTCTTTTTCTTTTAAAGCACAATATCCGAACATGAAATGTCAGTATGCATTCACTGACCGGCGACACACAGTGCACGTTTTTGTTAGCCCTTCCTCTCTATGGTTTTTACTGGCTTTTGGTCTATATCATTTTGCAGCTTTAAAAGGTGCGTAAAAGAGTTCTATTTTTTTTTAACTGCAGAAAGCTTTTTAGAAAGCGGTCATTGACTGCATCACTAGGCGAACAATTGCTTTCTTTTTATCTCCGTGCAAAGGAAGGATGTTAGAATTCGGCTTGCTTCCCTTTCGAGGATATCGTAAAAGCTACGAATTTATGAAAGCCTGCCTGTTTCCTGTCAGCGGAAAAGGAGCGCTGTAACGGTCATAGCAGTTCACTATTTTGGCAGGAAAAAACAGGTTACATTCCCCGAAACAGCGCAGCCTGTACTTCCTGCCGACATTCCGTAATAAATACGTGTACGCCGTATCTGATCTAGACTTCCGTTCTCATTTCTTCTTTTTCGTGTGTGATCTGAAACTTTGAACTATGCCGGACTGGAACTGTCCTGTTCCCTTCCTACGAGTTCATTGTCGCCAAGCGCTGTTACAGTTTATACCGCACAGCCTATATAGCGCAGTACATAGCCTCTAAGAAATATTCTTCATGTCTTCTCCTGAATTTTGCATGCGAAATTCGTTTTTAATGCTCAGTTTCAACTTCTCAATATTTTTCCATTTGAAAAATAACCACGTTAACGAATTAGAGCCCAACATTGAGTTCGGGAAGCTATCTTCGTGTTCATAATTCTCTTGCTACAATGCAAGATATCTTAAGATGACCCCTAGCCCCTAACCCTCCTTGTCTTTATTACAATAAAGTTTTTCCACCACCATCTGAAGATCTTGCCCAATAAGCAAGTGAAATGGAATAATGAATTCTGCATCTGTATAATGGCAGACTGCGTTCCAAGCCGCGGAGTAATGGCAACAATGCAACAACAAATGAGGCGGTTTCGCAATAGTGTATGATGAAGTTCTTGTATTTCTAAATTTTTAATTGGAAACGTTTTCGGTCTAAAACACCATCAATCTAAAAGAATTCCCACGCCTAAGATACCTCGGCATTTATTCCGGCCTACACTCCGTAACTGAAAGGAGTATAGACACTTAAGTTTGGTACCATGTTTTCTTCCCTACAATGGTGCGGAAGACACTCATACGCATGAGTCACCATGTGATATTCGCCTCCGACCGCTAACTAATTTATAATTGATTTTTTTTTCTGTCATGCTGCTTCTGTTTCAGTTTCAACACCCGAAAGATGGCTGTGATGTCAAAGAGTGATTTTGTGTCTCGTTAGGCATGGAAAAACGTCCACATAATCGCTGCTTCATCGTTTTAATTTACTGTAGTGCCGAAGCCAGCCTTCCTAAAGAGCCGGAATGACAACGAATGGGGAAGCAGCGATTATATTGCAGTTTGTTCATGTCTCACGTGACCTGTAAGCACACGTTGACGACACAATCTTCATTTTGCTGCAACCGAAACAGAAACAACAGGAGAAATAAATGCGATTATCAGTTATTCAGCGCGGTTTGGCGGATACCAGGAGGTAATCCATGCATAATAATGCCTTACGCATCATTACAAACAAGAAACCACGCGCCCAAAAGTTAGGTGTCTATACTCCTTTAACATTAAATACTTATTCTAGCTATTGCTTCAGTGGCGCGTTGCCTCATTCTCAGATTATTTGTCATAAGGGTTGTTTCGTATGATACCGTGCATGCCAACACCATTTTCAAGCGGGGAACAACCTTTACTTTCCATCAGAACTAAGGTCGGCTCACGTGCGCTGCGCAAAAATGGCTTAGTCTGGAACTTCGCAGGCGTGTCCGGACCCGGGTTTGCACTCACTGTAAGGATTTACCTTGTATCTGCGTTCTGCTAAGATGCCAAAAAGCGTACGTGTATTATGCGAACCCCTATTTTAGGAGGTCCCGTCCACAGTCTCTGACTTTGGGACCTCCTTCTGTAGTCCAGTGTTTTTCTAACCTTGTACCATAAACATGCAATAAACGAACCGTGAACCTATAGCCACGTGCCCATATTGGCCGTGTCTTGTTTGTTAATTATGAGTGCACCGTGTCTGAAGCTCTTCCTCGACAACTGTAAATGTCATGCGAACGACAGCACCGCCATAATTTTCTACGACGTACGACACGTGGCAAGACTAACGGCGCATCAGATCCTAACAGGAGCTATTCATTCCTACAGTCCCAGTAACGGCTTTACAGTGTTTAGAAGATAGCGACGCCATCTAGAGGTGGGCCATGAAAGCTGTCCCAGGTTGTCGTCCTTATCTTCAGAAGCTCCAAACTTTTCTTGCGTATTTGAAGTCTTAATTTCTCTCTCGGGTTTGTACAAGATAACTATGCAGATAACTATGCCAGACATTAGAGCTTTTATAAACAATCACGGAGTTTGTAACTGGAATCTAGTTCACGTTATTAGCCACGGACGTCGTGAAAATCTGCAAACCTCCGAATTTTGGCAGAGTCAGGCCACTGAATTTCAGTGCCTGAACCCTAATGGAAGCTTTACCAATCGCATGGTCAAAAACTCACGCACCCTGACAGACGTACCTCATGAAAGTAACATACACGGGCTTTTCTGGATTTTATGTGATCTTGTGGAAATGTACTGGACCAAAGTAACTATTTTTGGATGCATTCTTTTGAATTTAAAGCCAAACACAATGCCAAAAGTGTTTTTTTTTCAGTTTTGTCCTAAAAAAACAGTAGTTTCAATTCCAGTTGAAATCGTTTTATTTCAGTATGGAGTAGAAACCACTCAATACAGTGGTGTAAACTGATAGCCGTTATACCTGTTGGTTGCATAAAAAAAGTGTGCCGGAAGGTGTTCGACTCTGCGTCAAACAATGACCCTTGCCAGCAGCCGTTTCCTGGGTGCTTACAGATTGCGGCACCTTCTGGAAGCGGGCAATTAACACTCTCTCTCAGATCATTATCCACTAAAAAGCATTTTTTTGTTTCTGTTACTTCCTAACTTATCTCTCGGACGGTTATATCTTTAGATTAATATTAATACATCCGTTTCTCTGATTTTCTTGCCAAGTGGTTCTAGATTTCTCACCAATCTCGAAGCTACAACTTCAACACAGTTTACGTTATTGACCACGGACACGCAATCAGTAAACATCAAAATTTCAGCTAAATTTTGGCTTGTTGCAGGCAGCTCCAGTCAACACTTCTGCCAATAAAAATTATAGATTCATTCATTCTCGAAGACGCGTGTCAGTATGTGGACAAATGAATGAGGTACTCTTCTCTTGTTACCTGAAAGTTTTATTCTGATATTATATTTGAAACTTATTGCGTGCACACCACAACCGACCGACTAATTATAATAATGATCAGATGGATGCTGTAGGCATTTGAAAAGTAAATAAATCTGAGCTCGACATTCGTAACGATAAAACACATTATTTCATGTTCTGCTCCGGGTTTAGCAGCAATACTAAATGTATGGGACATTAGTAATTATCCGCCGTAAATCAGCAGTGGGCTACAAATAGCAAGCTTCACGAGTGCAGCACTTATGTTCAGGAGTTAGCCATATTTCCTGCTGTGAGCCAAGTGTTGCGAATTCGGAAGTTTAAGTTGACAGGCTTCAGAGCATAGATGGTGGAATGGCTTACACGCTAACGGCGTCAAGACAATTCACAGCGCACCCTATTTTACGCTGCCCAACATTCCTGTATACATTGTTCAGCGCTGTTACCTGTGCCCTGACTACCGCTGATCGTGCAAGCACGCCCCTTCGTAATTGTATTTGACACAAACTCACCGGCTGCGGGAGGTCCTGCCGTCAGTGGTATGGAGCAAAACCCCAGGAGAAAGCCGATGGCCTGCGATGCGCCGCGGGTTCCCGTGAGCCTTTGCGCGGCGGGTCCGATGAGCGAAATGAAGCATCCGTCGCACAAGCCCAGCAGGAGGCACACCAACACCAGGGACACGTACGTGTGAGCCGCCGCGATGGACAAGGTTAGCAGGCCCATAGCCATGAATGACACCTGCGGCGCCGGCCGTTTAAAAATTTGGTCAGTACTCTTTGACAGGAACAAGTTGCCCACTGTCTCACGGCCTTCCTCCCTGCCATTTAATTGATTCACAATAATACGGCTGTGCTTCTCCATCGCACTTGCCTCTATCGCCGCGAATCTTTGTTATGGCTTTTTCAGTGTTGATAGTTCTTCGTTTAAGCTGCACGGCCTTATCAATTTAAGATTAAGCTCGGGAGGTTCTACAGTGCTCGAGATTGTTGTTGGCGTTCTGGCAGTCCTATCTCGAAAGTTTGATGTTACCTTTAAAATGAGCGCGGCTGAGAACGGCGGGCATTTTCAGCCCCACGACCCCCTTGTGCATTTGTTGTTGTTGCCGACGCCAAGTGTTTTTTATTTGATGTATGGGCAAAGGTTCCCTAATACACAGCTGGCGGCGGAATCCTTCATTAGATTGCTCTTCTAGTCACCACTACGTGGCAGTATACAAACATGCATTTGTGCCCAGTTGATATAAACTCTTTAATATGGGTGACTCGAAATGTCTTCGTCAACAAGATATTTCCTTTGCTCTATTTTGACCGCAAGATAACATGGAGAAACCGTCCGAACACTCAGATGGCTAAGTAGTGGTCCCTTTGTTCGTGACTTCATGCTTTTCAGAGACAAAGGTCGTGGTAGGCCCACCTTTCTAGTCGTTGTATTGCATGAAAGCCTCCAAAAAAACCTTTTTTCTGTGGCTTCAGCTATTTACTCAACGACGCGTGGTTGTCAAAATAGGAAATATCTTACTAAAAACATTTAAACCATCCAAAATCCGCCAGTGTGGCGCAATGAAAATTCATAAATATACTAAAAACCTATCCCACGATTTTTTTTTTTTTGCTCTCTGGATTTGGTCTTACAATGGCGCAATCTCTGTTGCAAAGTAAAAAGCGTAACCTGGCACTTATCTGTTTATGTCAATGCATTCATTCTTCGCATTATCATTAAGTGAAACAGTGCTCAGATTTTGTCAAAAAAGTAGAAATTTGTAAAGGCAGATTCGCCGCAATGCAAGCATCTCATGACGTTAAATTTCATGTGCAGTTTTCATTTCCCCGGCATTTTGATTCATTCCATTTGTTCGCTTCAAGAAGTACCACTTTCTTTCATTATTCCTATATATATTTTATTGGTGTGTACTGTGTTTCTTTTCTTGTCAATATTTTTGTTAATGAGAACTTACTCTCCCCTCTGTCGTCCCTTTTACAGGGCCGCCTGGAGTAAGAGGAGTAAACAAAAATAATTGAAGTAACGCAGAATGTATATTAAGGACAACAACAATCACACGACATTCAAAGAACAAAGTGAGAATAATTACGCACCAGAAAAAATTACTGTTTTATACAATTAATGAAAAAGCAATAAAAAGTTACCACATTTCTAAGCAGAGATATAGCTAAGGGAATAGAATGGCGCAAGTAAATATGGCCGGCAGCACACAATACACCAGACGGGCGCCAACTGCAACTGATTTATTATCTCGAAAATCGTTTATAACCACAAGAGAGGGCACATAAAAAACAACAAACACAAGAGGCGAAGAGAGGAAGCAAAAGAATGTAGCGGCTGGCGTAATATCTTGACACAGCAAGCGGGCCTAGTCTCGCATACTCTGCCACATAATGGGTATGATTTTAATGTGAAAGCGCTACTTCGCAAGGTCTAACCGGCTCACCAAGTTAGTGTAAAGCTTTACCTTGAGGCCGAGTTTGGTCAAACTATATATGAAATAAATATTCCCGCGCCTAGTATTCGAACCCGCGGCGGAGTGTACAGCTCAACTTTGCCGTCCACTGCACTACAACACAGCGCTATCACCGCAGCCGATCCCGCATAGGGTTAAACTGCAACACACTCTCGCACAGTGCATTGCACGTCGTCATCTTCAACTACTAATGCTACTATCGAAGCAACACAGTTGCCAGACGTGCGGACGACCCAAAGCAAACCCATGAGCCAACCAGCCTAAACACATGCTTTCGCGTGTCTACTCGGTTTAACTACGTTTTAAAACCCTACCCCCTTTTTATAGACAGCAGACGCAGATAATAAAAGTGTGCGATGTGATAGAATGGTTGTATAGAAGTATATGCGTGTGAAATCAGTTTACAGCTGGCTAGTCTATGCGTTTATATTTCAACTTCTACTAATTAGTCACCACAGTGTTAGACTCGATGGCACAGAAGCAGTACGCAATATCAGTTTCTCACATATTTTTAGATTAATTGCTGACCACACACACCTGTTGCAAGACAACTGGGCTGACGCTTGGCAGATCGGCCAGCCTGCCGAAGAGCACACGTCCCAGGCCTGAAGTAATGCCCATGCATGTCACGAGCGTCTCTCCGTTGGCGTCCGGGAACACGTCTTCCACGTGTTGCACCTGGCAAAATTAGGCAGTTGTTTTAAGACATAGTCGCCGTGTTTCTTTCATATGTTTGGCATACATTCTCAAGTACTGTCGAAGCTCGTTATAACGAAATAATGTATATAACTAAGAACCGACAATTCATCTTGGAAGCTCGGTCAACACGAGCTATAACGAAACTACTTCTATGATGAAGTAAAAACCGGGTCCCGTCAAGCTACGACTGCAAACTTTTTTTTCATTTTATTTCAATTCAAGTATGAACTTGCAATGATAGTCATTTCGCCTGTATCTGAATAATGCCGGGCATTCTTTGAGGAAATTTTAAAATAAACAACTTCCTGTCGGTAGGAACGGCTTTACTTAGAGGTTAACCTCGTAAGGAGTTTTTTTAGCTTTATAATCTACTGTTCTTTTTACGAAACAACTAAAACATAACCATTGTCCAGTGTGCTAAAAATGGTCGTGAGGATGTCGAGAGCATCCACAAACTCTGATATTTTCCACTACACCCGTTATCAAAGGGCCTGCCGGAGATTAGGAGTACATGTAATCTTGCCGCCAAAAATGCGCTAAAACTGCAAACTACATGAAAAATATTGTGAACGAATTCTCTTCAAGACACAGCAAAATAGCAGAAGATTCACTAGATAAGCAAGAGTTGTTCGTTGTGAAGGCGTAAATTTAAAGCAAGCTGTCCTTTCCCATTTTCAGAGTATTAAAAAGCACCACACACGGCGCAACCTGCGTCAATGGCCCTAGGTCTTCCCCCTCTCCAATCATTCCGTTTTTCAAGCCTGTTGCCTTTATTCCTGGAGGAAGCAGATAAAGCACAGTACTTCTGTATATGAGTTTTTCCGTTGAGATGAACTAATTTTATCCAGTGTGTTATTTCTAGAAGCATCAGTTCGTCATTTTTAATGGCTCATCCTTTAAGTTGGGCGAAGCATTTTTTTCTGCTATAAATGCGCGATTACCTCTGCCACTTAGAAAAATTGTGAGGGTAAGTAAGAAAATAGGCTCATTTTTAGCCTTTATGAGATGGTCCCCCACACGATGCCATGACATATTTGTGCATAGTTCCTTCATGGTCTTTTCATTGCCCATATATATCCTTTATTTTTGTAAACGCTAGTTAGAAACATGAATTCATGCCTAAGCAAACTCACAAGCAGTGGCCGCGAGCAGGCTACACAGGCATTAAATTGGTAACTGCTGTAAAAGGCAGTAACTTGCACATAGCATTCAGCCGCAGGCCTGGAAGGTGTCTTCTTTCCCTTCACCTTACCTTCCGCCGCTATGCGTTATACATTCTCCGCAAAATTCCTCATACATGCGGCAACATGTTGAGCGTGCGAGTGAAAGCTGCGCCAAAAAAAGGTTACAAAATTCTAGGCGCCTAAATATCAACTTCCAAGTTCACATCAACATGTCAATTGCCGCTTTTAGAATTCATTGCGGCCTATTCGCTCTTTTAGGGTTATCGTAAAATTTCTGTTACAAAACCAAATACCTGTCATGACCAGAATTTTTAACGCCTATCATGCCCTTAAGACATTTCCTGTTGCAACGTCCATTGCCTCATACATGTTATGAAGCATAAGTTAAAAATAAAGCTCTGAAACAGCTTCCGCCCTCATGAAATTATCTAAAGTTCCTTCTTGCTTTATGATCTACACATCACAGCCGGCTTGAAAATTCCTGCACCTGAAGCACACTTTGAGACCGTGTACTTACGAGGTGTACGTACGGGACAAAATAGCCGAACAGGGCAAGCGGGATGGCGATCACCCAGACCACAAACCGCCGGTTTTTCCATATGGACTTGTTCAGAACGTCGCAGCAGCCGCTTGATTCCTGCAGCAATAGTTTCGGTGTAACAGCACACTTGTTGAAAAAGTTGTGTCGCTGCTGGGATATTGTTTCACGAGTTGATTATTTCGCTCGCAAGTACCTTGCAACACATACATAGTGAAATGCCTCGAAACTTAGGGCACTGTATTAAATTCGTTAGGCAGTACTGCAGTAAGAGTTAATTCAAAACAGAGATCTCGTATACATGCAACAACATACCTTATCGTCCTCGTTCAAGTTGTGTATGACAGCAGGGCTCCTGAATGCGACGCCACAGACAGCAACCGTCAGCATCAGGACAGCCATTACCTTCGCAACAAAAGCAATGACAATGTTTTTTTTAATTTCATTTCCCCATTCCATGTGCCTCTACGGCCGAGAAGTTTAGAAGTTTAAATGACCATGATTGCTCTTTTAACTTTGAAGATGATTATCGCATCAGGTAATGAATGAAAGTGAAGTGCTTGTGGGTGTTAATAGTTGCGATTTGAACTCCCTGCCTTAGATCAAAATTAGTAAAGCTGTCATCGTTCAAAGAGCTCGTAAAAATTAACAATATGTGCTCTTCACAGGCTCAAAACTATTGTGCGACACTTCGGCCTTTCGTTACATTTCGGCCGGTGACACAAACACATGAGGTGTTTGAAACATTAGGTAGTCAGTCTTAAGATTGCAATCCCGCGGGTTGGCTCAAACTCCTCGATGAAATAACGGCATAATAATGGGATCAGCAAAAATATTTATGCGGCAGCAATAAAAACTGCTGGGTTTACTCCTTGTCACTAACATCTGGCAGAAAAAAAGGTGCACTAAAATAGTAAAACTGTTACGCCGGAGCAATACAACCAGCAGTTGTTATTTCGAGTCCTGCAATTCATCCGTCATTATGGGTGCATTATCTTTGTGGTTCTCTTTCATTTGCGGATATATTAAATGAATACCTTTGCTGGTCTGCATCGAACTAGAATATTGTAGCAGAAGTTATCGAAACCACAGATAAAGGCAAGATTATGCTTGGTACTGTTGTGCGGCTTTCTGAACCTTGACTCTAGATATCATTAACGCGAACCCGTTTGCTATGTGAGAACTACGGTTCCGGATATTTCATCGTGGTTTTATATGGCACGCTTCTATTTGTTAGGCTACGCTCGTGTTGTTCCCACCGCTGCTGTGCGCAGCACACAAAAACAAGGACGAAATTTTGCGCTGACATGTCTCTCTGTTCTCTAGAGTGATCTCATGTAGCAAGTTCTTTCTCTACACTTCCTGATGAAGCTTTCGGTAATGGTCCCAACTACATAGTCAGAAGTTATATTTTCTTAAGTTGCACCTAAATTAAACCCAGACGGTGAGCCATAAACGCGGATGCGAAGTGTTCGTGGCTTGCATTTCTTCTATCAACCTTGGAATTCAGGCACGTCAAACAAGAGCACGTTAGTTAATCATGTCTGTTGGTTTAAAGCAATAAAACTATTAAAGTGACATCCGAATATTTTGTGTTTCGTTGTTGTTCAAGACAACCAGTTGTGCACACCCTAATGTACACCTAAATGGTAAATTAGGCCAAGATATTTTTTTGGTATTCTTTTGCTAGGTGCAATTGAGACGGACTGCCAAACAAAACGAACAAAAACTTTGTATGACTTTCTATTTAATGTTACATTTACCAACGTTCACCAAGCTGACGGTGAACGTCGGCTGGTGCGCGAAATAAGAGAAATTCTCAACAGCCCCGGGCGCTCCCTTTTCGATTTCAATTGCCATTTGACTGTCTTTACTGCGAATGTGATTGAGAAAGTAATGCCAGAAAAGGCAAATTATGTAATTGGTTTTATTATCGTACAAAAAGTATAGCACACACTCAGCGTCAGAGAAACGAAACTAAATTTTATTTTTATTATGTTATATTTTTACAGTGTGTCATCAACTACAGGCTGGTCCCTAGAACATGTTGAAATAGACTGGTCTCTTTAGGCTACAAAATATGTGACCGCAGCGATAGATGCAAGAGCCCCTATAACTGCACTGACATACTAGGGCCACAAAGCACTGAAATGTCTAGGGCTTCCCCGGAAGAACAGCCATGTGCACGCTTCATTGGTTTTAATGCTGAGGCCTGGTGTTGGAAATAAATATCGCAATACTCTAATCAAAATGTCACTAGCCTCTTGCGCTTACTTCGTTTACTTTTATCAAACAGCTACTCCATGGGCATGTGCTGGCCTACAGGATGAATAATAAATAAACCTAATAACAGCGCATCCATGACCACTACGGACGTGTAGGCCTTGACCTTAAGCACTTCTATGTGTCAAAGAATGCTTTGCGTAACATAAACGCCCTTAATTCGAAGACAAAAAAGCGCAAGTAAACATTCTTTGTTACAAGCACAAAGACCCAAAAAATTATTTACCCTGAAGGTATTTTGTAGACCAATGACGTCTAGCATAGCCGCAAGCGGCAACGGAAGCAGGGAAGTGAACACGGAGCTCCCGGCCGTGGCAATTCCGTTGGCCAGGCCCAGCCTACGGTTGAAGTAATACGCCAGCACAGCTAGAGAGGGCGCGTAAGCCATTGTGGACCCCACACCAAGCAGTCCGCCGTACGTGATGAGCAGGTAGGGCACCTGCGTATAGACATCACCTGCTTGAAAACGAAACAGTCATCGCAGGAGGAGGACATGAAGAAACTTTACGCATTCACGAAAGAGCAGTAGATTAAGAGTAGCGTAATAGACGCCACTGACTCACGGAATCGCATTAGAAGAATTTTGTCCTACGGCGGTTTCGTCCTCGGCGACGGTTTCCAGACAACGCAGTTGAGTTGTTGGACAATTATGTGCCAATTTTAAATAGAAGACTGACCTTTAGCAAGTTCACCAGAAGCTCGCATAACAATATTCAAGCATTCCGATATATATAGTCTGAAAAATACTTTTTTATGAATTTGAGAAATTGCGCGCATCGGATGCTTTCACAATCAATTTAGCTACATGTCGGTTTTCTCCATATTCAAAAACAGTTGTTATGATTGAAATTCATTGCCATTCAAATAGAAAGGTTGGGGCTAGAAGCAACCACAGTGCTTTGAGTGATACCCTCGGAGTGATGTGAGGCACTAATATTTTTACGTTGGACCGCCACTTTTATCAAAGGCGCTGCATCTTTCTCCCTGGCGCCTGCATCAATTATAGGACGCTGACAGTGAGCTACAGGACAGGACGACTGGCTACAGTGGGCATCTTCGTTGTGGTCTCACTGACTATTCCGAGTTCTTCTGCCACTAAAATACCCCCAAGACTGCATCATTCACTTTCAGTTCCATGTGGGTGCAACTTCTGAACTTTAATGACCTCGCAAATAATATTCTGCAGCCGGTCTCATGTAAGGACGTTTAATTCCACGCGGTATGTGTTAGCTACCATTAAATCAGTGTGCGGACTTTCGCCCTCCTTTTCGTTCAATAGATAAATGGTCTTTGTCTGCGGCGTACTAACACTGGCCGACACCCTCTTGTGAATTACAAAACCTTGTTGTGAAAACCACACATCCTGGTCACTCAACCATCTTCGCGAGGTCGTCCTTGAAGAACTACCTTGCCATGCATGTGTCATAATACTCTTGCATGCCAGTTTCTATTATTTATCCCAGTTTAATGAAAGTAATAAAACCGCGCATGCTCCTCTGCCTTTGGGAGCCTTCCAAATTTTCAGAGCTGAGAAGAGCTCCAATCAGTACTGCTCAGACAACGTAAGGACAAAATGTCACTGAAGCGTCATTTTTTATGCTTTTTGCCAGTTGGTTTGTCTAGGTATTTTTTTTTATTTCATCAGGTAACTTCGATATAATTCCGTTCGGCAATAGCGGCATTCTGTGCGCAATCCCTGTTCATGTCTTCACTACTGTCTACCGTCCCGCCTGTGAGAAGATTTTTTTTTTGCAGCATTTCCTGTAAAAGGGGCGGTAGCCATTTGCACGAATTTCATCATCCACACAGGTGCATCACTTCACACAATAAGCATAGTTTTAAGCCTTAACGACGCAAGCTTTTGAGCCTTCACACACCTCACGCAATTCCCGAATCTATGGACACGGGACAACTCGCTATAGCGACCCTAGTTTTGTTACGGCATGTCAGTCGATTGCACGGCGACCTGGGAATGTGTCGTCTCACAGTCGCCTGTCACTCTGCCACAGAAGACGGTTGGCCTAAAGTGAGCTATAACAACCGCCTAAACTGGCAGCAGTTTATCTGTTGTCTTGTTTATTTCCGTAGTTAAGACATCAACTAAGGTGGTCCATCGTGGATGGAAACAGTAATTATTCATCGAGAACACTTAGTTCTTCGTATTTGTTTCACCTGCACGCTACACGGCAGGAAAGGGGCCAGCGATAGGCTTAGTTTTATTTTGGATTCAAATTCACGTCTTCATTTTTTAGAAACTTGGAATTATACTTGAGAACCCGTGCCTTGTCTAGTGTCATAACAAATAATGTGTTTCCTTCGGTGATATGTCATAGATTGCGGCAGAAGAAGAAGCGTGATTCCTTTGACTCCTACCTTGAAAGCCCACGAACTGAGGAGGAGCCCCACGACTCCGATGATGCCACCGCACACCACGATGATCCTCGCGCCGAATTTGTCAGCGAGAAGGCTCGCGACCGGAGACATGGCGAACGTCGTGCCCACGCACAGGGAACCGACCAGCGCTGCGAAGAAAACCGCAGCATAGCAACAACTTTAACACCATGGAGCGGTAGGAAAGCCTTAGTTCGCTGAACGGGATTCGGACAAAAGGCGTCATCCTCATTTGCGCAAATGCTCCCGTCAGCGCGAAACAAGTTCCAGAGTTATGGGTCATCCACAAAGTGCTCCAGAGCAGAAGACATCTGGCGGCGCTGACGACCGACATCGGCTATGACGTGAACTATCGCCTGGCGTCTATATTATCTCACAGCTCACTCATCGACACCATGACCTTTGAAGTCTTTCATTGACGACAGTGAAACAGTTTTTCACACACGTGGGTTTTTCTAATACCTGTCGGCACCGGTTCAGTATTCACGAAATGAGGAAAGGGAAAGCGCGGATTTTGATGGGGAGAGAAGTGAAGCGAAGCGCGCAGATAGTTCGCAAGAAACGCCCTCTCCTGCATTTGTTCGGCAGGCGCCAGAGGTGACGGCCGGAATGCCACCGGATTTACTTCATGCATTGCTAGAAGAAGAAGCGCGCGAGGTTGCCGCGCAGATAACGCCAGGAGAGGCTCCTGCCACGAGCCCTCGCGAGTCCCAAAGCAGACAAAGGATCACAGACTTACTTAGTATGACTCATGAAGGCCGATATCCGCTGCGAAATCGGAAAGCTAAGTCGGACTAATGGTGTAAACAGAGCGGAGTTGTGAACTGGTCAGAATTGTGTAATGCCGCAGCTCATAACATTGCTATATGCGTATGTGTTAAGTTATCGGAGTTAGTAGTTAAACCTTTCTGTCATTAAGTAACACCTTCACAGGAGAGCATGCGGAGCGCATGCAGAACCTGCCCTACTTCCTTTCGTTATCTATATTTTTGTCTGTGCCGTGATCGTGCCAGAAGTGGGAGCTCCTTTGTAACTGTGGTAAATTTATTTCGTCCAGTTTGGACTAGAAAGGAGAGGCTTGGGTGCTGAGTTTCATGTTTATCTGTAAAAGAAGATCAGTGCTGCCCCTGGAGACGCCAGTTATGACAGCGGAGGCATATGGTGTTGTGCAGTGGTGTTGAGTGCAGCGAAAAGTGTTTTGTCGGACGCACTGTGCGAGGCGATTCAGAAAGACAAGGGGAGCTGCAGGGACTCAAATGTTCGGAGAACATTCTTCTGGAGGGTGACCGAGTGTGACATTCCTTGTGTGTGCTACGAGATTCCGCGTTCGACGGCGCGGCGTAGACGGAGACCCAGATGACAGCAGCATCATCAATTACCCAGCCATGCTCTTTGAGTGACGACCAGAACGAAGGGGTTTAAGCCCAACCGGACCCAACCGGACCCGCCGCCGCCGCCGCGGGGAAACAGGCTTTATCCTCCCCAATTGGCGTGGCGGTTCCAGGGGCGGCCCTCCCGAGCACATTCCAGGACAAGGGAACTGTCAGCGATCCAGAGCGCGCCTTACCTTGAGGAGCGAGTGTCAGTTGATGGATGAAGAATGGAGGCCGGTGACCCGCGGGAACTGTCAGCGGGCCAGAGCGCGCCGTACCACAGCCGACGCTATGCGCTACCGCGAAGACAACCTTCTTTCCCTCGGACTCAACACGTGAGGGGAGCGAGACGATAAGTGCGGTGGTATGTGTGTGCGCCCAAGTGAAAGCCCTAGCCCCCCCTCTTTCCCCTCCGGCGTGGGCGTCCTCACCCTAGGGAGTGTGGAGAAGAGGATATAAAAATGGACAAGCAGTACGGAAGAGAACGCTCAGGACGACATCGTTCGCCAAGAGGGCCTTCAGCGCCGAAGCCCGACGGCGTGCAGCTTCTGCCAGCAACCGCTCGAGCCCAACTCCGGAGCCACTCCATCGCCCCCATGAAGTCGTCGGCACGTAAGCTCGGACGCCCCAGCCTCTGAATCTTAATCATGTATAATTATTGAATATATCTGTTTGTTTAAACTGAGCCATACGGTGTCTCTTTGCCTCTCCGTCCCGTGTGGACCTGCGCATTATGGGGGTCATCACACTGGTGTCAGAAGTGGGGTCTCAAAAGCAAATGTCCTCTGAATGCTGTGACATTCATGACTTCAAAATTGTTATCAAAAGGGAATCACGGGACTGATTGTGGGACGTTTACCCCCATTTGAGAGGCTTGAGGCACTGGAGGGCTTGAGAAAAAAAAAATGTCTGTATCTGAGGGAGCTCCCACTCCACAGCCGTTGCTAGGAGCAAGCATGCTGGCATTAGGAAGCGTCATTCCGACGTTTACGGGAGATAAGACAGGGGTTCCAATCTGCGATTTCTTTGCCATGCTAGAAGAGATTGGGAAAATGGGGGGATGGTCTGATGCTCAAATGCTGGGAATGGCGAGGTGTAAGATGGCAGGAGCTGCTCATGATTTTGCATGGCGAGACGAAAAAGTAAAATCCACAAAATCATTTGCGGAATTTAAGAAGCTCGCGTTTGAGCATTTCGACACTGAACCACGTCACGTGCGGGTACAGAGGTTCCGTGACGCCGGACAGATGGTAGGGGAGGACGTGCGAACGTTTGCGTCGCGGCTTCAGCGCTTAGCGCGCGATACGTTAAGCAGGGAGGAGGAAGGAGACCAGCTAAAGAAGAAATACGCGGAGGATATACTTAAAGAGGAAATGACCGCTTTGTTCGTGGCTGGTCTGCAAGACCCCGTGCGCCGGTTCGTGCTCTCGCGCAAGCCGAGCAATTTCGACCAAGCCGTGGAGGCCGCATTGGATGAGGAACGAAATGAGGCGTTAACGACAGCCGCAGCGAGAGTACGCGTCATAGAGAGAGCGGTGCTCAACCCTGAGGTTGCTCTCTTGACAGAGCGGTTAGATCGCTTAGAACAGCTGCTATCTCAGCAGGTAGAATGCCAGGTTGAAGCGCGCGCTCAACAGCGCCCATTCGCTGGAAACCGGAGACCGCCACAAAGCTACAGGCGCGGTATGCGAGATTTTGAAGAAATCGTATGCTTCGCTTGCCAGGGTCGCGGACACATCGCCAGGTTCTGCCAAAACGTGCGCCGTGGGGAGCCACAAAGAGAAGCAGGCGAGACACGCCCTAAGCAAGCCTACAGCGGGGCTCCAGATACCGAGACAAAAAACTAGATAGTCCTCCCCAGCCTGAGGAGCGTGGGGAGGGAGCAGTGGATGATGAGGTGGTGGTAGTTTGTGTGGCCGACGAGGCATGCCCTGTTGTGCGTTGCAAGTTAAATGGTTGTTGCATGGAATTGTTGATAGATACGGGGTCAAAGGTGACATTGCTTAAGGAGAGCAGTTTTAACACGCTTCGAAGGAAGGGGGACCGCGAGGTGTTGGAAGCGTCTGGTGGTATGGCAACCAAATTTGTAGGCATAACGGGGGATCCTCTTGGCATAAGTGGACTCTACCGGTTACACTTCTCTCTCGGCGGAATTGCATTGGAGCACCCCTGCTACGTATGCCCGGACACGGTGTCTCTGCCAAACGGAGTGTCAGGTATATTAGGGCAGGATTTTTTGAGAAAAGGGAAGGTAGTAGTCTCATTCTCTGAGGAAGAGGTTAATGCGGGCGGCTCAAAAGTTTCGTTTTTGAACAGGAGAGGGGCTGAGATTCGCATTACTGATATTGACACCCGTCAAGCAGTGGGATCATTGGAGAAGGTATATTCGCGGGTTGCCGTCAGGCTGGTCGAGGAGGCGGTCGTCCTTCCTTGGTCGGAGCACATTTTGTACGCGTTTGTGCCTTCAGATGTAGAGAGCGGCGCCGTGGGAGTGCTTGAGCCGGTCGACTCTCTCAGCAATGGCCTGAAGGCAGCCGCGTGCCTCGTGACAGTTAATGACGCCCACAGAGTGTCCCTACGGGTGGTTAACTGTAGCCAGCAGCCACTGAGCCTTCCCAAGAACAAAACATTGGCTTTCTTCACCTCTGCGATAGAGAAACGTGAGCCCACCGATACGGTACTCGCAACTGTAGAGCATGCTAGTCCTTCGGCTGCTCCAAAGGTGTCGTTCGATCTTTCTCACGTAAAATCCAGGGAGAGGGAGGCTCTGGCTGGTTTGCTGAACGACTACTCGGAGGTATTCGCCGCGTCCAACCTGGATTTGGGCTGCTGTGGCGTTATAAAGCACAGGATAGAAACCGGCACTTTATCGCCCGTTTACCAGCGTGCGTACAGGATTCCTTACTCCCAACGTGAGGAGATGGAGCGGCAGGTGCAGGACCTGATTGATCGCGGCATTGTCGAACACTCAAAGTCACCCTGGGGAGCACCAGCACTATTGGTGGAAAAGCCAGATGGCTCGTATCGATTGGTAGTGGACTACCGCAAACTAAATGCCGTAACTCGCATCGATCCATACCCCATCCCCAATATACAGGAGACGCTTTCTCAGCTGGGCTCTGCCAGGTACTTCACGGTAGTGGACATGGCGGCGGGATTCTGGCAGATAGCAATGGATCCGGCAGATGCCGAGAAAACGGCATTCAACACGCCCTCAGGGCACTATGAATGGAAAAGAATGCCGATGGGTCTGGCCAACAGCCCTGCTGTCTGGCAGAGAACCGCTGATGTTATCTTGGCAGGTCTTCTGGGGAGGCTGTGCTTCGTGTATATGGATGACATTATCATATACAGTGACAGTTTTGAGAACCATTTGCGCGATATTGAGCAGGTTTTGGTGCGACTAAGAGGAGCGGGTCTCAAGCTGAAGCCCTCTAAGTGCCAATTCCTCAAAAACGAGGTGAAATACCTCGGGCATGTTGTTTCAGCTGACGGCGTGCGACCGGACCCTGAGAAACTAAGGTGTGTCTCAGATTTTCCATCCCCGACTAGCGTCCGCCAGGTCCGGCAGTTTCTCGGCCTGATCGGTTACTACCGAAGGCACATAGAGGAGTTCGCCAAGCTCGCTAAGCCGCTCACCGCCTTAACAGCCAAAAATGTCGCCTTTCGCTGGGATGAAAACGCGGAGAATGCTTTTGGGGCCCTGAAAAGGAAGCTAATGAGTGCACCGCTGTTGCGCCACCCGGATTTTAGTTTGCCCTTCGTTATGGCCACAGATGCGTCAAAGTTCGCAGTTGGTGCCGTGCTATCTCAGGTTATCGAGGGCAAAGAACATCCCGTTGCTTTTGCTAGCCGACAGCTGAGCCCCACAGAGCAAAAGTACGGAGCTACGGAAAGGGAGTGCCTCGCCGTTGTCTGGGCAGTAAAGCACTTCAGATGCTACCTTTACGGCCGCAAATTCAAGCTAGTCACAGACTGCCATCCTCTGAAATGGGTGATGAGTGTCAGGGACCCTAGCTCGCGACTCGCTAGATGGAATCTACACCTGCAGGAATACTGCTTTGAAGTTGAGCACAAGTCAGGAAAGACGCATCTGAATGCTGATGCACTCAGCCGCACAGCTGCCGTGGCAGCTATAGATGAGTTTGTCCCCGTAGTCGACCCCGCCGAATTACGCACAGAGCAGTGCAAAGATCCTGACCTGAAGCGAATAATCGAAAGCTTAGAGGGCGCACCGTCTCACCCCGAACAGCTAGGTTATTTCATTGGCAAAGACGGCACCCTGTGTCGGCGCACGAGGCCAACCAGGAAAGGGAGACCAGAGAAAACCGCTTGGGAGAAAGTCGTCATACCTCGGTCGTGGACAGAAAGGGTTCTTCGCGCGTTTCACGATGCGCCATGCGCCGGTCATTTTGGCGCAGCGAAGACACGCAGGCGTGTGGAGCGTTTGTACTTTTGGAGTGGCATGCGACAGGATGTTAGAGACTACTGTGCGAAGTGTCATTCCTGTCTCGAAAGAAAAACACCCAAGGGACGAAGACCAGCTCCAATTCAGCCGTTCCCTGAGGTTTCGGCTCCCTTCGAGCGGACAGGTATGGACATAATGGGCCCATTGCTCACGACCACTTCCGGAAACAAGTACATTTTAGTATTTGTCGATCACCTTTCAAAATACGCGGAAGCGGTAGCACTCCCAGATCAGAAGGCAGACACGGTTGCAAGAGCATTTGTCGAACAGATCGTGCTCCGACATTGACCCCCGAGGCAACTCTTGACAGATCGGGGAACGAACTTCGTGTCGCAGCTAATGAGGAGAGTTTGCGAGCTGCTTAAGATCGCTAAGAAGCAGACAACACCGTACCATCCGGCTTGCAACGGCGCGGTGGAGCGACTGAACCAACCGTGGCCGGGTTCCTATCGCATTTTGTTTCGCGCGACCAGCGGGACTGGGACTTGTGGCTAACGTATGCAATGTTTGCCTACAATTCCGCAGCACACGAGAGCACGGGCGAATCGCCATTCTTTCTTCTCTACGGCCGAGACCCGGACCAGCCTAGTGAAGTGCCAGAGGGCCCCCGTCGTGTCCCATACGCTTCACTGGACGACTATAAGGTGGAGCTAGAATCGCGCTTGCAAGTGGCGAGGGACATCGCAAAGGAGGCCTTAAAGAAAGCGGCGAAGCGCAGGAAGGAGGTGCACGATCGCAGTGCTAGAGACGCGCCGTTTAATGTGGGGGACAGCGTGTACATTGAAAACTGCCAAAGGCAGATTGGGCTAGCTCGTAAGTTCCAGACGAAGTGGAGAGGACCGTGCGAGGTTGTCGAGAAGCTTTCTCCGGTAAACTTCAGAGTCCGAGACGTGAACCGGCGCTTGATAAGGATACACGCAAATCGCCTCAAGTCGGCACCGGTTCAGTATTCACGAAATGAGGAAAGGGAAAGCGCGGATTTTGATGGGGAGAGAAGTGAAGCGAAGCGCGCAGATAGTTCGCAAGAAACGCCCTCTCCTGCATTTGTTCGGCAGGCGCCAGAGGTGACGGCCGGAATGCCACCGGATTTACTTCATGCATTGCTAGAAGAAGAAGCGCGCGAGGTTGCCGCGCAGATAACGCCAGGAGAGGCTCCTGCCACGAGCCCTCGCGAGTCCCAAAGCAGACAAAGGATCACAGACTTACTTAGTATGACTCATGAAGGCCGATATCCGCTGCGAAATCGGAAAGCTAAGTCGGACTAATGGTGTAAACAGAGCGGAGTTGTGAACTGGTCAGAATTGTGTAATGCCGCAGCTCATAACATTGCTATATGCGTATGTGTTAAGTTATCGGAGTTAGTAGTTAAACCTTTCTGTCATTAAGTAACACCTTCACAGGAGAGCTTGCGGAGCGCATGCAGAACCTGCCCTACTTCCTTTCGTTATCTATATTTTTGTCTGTGCCGTGATCGTGCTAGAAGTGGGAGCTCCTTTGTAACTGTGGTAAATTTATTTCGTCCAGTTTGGACTAGAAAGGAGAGGCTTGGGTGCTGAGTTTCATGTTTATCTTTAAAAGAAGATCAGTGCTGCCCCTGGAGACGCCAGTTATGACAGCGGAGGCATATGGTGTTGTGCAGTGGTGTTGAGTGCAGCGAAAAGTGTTTTGTCGGACGCACTGTGCGAGGCGATTCAGAAAGACAAGGGGAGCTGCAGGGACTCAAATGTTCGGAGAACATTCTTCTGGAGGGTGACCGAGTGTGACATTCCTTGTGTGTGCTACGAGATTCCGCGTTCGACGGCGCGGCGTAGACGGAGACCCAGATGACAGCAGCATCATCAATTACCCAGCCATGCTCTTTGAGTGACGACCAGAACGAAGGGGTTTAAGCCCAACCGGACCCAACCGGACCCGCCGCCGCCGCCGCGGGGAAACAGGCTTTATCCTCCCCAATTGGCGTGGCGGTTCCAGGGGCGGCCCTCCCGAGCACATTCCAGGACAAGGGAACTGTCAGCGATCCAGAGCGCGCCTTACCTTGAGGAGCGAGTGTCAGTTGATGGATGAAGAATGGAGGCCGGTGACCCGCGGGAACTGTCAGCGGGCCAGAGCGCGCCGTACCACAGCCGACGCTATGCGCTACCGCGAAGACAACCTTCTTTCCCTCGGACTCAACACGTGAGGGGAGCGAGACGATAAGTGCGGTGGTATGTGTGTGCGCCCAAGTGAAAGCCCTAGCCCCCCCTCTTTCCCCTCCGGCGTGGGCGTCCTCACCCTAGGGAGTGTGGAGAAGAGGATATAAAAATGGACAAGCAGTACGGAAGAGAACGCTCAGGCCGACATCGTTCGCCAAGAGGGCCTTCAGCGCCGAAGCCCGACGGCGTGCAGCTTCTGCCAGCAACCGCTCGAGCCCAACTCCGGAGCCACTCCATCGCCCCCATGAAGTCGTCGGCACGTAAGCTCGGACGCCCCAGCCTCTGAATCTTAATCATGTATAATTATTGAATATATCTGTTTGTTTAAACTGAGCCATACGGTGTCTCTTTGCCTCTCCGTCCCGTGTGGACCTGCGCATTATGGGGGTCATCACAGTGCACTAACTACACTCAGTTTGGTGTACTGGGATGTCACGAAAATTCTGCGAGCATTTAGACACAGCAGGCAATAGAAACTGCTCTTTTCAAAAAACAATTTTGTAGAACAAAAACTGGTCCAACATGCTTAACATGCACTAAAAATTGCCAACAGAAGCGAAACTTTAAGATATAGAATACACAAAAATGACCTTTGAAGTCTTTCATTAATGACAGTGAAACAGTTTTTCACACACATGGGTTTTGCTAATACCTGTCCTTTCAGCAGCATTTGTCATTCCTCGCATCAAGACATTAACCTTCACGCAGCCACCCAGAGCTGATGGGCGTGGGGAGCGCCGCGATCAGTTTTTTTTATAAAGAGTGCACTAACTACACTCAGTTTGGTGTACTGGGATGTCACGAAATTCTGCGAGCATTTAGACACAGCCGGCAATAGAAGCTACTCTTTTCAAAAAACAATTCTGTAGAAAAAAATCTGGTCCAACATGCTCAATATGCACTAAAAATTGCCAACAGAAGCGGAACTTTAAGATATCGAACACACAAAAATGGCCTCTTAAGCATAGCCGACCGTTCAGGTAAGTGTTTTGCATGACTGTCACCGCCGGCAAAACAGATAAACATTGCGTAAAGCGTTTTGTAAGGAGGGCTTGCGCTGTTTACTTACCATGATAAAAGTCCTCTCTATGCATGGCTGCAAGGTTTAGATATTTGCCATGAACTAGGTAAAACGTTCAGTTGGGCGAGTTGGTATGACTTCATGATGCTAAAACAGCGCAAACTGACGACGGAAATGAAGAAAGGTGGACGCAGGACGAGCGCTGACCAGAGCTCGTCCTGCGCTATCCTTTATTCCAGCGCTCGTCCTGTGTACACATTTCTTCTTGTTCCGTCGTCTGTTTGCGCTGCTTTAAAAGCATGTTGCGATTAACTAATTCTGCTTCCGAAGGGTCCTTTTGGCTCAAGGTAAAAGCATTGCCGTGTTTCTTTAACATTCAAAAGACATTGTTTAAGGTCTGCTTGCAGTTCCAGGTTGTTGTTGTTGCCTCAAATATAGTTCTAGGTACTCAGGAGCACTTTCTCTTTTTCGTCTTTGTCCGCATTTTCCGTCCAACAGCACGTTTGTGCTCTTCACCACGGCACGATGTCTTGCGCATTTTTTATCATACAGCTACGTATGTTTGGCATGACGCGGAAGCCATTCCGCGTATTAGCAATAATGCTTCTGCAGCTTTTCATATAAATACGTGAGAATGAATCAGAACTCCGTGAGATAATTTGTAATTTATGCACTAGTTTTCCCTTTCTTTTTTTTCGAAGACAAGACTCCTCAGTACTGGCCAGAGTTTCTCAATGCCGTCAGTTCCATCCCCTATGTACTACACAAGTTATATTTAGCGTGGACAACTTTACCTCATAACGCTATGATCACATCGGGACAACCGAAAGCGTCTTTGTTATTTAGTGTGCAATGGTAAGGACATACAGGCGCCCACCCACCTTTCCACACACCTACCATTTACGCGTTCTCTAGTGCACAAAACTTAGCCTAATTGTGCACACACATTCCCACTGGTCGTCCTTAACTCCTTACGTCTTTGAAAACTGTATAGGTCCTGTCAGAAAGCGGCAATAGTCATCAATGCATAACTGAGTGCAGCGCTCGAGCGCTCTAGACAGGTGTTCGGATGACTGCACAAGGCCACGCATTTTTCTTCGATGTTTTTTGCCCAAAGAAAAAAAATGCTCACTTTTACCACCGCGCTATCAACGTTGATGAAACTGCAAACACGCGCGACGGATAAAATGACTGAGCACTGGTTAGCAATTCCTTATTTCAACCGAATTTCATTGTGACTAGTCAAACTAGGTGCACGTACAAAAGGTTAAATTTTTTTTCACGTGCAGTGTTTGGTCTATTCCCATTTATGAGTGAGTGTGTGTTTTCATTACCTACGTGGCTTGCTTGACAGTCATCGAAAGAGTTGGCGAGAGATTTCCGCGTAGAAGCCGGCAAATATATGACTCACCTGCGTGAAAAGAAGCTTGCTCCTTGTCAGGTGCCAGGTCGTGTATCACAGGGTAGAGAACTCCGAAGCAGTTTATAATGCCAAACACTGCTCCGTGAACCCAGAAGGAAGCGAGGCATACGAGCCATGCCCAGCCGCCATCCTTGCGTAGCCTCGCAACGTCGCTGGCCATGCCGTCGACGATGGGCTGCTGTTCTTTGCTGGATGGCAGTGATGTCATTGTGTAGCGTCCCGAGTGGGGTTTGCCGAGTGCACTGTATTGGAGACTTCAAGCTGCAACAGCGCAAGATTATCAGAAACACAAACATCAAGATATCCGATTTGTGAATACTTGGATAAACATCATACGGCAATGAGCATCGATCGTTCCTGAAAGCGTCTCAGGGAAAGCATGTTCAGAAATGCATGAACACATGCCTTCTGTGCACACAGGTGTGATCGCCATTTTTTATTCTGGGTGCGAAGCAGGCACAACAAATATGATCTATCGTGAATGCATTTTTTTGTTGGTGTTTATGTTCCGGTATTTTATTAGATAGTTATCATTTTTCGTGGCTGTTTATTTGTGGCGATATCAATTAGTCCTTTTCGATGCTTGTCTTGACGTGTTACTTTTATGCGTTGATTATTGTTGAAAAGATTGTGCACAAGCACTGTGACTGTAAGTTTATTTATTTATTTATTTATTTATTTATTTATTTATTTATTTATTTAAGTACCCTAAGGGCCCGGCTGGGCATTACATAGGGCGGAGGGGGACCGCAAATAACAAAGAACTCAAGGGTTCACTTCATACATAATACAGAGTGAAAAAAAAGATTGAAAAAACAAAATGTTATGAAATTGGGTCGGTCTTATACATCGTGGGCATGGTGCAGTGTGCAATAAACAAAAATAATATGTTCCCGTGCAAGGCAAAACAAAGGTACAAGGCGGCATGTTCAAACAGATGACAATGCTGCGCCTGATTCAAGAAATGTTAGTAATGATGAGCGGAAAGACGATGATTCGTTAATAGCCACAATGCTAGCAGGTAAAGCATTCATTACCCTCAGACAGACGAACCCAAGGGAAGACCCAAGGGCGCAATGTGCGTTCGAAGAACCAGTGCTCAGTGTGTCCTGCAATTCACACCAAGTCTCGCAGCTGGCTGCGTTCTTCATCGACCCGAGAACCGAGTGATCCACCGCTTAGAGTCGCTTAGAGTTCTCATTACACTGCCGTTAAATAATATGTGTGGGGAGGGTGGAAGGGTGGGCACTGATTCAGGCATTATTTTTCTTTATTTATGCCTCCTTGGCAACAATTGCTGCCCTGGTGAAAATAGTTTGACTTCGACACTTATCAGCTAATAATAGTCAACACTACATTTCCGGCATAACAACTTAAGCAAAATTATATGAACGAAAGTGATCGTCCATGTGGTGATAATTTTGTTAAACTTAAATTTCTTTCGTCTCATTTAAATACCCCACGTTAAGTCGCTACTTCTCGTTGAAGTAGGACGCGTAAGATGACGTCACGCTAGTAGCGCCAATAACGCGCCTATGATGACGCGCCGCAAGCCCATGCAGAACTCGTGTACCGGCGCCTACACCTACGAATTTTGGGGCACAACTACAAGCTGTACACGCCTGATAACTTTTGCGCTGAAGCCCATATGGGAGAAAAAAACTGTGTTGACGCTGCGCGACGAACTGCCGCAGCATTGTTCCAGTGAGACAGCTGCATTATATCCGTCCAGGCGACCCGTGATTGTGATCTGTCGTTTGCTTCCCCACCTCCTGATACTTGCGTCACCATTAAAGTTACGATGAAATGAAACCACAAAAATGCGGTCCTTGCATGCGTTGTCATGACTGAGAACATTTGCGCTTAGTATGCTGATTACAGCTACTGAACGGGAGAATTCCGGAGAGCTTGCCATGCTAATAGCGTAACAAATTAAAATTTGCAGAGGCATAAACATTTTGCAGACTTTCTGCAGCATTTCAACAAGCATGAGAAAGCTCTTCCCGAAACCAACATTGGGCTTTCCGTTCCGGACCTGCCTGCTGGTACTTACAGTGTCAGAAAACGCACATGCCGGAACGGGCACTGCTTTTATTAAGAAGGCACTACTTCACTGGCAATCTTGACAAAGCCGATGGGTCTCTGAAGCCTCGACCTGTGACCCTTAACCTATGGCCCTTGACTTTGAAATGAAATCACTTGGACACGGTTTCCCTGGGGAAGGTCATGTGAAACGAAAGTTAAAAAGAAATTGTCTTGGAAGACCATGCAAGCCAATGTCCGGGCACGAGTCAAGCAAATTCGAAGTACAAATTAAAGCAATGTTCACGCAGCAGTCAAGCTAGTTAGAAAGCAAGTGATTTTCACGTCATACCATTTTTAATGGATTTAAATATCTCTCTTTTTTTAACGCATAACGAAAAGATTGACATTTCTTTTCAGCGTCAACATGGTGAACCACCTAGACCGGCAGCGTGTTTTGTTCAGACAATATTATCATGGCCCGACGTGGTTGCCAGGGAAGGAATACATTGAGAGACTAGCTCGCATTCAACGCCGTAGTTTTATCCCCGGCACCTCCGAGGAAGGGGTCATATTTGCGTAAATTTTCATTTCGTTTTCGTCTCCTTTGGCAGACTGGGCGAGCGAATGCTCGCCCAGTCTGCCCACTGCCGCTTCTGTCATACACTGTCGCTTCACATTCATTGTTACCATTATCTCATCTTGCACAGACAGTGAACAAATTCCAAAATAAAATCAAATAATTTTAAAATGACTCAAAGATATTTTGTGCCGGGCTTCCTTTGAATGTGTATTATTTGTATCATTTGTTCCAGGGGCTAGAAAGCATTTTTCTTTGAATGCTTGTTCTCCTTTCTGAAACAAAAAACACAAACTGGACTACACAAGAATCCTGAGTACTTTCAGTGCGTCTACAAACCGCAAGGAGAACCTGCGTAACCTTTGTAATATGTAAAATTCTATCGCATCAAGAGGGAGCTACAGACTTCTGCGTGCTTTTCAGGCTGACGCTTTCTTCTTACTCTCGAAGAGCAGTGTGTAGCCAGTGAGCAGCGCTTCTTTTACTCGCTTTCTGTTTCGTTCTCGATAGCAGGATACCCAATGCACGAACGCTATAGCGTGCATTAGAAGCTAAGCTGAGGTCCACGTTTGAAGAGACTAATCTGAAGCGCTTTTGGAGTGCAGGTGGTGCTGATGTAAAGCAAGAGGTGTATCACGTTCCGAGCGAAGAGCGGGCCATGTCTGGCAGCAGCCTGTGGCCAAAGCATATGGGACGCATCCTATTCACATTCTCTCGTTACTTAAATGCAAAGCGCACTTTGAAATGACACGCCCGTTAGCAACGAGCCCTGACACATAGTCTCTGTTGGGTCGCACTCTGACCGAGTCGCCGAGCACATGAGAGAATGTACGCTGAACGGTAGATCCGCAAACTCCGTCATGACATATCCAGCCCACGCTGGAACCTGTTGTTGGGCCGGACGCGTTGCTCTGTTGCGCACTTCCTGCTATACTGTATCACGAGCCCTGAGCGTTCGCCTGCACCAAAGTCGAAAGCATGCGAGCCCTGGTTAGAGGTGACAAGGATCTGAACGTACCGAGCTAAGGAATCCAGCAAGATGCGAGGATTTTGTCACCTTATAAATTGCGTAGTTTCCGCCGAAGCCCATGCCCCTGGCGACGCAACAATTATTTACGTCCACCGGCGTCATAGCGGCTGCAATGAGCACAGACTAAGACCACGGTGAAAGGCGGGTTGTATATTTCATCTGCGTACTAGCTCTAATGTGCACAGCGCAACCTAAGCCGAGCACACAATAAAGGTGCCCGTGAGCCGACGTGCAAACCTACTCGTTGAACGCAAGAGTTTGGGGAACAATATACTACGACGGTCATTCGCCTCAGAAGGACTCATCCTACACCCACTGCTCTAGGAGTAAACAAGCAGATGTCGCTTCATTTGACGCATGGTAAGCTCCGTCCTGAATACAGCGTAAGAACTGTAATAGACAGATTTCGGCTCGCAAAGCAAACGTTTTCATTGCCTCTGCATGATGAAGAACTGCTTGTTGTGCTGGAGTAGATAGTACAGCTGTGAATACAATAGTACAGATGGATACATTCCACCTGTTGCATTGTACTACTAAACATTTTTGCTCACTGACACGATGCCATTTGAACAATTTTGAAATGCTTAGTCTACTTGATGGTCAAACCTGCTTTGCTCTGACTAGCGGATGCTTGACTTGGTATTCATCTATTGGCACGTCCGATTGATGCAGCCTAGTGGAAACATGTCCAGCTATTTTGGACAAACTTTTATTCAAAAATTGGAAAATTGTCAAATACTTTTACGTTAATATTGAAGGTAATGGTCCATTCTTCTGATATGTAGCAAAATCTTTCTTTTAGAGCGTTTCCATCGGTTCCATCGAACAGTTAAGGCTCTCATAAAAAACCAATGGGGAACGCTTTTTCTGATGATAACAAAACGTTAACAAAAAGGGAATACAAGACTGCCGCCGGGTGATCTGCGCATATATTGAATTTTATTGTGAGATCTCACGTTGTATGAAAAAATTGCAATCATAAATGGTTTCCCATTCAAAAATGCTTTTGCCCAGAATTGCTCGGCATGATATATTCGTTTCAGCATCGCTCCTAAACAGTTGCAGGAGCCCCTGTGAATGAAATGCTAATTCCTCGCATATGTTTTCAACTGCAAATGTTTGCTACCCCATAACAGGAAATAGCTCAATGGAAGGACATTTTATTGCTGATTTCAAACTATTGTTTGCACGTGTCTCCTCGTGTAGATGTTAAGTAGGCGTCGTTTCTTTGAAATGAAAAAGCTCGTGTACACGTATGATTTAAGCAACTTTCTGTATAAAAAATACCAGCAAGTGTGAACGTATTTTGTTCATTTTAATTCTTTTATTCTTCAAGAGGACGTTGGAAGTTGGGATTTCAAGGTTTTGTTAAAACGCACGAAAGATCAGTAGACAAAAGCAACTTTTTTGTAAAAGGTCATGGCATCCAGAAGCGAGAATAAATGCTGTTGTCAATCTGCTAATTTACTAAAATGAAACAGTAAATTGGTTTGGGATCATCTCATTAATTGTATAGAATGATTTCAATTTTATGTGAATCATTTCTTGTTTCAGCTCGGACAAGTACTACTTATCTTGTAGAAGTAATGGCGAAAAAATCATTATTACTAAAATTTCAGGTATTTGAAGCCACTGAGTGTTCAGCAGGGGCGCCCCGCAAGCCACCTCTCTCAGTTACAGAATTCCGCGGCTGGCCAGAAAGCATCGGTCAAGCCAGCACGTCAGCGGCCGAATCCGTAGCGAGAACACCAGGTCTTTCAGCAACACCAGATGGGGTGCCTGTTTTGCGCGTTTGTCAGAAATGGACGGGAAAAAGGCCGCAATGAAGTCCACTCAATGGTATTCTCGACACCATGAATCAGCCTGTCATTAAGAATGCTGCATCGGGGCAGGCGACGCTCTGAAGAGGCCAGCACGCGCTTAACCGTTGCAGGAAGACAATACGTGCATCCAGCGGCGTCAGAGGCAGCGGCATCGACGGCGTTGCGGTTGCGCTTCGATGAATTCGGTAAAACATGCAGCTCCCGTAGAACGGCGTGGCTAACTTTTAAAGTGCGTTAAGTCGCGGCCTACTGCGATCCGTGGCCAACGCGCACAACAAGGAGAAAAACTGACGAGAGGCGGTCGGTGCCACCCAGGGGCGTGAACCGTGGACATCATTGGTGAACAGTGTCTGCGAAGACTGTTTAACTGCGGAGTTGGTAATGAAAGGAATGAAAGTTAGAGGGAGAAAACAGCCTAAGCACTGCTTTGTATGTATATCCTAAAAGCGTCGGTGGGCATGGCCCGAAAGATCTTCATTACCCCTAAAATGAGCATGGCACGTAAGGGCGAAGGACATTTTCGAAAGATATCTGCTCATAACGCCGTCCTCCCTCTGCTACGAACTGAGCTGCTCATGGCAAGGTACCGTATACGAAGCTTACCTTTTACACTCTATCCCCATGTTGAAAGCACAAAAGCGGTCGTACTCGTATTTGGCAAAATTTCGTATTTGTAAAATCGTATTTGGTAAAATCGTATTTGGTAAAATTCTCGGAGCTCTACCGTGTTTCGAGATATTCGCCTCTTAACTCACAACTCAATCGTAGTAGTTACGCATGCAAGGCGGTGGCGTTTAGTGCAGAACTCTTGAGTGACATAGCTTTTCCGTGTACCCTTTTGTCGGCCAAAAATGATGTGTAGCAATATCTGAAGTTCATATCTCTTCGACAACTTTCATCACGTGGAAATAGAGCACGCTATATACGTTCGTCACGCAAGCAGGAACACGACGGCCATCTTTGTGTGGGTGTGAGTGCAGCTATTGTCATTCTTTTGCACGCATAATTGCATGCATCGAGTAGCAAATCTGAAGGCGGATATCCCGCTACACGGGCGTGCCACGAAAATTCTCAAACTTTCTCAAACTTGCAAAGCATCGAACTTTCGAATTGTAATGAGCCCGCAAACTGCAGTGACTCGAATGTTTAAAAGTTAATTGTAGTTATTCTGGAAATTGATGACAACAATCCTCTTCACAATCTGTGTTCACCTGGTCGCTTTATCTCAATACGAAAGCGGAATTTTATAATGCCCATGATTTGCTCCCAAAAGCTCTCAAAGTCTGATTTTAACACCCTTTGCTTGACTTCTCATTTCCTCTATCATTTTGCGCATGCGCCCCCAGAAGGGTGAACTTTTGTGAGGTCGTCGTTGTAGCGTCTTTCTTTTTGGTTTCATCTGGCTTTTTTTTAGCTATAAAAAGCTACAGTTCGGTGCTTTCATATCTGCAGTCATTCGCCTTCAAAACACGTACCGGATATTCATTTGCTGTTCGCCACTTATATCTAACAAAAAAAAAACTCTAACCACTGTTTTTATCAGCGGAAGACGCTTGTATTTTGGTGCAAAATGTAGATGTATTCCTGCTTTTTACGAGTTCATTTTGCCATATCCGCCACCGCGGCGGCTCAGGGATTATGGTACTCGGTTGCTAACCCCAGAGACGCGGATTCTATCCCGGTCGCGACGGTCGCATTTCGATGGATGAGAAATGCTAGAAGGCCGTGTACTGTGCGATGTTAGTGAACGTTAAAGAGCCCCAGGTCGTCGTAATTACCCGGAGCCCTCCACTACGGCAGCCTTCATAGCCCGAGTTTCTTTAAGACGTTAAACCACATAGGCCAAACAGCCAGTCATGTTACTTTCAGTTAACGGATGCGAACAACCTTATGAAAATATAACATTCGCCTGCATTTCACATCCGGTGTTTTTAGGGTGAAAGCTCGAAAGAATTTTGATATATCCGGCCACCTGTAAAATTTGTAGTGGTCCGTCTAAAACACAAAGCAGAAATGTTCGTACCAATAGAATAAACAAACTGGATCATTTCCGTTTGATAAGACACAAATTGCACCGCATCCCATAAAACGTGAAAGGTATACTTGAAAACAAAAATTACCACAACAACTGTACGAACGTTTTTCGGTTGGGATAAGCTAAGGTTTTTTGTGTGAAGTGACGTGTTTTCAGCACGGCTAGTGCCCGTTCCTAAAAGACCAAAATTATATTTACAAAGCGCTTATATTTAGCAACTTTCACACGGCAGTTTTCTGCAACTTCGATTCCTAACTGCATCCACTATTTATCCCCAATAATGAAAAAATAGTTTAGTCCTTAACTTTTCTATCTCACTGAAGAGAAATTTAACTTGGTAAGTAAGTTTCCGAAAGATATGATTATTATTTTGAAACGGAATCTAGCTTAATGTTTCGAATATTACTCTCATATGGGACTCTACCGTTTGCCTGAATAGAATAATAAAGAAAACTTTTCGGTAAGAATTGTCTCGAAAAGCAACCTTCTAAAAGGAATTGTTACGCCGCCTGCAATTCGTAAATAAAGGTCGCAGCCATTCAAATATTGTCACACCGCCGTTACTACGATACCACAAGTTTGAAACTCGAGTATT
This sequence comes from Amblyomma americanum, assembly GCF_052857255.1. Taxonomy (NCBI): domain Eukaryota; kingdom Metazoa; phylum Arthropoda; class Arachnida; order Ixodida; family Ixodidae; genus Amblyomma; species Amblyomma americanum. Next base: position 104,896,282 of record NC_135503.1, on the reverse strand, counting down.
AATAGAACCCAAGCCAAGTTTTTAGTGCTGTATGGTTCCATCGAACAACTCCCTGGACGAGGGAAGACATCCCAATCAAGATACAACCTTGATGAGGCGAGAAACGAACTCCCAATGATAGCCAAAGTTGGCCAACGTAGTTTAGAGCTTCGCCGCAATATCCTGTACACCTATCTCAAACTACCCTCCTTCATTTCCCATTGGCTGTGAACGTATTGACCGAGGCATTGCTCACACCTCCGGTAGAGCGGAAGCTGAATGATGGACACCACTGGAAACTGATCGTAGCAAATTTGAACTCTAGAACATCTTATCTTCTTGCCAAAGGCAGCTTTTCATCTATTTCAGGGGTCATCTGGCATTAAATTCGTTGCTATCGGACAAATAGTATTCATAATGAATAGCCTAATAGCATTTATGAGGCACACATATTGTTCGACAGCTGACACCAATTGTGTTTCAAGTCTCATTTGACCGGCACCCTCAAGTAGTGAGCAGCATTGTCGCCGAAACAGCGCAAAGAGAAACAAGGAAACTAACGGATTAAATAAGACGTCCTTACTCCCAACAATAACTGGCCTGAATTGCAGCGCTACTACACTTTCTTTCAGGTAATGTAGGCTGCTATGTGTATTACGAATAGTAACAGGAGCTTAAGCCTGGCAGTGCTCACGTTTTGGACCGAAATATAGACGTTTGTGGACAACTCAAACTCAAAAGACAGTACACCCTACGCTACAAACGAAAATGATATGGGTCCCAATCCATCCTGGTTCTATGCACAGGGGACCGTAAAATTTTGAGGAATTTTTTCCTATGCAATTGTCGGTGAGGTGCACAAGATCACCCTGGCTTTTCATCCTGCCCCGTGGCAAATAAGTGACGCCGAAAGCAGCAACGCGCCCCTCGCTGCGCCTTCCCCCTCCCTGCAGTCTGGACAACTCGCGCAGCGACGAACGCGTGGGCCGTGCTCATGTCAATCATGTGACCACATGTCGTATTCTTGATGATGTAACGAAATGCCAGGGCAAACTACATGACATTTTCATTGCAGATTATATCAACACGAGGGTTTGAGATTTTTAAAGGAAACAGCTGCACCGAGGACTTCATAATAGAGAAAAAAGCACTGGCACGTATCGCTACAAGTAGGATTGACGAATGGTTCAGAGCCGAATGTAGTCGCTTTGCGAGTGTATATGTTTAAGCAAAACAGGTAGGTTTCAGCAAAATTAGGCACGTTCATTGTCTCCGGAGAGTTTTAAAGCGAAAGATGAGATCAAATCTTGCCGCCACAAAATGTACATACAATATATATATAGAAACGCCACGTTGTAGCAAACCTAAAAAGCACAAGTGTGTCCCGAGTCGTTAAAAAAAGGGTAACATGCATCACCAAGCGCAGGAAGTTTTCTTTAATCTATTTTTGCATATCCGGTTCATGTGGACAGATCTGTAAACGAACATAACGGTCTCGCTGAATGTCGGTCATTTCTCGTTGTTGCAGATAGCGTAGGCGTTTCCAGAAATATTTCATGTAGCATGATGCAAGCTTGGCCGTCGCCACTAGCATGCGGAGTCCCGCGAGGAAAGGAATTACAAAACGCTAAGAAGTGTTTTGTAACCGCGCTGGGGCACAGTGTATTAGTGAACCGCAGAAATTGAGCCAATATTCAATCATGTTACAACTGGCGCGCGTATAGCTCCCGCGGATATTTCCTGACTGTTGCAGACTTGATGGTGCAATTTTCCTTCTAAATTTCACCCCAACGCCACAAAATAAAATTGCCTGTGAAACAAGCTAAAAAAGGCTTTTCAAGTCTTTTTTTTCGCAGATTACGTTTACTCAACTGCAATATTCCCACTATCTCAAATTCTCTGCAAATTTTGCTTCATTTACAAATGCCAAATGATTATACTTCAGTGATATAAGAGTGCGCATCACGTTATTGCGACAAGACATAACTCCGGTCAGATATACCAGGTACATGAATATACCAGAAGGGAACGGCCTTCAATATATATATGCTATGCGCATAGACTTGCGCGACCATTTTTCACTCGTGGTATTTGTGTTTCATTTGGTTTTGTGTCACGCAGTCTCCTTTCTTTGGTATTACGTCCACTAAAAACCTTTCGATACCATCTGCCCCCCCCCCCCCCCCCATGAAATTCATTGGTTGTTAATGAGATGAGGTTTTGGTAGCTTTCACAGCTAATCAGGCCAGCTCTCCCTTTAAGTTTCTGCGTTTCTTTTTACCTCATTACCTGGATACGAACCCATGCGCAAAATTCTGTCCACCAAAATATTTTCGCTTAATTTATCGAGCGAAAGTAAGTGGGCAGTGAAATAATCACTAGCTCAGCATAACAATAGGAATATGTCGTCTTCTTTTACATGCGTCCGGCCGCTGTTTGTAATTGTGACCCTTCGGATAATCTAAGAAAGTAGCTTTATGAATAACTCGAATCATCCGGCTAGGATAGATCTAAGCGCAAATTTTGTAACTTGTGACTGCTACTCAGTTTGTACGCACCACTCAATCTTACCATGTAGGTGGGAAGATATCTGCTAGACCTTTTTTCGCAGCACTAAGACTTTTTAGCGTGTATGCTGTCAGTGTCGTGTGCGATCAAATATCCCAACTGGCTGCATACCTTAGATTTCTTCCACGCTTTGTTTTCAATGCATGAAGGAGCGCATCTTCTCTCAACGTTTTTGAAAGCTAAACTTCATTCTGTCGATGTAGTGTGCTTCAGAGTTTGTTAACAACGCAAAACTTCTTCCAAAATATTGTGGGAACCTTCCAGGGATCATCTTCTTTCACTTCTACATACCGTCATCCCGCGGCTCCGCTTGTGGCACGCGCCTCGGGTCCGCCATTAGAATAAACGCCAGGCACCACAGCCGTCTTGCCGTCTCGGCCTAGCCTTCTTCCACAAACGTCCTGCCGTCTCGGCCTGGCCTTCCTTCACAGTAACTAAATTACACTGTAAGATATTTACAGTGTTGACTACGTTAAGACGTATGGTTGTCAAATAAACTTGTAAGATTTCCAATTAACTGTTTAATTTTGCTATTGTGTGATCAGTAACTGTTTTCCTCAAACCAATTGCAAAGAGATAGATTTCTATTCCTATAAATGTTCTGATTTATCACAAACGCGACCATGTTTAAACGAATGCTTCCTGCAAGAGCGAGCGTGTGAGTTAAGCTGTATTATCGTATTCTCATCGGAACCACCGCAACGTTTTGTTGCGAGACCTGCGGTATTACCTGCGCCTGTGTTTTTCTTATTTGCACCGCTTTGGGCAAGAACCTAAAGCAAAGCGAGTATGCCTGACGAAAAATATTACAGCACATAACGTTCTACTTTCGTATCCCGCTGCAAGAATGGAGTTAATTTGTTGTCCTGTGCCTTCATTAGCTTGAGGACGAGAATATAAGTGTTCTTCATTTTGCTACATAATACGGCGCACCGAACGAATAAAGCATTACTTGACTTCAATATATTAATCCGACATAGTTTAAACATTTCAGGGAAGCTGTTGTAAGTTTCAACCTATTTAGGTTTAAGGTTCTTAGGCTTATTTCGCTTAAAGCGATAATTTATTTTGTGATTTCCAGTAATCGTATCCCATGTAATTCTGTTCTTTGCATTTTAAAATAAAAGCAAAAACCTAATTCCCTCCCCAGGAGTAGCGGTTCAAATTAATCACTGTATACGAGCTACCGAGATTTACAACCGTAGCACCTAAACGTTCATTCAACCGTGTTGTTAAGTTGTTTTCGGCGCCACAGTCTCTTGAGCTAAATACGCGAAGTTTTCTTTATCCACTCCACGAGACACGTGCAGTAAAGGCTTTCACCGGAAGCGGCAAGCGCATTTTAGTGCATATTTTTTCTAGCGCGAAGTTTGTTTGTTTTCTCGGTTGGAGCCGCGGGCTGAGACAGCACTCTCGTCAAACGACGGCGTCCGTAAGCGCAAACCGACGCAGCGCCAGACGGCCCCTTCCAGAGCCCGCTTTTCTTCCTGGCAGTATTCTAGCAGTGCGCTTTTGTTTATTTATACACGTGAAGGAGGAAACGAGAAGCTGTGCCGGGTATTGCATAAGTGTCTCAGAATCCCTTCAGCCATGCGCGTCTTAGTTTCAGGTTTTCAATCCTTTAAATCCCGTAATAAAATTAAACGAAAATACCATATACCCCAAGAAAAATACGTCATCGCGGCAAATACTTGTTTCTTCCGAAAACAATGGTGATTTGAAGATAAATGAGTGAAGAACTGCCCAGTTTTATGAGCATAATTTAAAAACCTTTTGAGCTTGGTCACCTAAGTGCCAAGGGTAAACGCCGTTTTTTTTTTTTCGGAGAACACGACCGAAACACAAAGCACAACAAAGACAGGAATATGGGCAGGTACGAGCGTCACGTTCCTGTCTTCGTTTGACATCGGTCTATAGTGTGCATTTAACACGCAATTACAGCGAATTAGAATGCGCATTTCCATTATCGATAAAATGCCATAATCATATTAATTCTTCCAGGCCTGCATGACTAAAAAAAGTGTGCGATCGTCACATTCTCTTTGTGTTCTCATTGTACCTCATTTATGTGCATTTTGATCGTAATTTCTTTTTGAATGCAATCATTTTTTTCCTTCGACTTAGTGGCTGGATACCCTTTATTTTTTAACCACGTCTGTCTAGTTGACAGGGCAGCTTGAAACTTTATATTTTATAAAAGCCAGCCGCATTTAGCTCACAAAGCTGTTGTATAGATAAATTATCAGCGATTGCGCTTTTTCCTTCCTACGTGGCCGCTCGCGCATTTTTGCTTCGTACACTGCTTTCTTTTTAACTGATGTCGTGCTGCTGCATAGCCGAATATTACGTAGTAAGGGGACTTTGATTACGCGTAGGCAGCTCTCATTTCTGATTTTTTTTTTGTATCGCGGATGAGAAATATACGGTAGCACCATGCTTCCAATCGAGATGTAATGCCAGCAAATATAAACAATATAGCCTTTGTGTCTCTGATGTTCACAGCGAGAAACTGGAACTGCCTCAAATAAATATAAAAATAAGTAACTCCTGATCCTGTCATTCGCGCAAAAAAAAATATGTATAAGCCTGGCATAGCGCTCACAACGCATCGCTCGTTGGTTATAACCCCTTCCCACAGCTGATGTGATTTCAGCCCCTATATTTTCACGCCCATTTTTCTGGTTTATGGTTTATGGGGGTTTAACGTCCCAAAGCGACTCAGGCTACGAGGGACGCCGTAGTGAAGGGCTCCGGAAATTTCGACCAACTGGGGTTATTTAACGTGCACTGACATCGCACAGTACACGGGCCTCTAGAATTTCGCCTCCATCGAAATTCGACCGCCTCGGCCGCGATCGAACCCGCGTCTTTCGGGCCAGCAGCCGAGTGCCATACCCATTTTTCTGCTTTCACGCGCTTTGTTGCGCGAATTCAGCTTTTTTAGGTTCTAACGGAGCTAGAGGCGTACCGAAACAATTCATTGCCCATTCCAGCTCGCATATATTTCGGAGCGAAAACAGCAGGGACCTCACCGGGCGAATAGTCAAGTTCACTCTAGAACTTTCGAACTCTCGTGGAGGTTAGGAGCATCTTAAACCTTCAATTCTACTGCTTTCTGTACCCAGGTGCCTTCTTTGCGCTACATTAGCCGAGTATCGCGTATACTTATTGTATACATGCGCTTTACGCAAGCCAAGACTGAGTGAGCATGGGCGCCATGGAAAGGCGACTTATAAATGGAAATCCACGACGCAACCTCCCAATACTCACGGTTTGCACTAAAACATGCGTTTTAACGCCTCTGCGTAAAAACCCTTGTTCAATGTTGCTTCTTTACTGTCTCGCTTTCCACGCCACTTACCGGATGCGAAGAACGGCAGAATGCAGAAGGAATGGGAAACTAGCACGCGCTTCTCTTCCGGGGTTCACGAATCGTTAAGGAGAGCAACAGTTTACAAAAATGAGCGATATCACTTACAGGCATCGCACACAATGAGCGAATTTTTTTTTTTGTAGTCCCCGTGGCACCCCTTTCTCCACAAAAAAATATTGCTTTTGTTTTCATTGGAGTAAGCACATAACTACTAGACAGAGGCGGGGCTTCAATTCTGTGTCCCTCGAATTCGCCGAGTCTCCTCCAATAATAATAATAATAATAATAATAATAATAATAATAATAATAATAATAATAATAATAATAATAATAATAATAATAATAATAATAACGAATATGCTTATCGCCATGCCATGCGAGATCCGCTTAAGTGCTCTCCAATAGCAGGCACTTCGTATTAACTTTTAAGAGCGCGGCCGTCCTTTGTGGCGGTCTACCCTTATAGCTACAAGCATTTAAAAAAAAAAGCTTTAGCGATAAAATTTAGCGCTTCTATATCAAGCGAAGACATCAGTGTGATCCGTCTGTGTGCACGTGCTAACGCAAATTATGTAAGGTACAGTACTTTCTTAGTTGCAGGTTGCAAACAATGGTACCAATTTGTATGTCCCACCATAATTTATAGTGACAGTCAGACATATTAAAAATCACTACATCCGAGACAGTTCTCCTAGACTTGGAAGCACGTATGTGCCCACCGCGCTCTTTTCGGCGTTCTTTATACAAACTTCGCACTTTGAGTTGCAGCGAAAAGATTCACATTCACTACCCGTAAATAACTACGTGAGGGGTCGTTCTTAACGCGAGTATTATGAAACGTCTGTTCATATTGTTCCCAAGAAATGGCGCTACTTACCGCACACTAGCTCGTCTAACACATCCACACCGTTCACAGGCCTCGTGCGTTGCTCCAAACACCCGTCTGTAGATAGCGCACTCACCGTGTGTTCACTTGGGCAAGTTGTCGAAGGCGCACCGGACTAGACTCCTAAGCCTCGCGACGAAAACGCGAAGAGGAGAAATTTTTCAAGGCGCCGTGCGGGCGACAGCCAAACGCTGTGCCCGCAATTCCCTCGCGGACACAAAACCAAAGGGCCGCGAGGCAGGCACGGGCGGCGGCGGCGGGCGAAACGCCGGTTTCAGGAGGCGCACCATGTGACCGTGGCAGCCGGCCCAGAGCCCTAACCCAGATTGCGTCAACCTCGCTGCCCTCCTCTCTTCGTTCGCTCCGTTCGCCGAACGGCCTCAACCACCGCCGCCGCGAAGTCTTGGACCCCTCCGGGGGCGCAAAATAGCTCACGGCGAGGCCCACTCGAGAGTGTTGCCCAACCGCCCACGCCCGGTTCGAGGTGTGGGAAAGGGCACAGTTCCGCATAGACGGCCACCCCTTCGCATTGCCGACGGCCTCTATGAAAAACCACCGCTGTTCCTAAACACCCAAGTAAGGAGTATTCTACGCAGCCACTAGCGCGTTCCCTAAAAAAAGGGATATTTCTCGCAAGGCTGAGGTGTGTCGAGAGCTGTGAAACACTCGTAGACCATGTAGTGAGATTTTCTTCGACACCGGCGGACTTTCGGATTTATGGACGACTCCTGGAATGAATTTCTCTGGAGAAGAGGGAAAGGAGGGAGTCGAGGTATTCTTCAAACACCACATTTCGTGAACTTTCTTCTGAAAAAAAAAAAAGCTAGCGAATGTCACTTCCGTACGCGCATTTTCTCGTCCGGGAGCCGTAGCTCTCCAGTGCCTATGTCCATCAAGGTACTCGATAGGGGTAACAGTTCTTTCAGCACTACGAAACCTTAGACCCCATGAAGGAACCAGAGCAGGGGCGATGAATGCAGGCCCCAGTGGAACGCACATGAAGCATTCATCTTGGAGGTGTCACGAGCAGGAAGCTGGGATTAGCCTGCGCTTGCACCAGAGCATGGCAACCGTGACCAATATCCTGGAAGGAATACGAATGTCTTCAGCCAAGTGAGCGGCGCTGAAACGACACTGGAGCCAGCGGACCGGGCGCAGAGCCAATGGGAGGCGAGGCAGCACTTCGCTGCAAGCGTTGCGACAGCGGCAGGGTGTTGCCCTGTCGTTAGCGGTGCCGCTTTGTTCTTAATTGCAGAACGCCCATGCCGTGGTGCTGCATGCGTGCTGGCACTCGTGTACACAGTGCACGCCTGTTGTTTGGCGACATCTATACAATGTGCCGTACAACAAGCAACAACTCACTGCAGCCTCCGAGAAACAACTATCTCGGAGGCCACTACACAGACGCCCGTTTTTGAAATCTTCCCATTGATGGCGCTGAAGAAGCAAGCACAAAGAGCGGAGAGTGGTCTTCACAGAATCTTTCGGCGTCATGCACGGTGCCAGAGCGAGCAAATAAAAACGGTCAGTAATTCACGTTCCTTTGCGCAGCACCCAGTCGGCGTCTGCAGAACTACATGCCACGAAAAATGCATGCATGAGTTGACACAATTCAAAGTGTAGTTGGCAATCCTCGGTGTACTCTACAATCATTACCTGGCGATGTAACTGTTCGCCTCTTCTCCCAACTGGCATTTGCACACGGCATTAATTTCTTGGGAGGTGGAAAATAGACCGAGAACTAATATGACTAATGCAAATAGGCTAAAAGGATGCAGCATTAACTCGGAAACCAGAGTTATCAAATTATTTCCGGAATCAAGAAGAGGAAATGGACGTAGATAGAACATGTACGGCAGATGGCAAGTAAGCAGTGGTTCTTCAGAGTAACAGCGTAATTCCTAACGGAAAGAAAACTTACATTAGGAAAGATTAGGAGAGATTAGAAACTTGGGCAGGATAGAGTAGGCAATCTGCAAGGATACGGCGGCCGCAGCCGGCGCAGGACAGAACTAGTTCGTTAGTGACGGGAGGGGTCCTAGCCATGCATTGGAAGTAACCGAACAAACGAGGTTAGATGTAATACAATAGCTTATGAGCACGCAAACAAGCTCCAAGAAAATATTAATTTCAAGGGTGCATGTGATTAGACGAACAAGTGCGTTTCGAACAATATGCAAAGGTGCGCGGCAGTTCAATACCTTGAAGAAGCCCGGCGAAGGGAGCCTATAGGGTAAATAAGACACCAGAGCTATTTCCGTAGAAGAAATATAACACGAAAAATGAAGAATACGTGTGCGTAACAATTACTCCTCTCATTGTTTTGAGACAACTCTTCCGCCCATAAACATGCCTCACGTGCTGCGATGAATACGCTTATAAACAGCCAGTATTGGGGCCAAAAAAAGAAATTTTGTGTTTATCTCTTTACTGCCAAAGAGCTGTAAACAAGCAGCATTTTTTTTAACGCAAACTCGAGCGCGGCATCCAGGTAATATCCCTCACACTTCTATTTTGTGAGCTCGTATGCGTAGTGAGAGTCCGAGTTCCGACAGTCTGAATACAAAGGCAACTTAAGTATGTCGTTGACTAGCTACCACAGTATAGAGAAGAAAATGGCAGGAGCTGTATTTTTCTCTTTTGCAGCCTTTCTAACATATTCGCCTTACCTTGTTTTTGCAAAGAATCAGCGCGTCGACAAAGGACAGAGCAAGTACCAAGGACATGCGTTGTGGATTAGCACTGCCCAGGTCACTGCAGTGTTTTTTTTTTGTGAATAATTGCGTGTTAGCTAGTTCAACTTGCTGTTGTGCCCTACCTTTCACCATGGAAAGAATCCAACTCGACCACTTTTCTATTTTAGTCCGTTTTTATTACATTGTACGGTAACTATGAAAATAAAAATGATAGGTGTAGCATTGGGAGACCGGAAGCGGGCAGAGTGGGTGAGGCAACAAACACGGGTTAATAACATCCTAGTCGAAATACAGGGGAAGAAATGGGCTTGGGCAGGGCATCTAATGCGAAGGCAAGGTAACCGGTGGTCCTTAAGGGTAATGGAGTGGATTCCAAGAGAATGCAAATGTAGCAGGGGGCGGCGGAATGTTAGGTGGCCAGATGAGATTAAGAAGTTTGCGGGAATACGGTGGCCGCAGCTGGTAAAGGACAAGGTTAAGTGGGGAGACAAGGGAGAGGTATTTGCCCTGCAATGGGCGTAGGCAGGCTGTTGTACGGTAACTGTACTCGGTAATTAGATCCCACGCGCATAGGTTTCATACTTATATCATTAAATGTACGCAGCTAGTTCAGGAAGGTAGTCTAAAGTGGCATCTAAACGACTGTCTGTTTTATTCAATTTTAAGTAAGTAATATTTATCGAGAGGTGTTCTTGGCTGCACAGCTCCAGTAATTTTGTTTTTGCGTGCAACCAAGGACATCGCCGGTAATCTGACACTTCACGTTGCAGAACTAGTTTTAAACGCAATGCTTCCCTCAATATAAAGTTAGAGATTACAATACGTGGACTGGCTGCTAAAACATGCTACCGTAGTCCACGCTTTAACATAAAGAAACGTGATCCCATTCTAGAAACGCACTGTTTTGCAACACTAGTCGAGAGTGAACTGTGTTTTAAAGAATGATGCTTTACGACGCAGAAATATTTTCAGGGCTACCAAATAAAAAACGACGGCACCTCCTTTCGCATACATATGTAAGTTTGTTGCCATCACGTACTCTTCGTATTAACTGCTAACCTTAATCAGTGACCGTCATTACAAAGGTGTTCCTGTAATCATTTTGCAAAGTAGCCTTCCTGAATCCCTAACAGTGGAAATATATGCTAATGCATTCTGGTAGTGCACACCGAAGGGACAAAAACATCAGACTGACGGCGAAGCAAGTAATGAGGGTGAAGCACTGAGCTCTGGAAAGAAATTTAGAGGCGTACCACATAGAGGTAAAACCAGACCATTGGAGTTTTGGAAGGAAGCGCGAGTTGATGAAGTCCTTGCTAAGGTAAATGGAAAAAGATGGCTTCGGTTCCATACGTAACCCCTGAATAAGAGAAACGGTTGCCCCTTAGATTGAAAGTGGGTAGTAACGGAAGTTGAACGCAGCCGTGGGCGCCTGGAGATCATGCGGGGTGGTGATCTCTGGAAACTCGTGATAGTCTGGTAGCCGTAGCTGCTGCAAGGCAAAAGCATTTAGAGGTCACTGCGAAATATTTCTGGCGGGGGGGGGGGGGGGACTTCTCCAAGGTGACTACGATCATGACGTCATTGTCTCATCATCAAGTGTGAACTCCTAAAATTTGAAAGCAAGGTCGTCTTCTCACGTCTGGCTTAAGAAAACATTTGTGCTGCAATGCAGTGTAGTTTGCACATACATATACTGGAGCCGGGATCCACAAGCTTTCTCAAAAACAACTGCCGAGTGCTTGAACGACAAGATTGCACATTTCGCCACTGTAGAGGAAGCAGAGTTGAGATCGATCGCCTACGAGCTGGATGGATGTGCGATCAATGTTTAAAATATCTCTCAATCTATGGGGGTCTCTAGTGATTCCAGCACAAGTGGAGAGGGAAATAAAGAGGGAGATAGAGAGAGCGGCTGGTAGCCTCTTTTATATGAAAAAGAGTAATCGATTTTTAATGTCGTTGTTTGTACAGTTTATGACAGAGACGAGAGACAACGATCCTACCGCTCTTCCAGAGATCTCGTTGAGAGGCGTTGTGTAGCCTTGCAGCTGAGTGGTCAGCTCCTAACAGACTCGTGATATGACGACGTGGAGGAGGAGGAGGAGGAGGAGGAGGAGGAGGAGGAGGAGGAGGAGGAGGAGGAAAGGCAGGGAGCTTAACCAGACGAATAGCTGGTTTGCTACCTTGCACGGGAAGAAAGGGGTGAGGGGAGAAAAAGATGAAGGAGAAAAGACAGTTGCAGGAAATTAAAGCCACTATGCGAAGTCAGAGCATTCAGTAAAGTCACAGCCTATCGTGTAGGCCTGGGTTCCCTTTTTCTTCCGGCCTGTGTGTAGTGCTGCGGGCTTTTTATTCTTCTCCATGTAGGCATTTAGAAAGCCACATTAATGATCCTTGCCAAACACTAAGGTGAAAGTTTCCAAACATAGAATAAATGGTCGGACCACCCCTGGCAATAAGAATAAAAACAGTTGCCTGCTTCTGATTCATGCACTCTCTGCATTCCAACGCGGGGGTGTGAAGCCTTTTGTCAATACTGTTGGGGGAGGAGGGTCTGATACTGTTGAGTGGGCAATATCACTCAACAGATGTCTATAAACTCTCATTCACCGCTTGCGATTGGGCATAGCACAGACGAATGACTTTCTATATAGAATTGGGTGTGCAGACAAGGCGGAATGTGCATGTGATCACGAGGATGAGGATGGACCTCATCGGCTACTGGATTGCCCAGAGCATGACAGTTTTAGGACCCGACTGGAGATGGACGTGACTATCCTTGATAAAAGGCCTTTTAGTTTTGAACAGGTATTAGGCCCATGGCCGAAGCATGCTCTACAGAAACGGATGATAATAGCACTGAACCCTTCCTCGGAGAGAATGGCATCCTCAGGATGTACTAGATACTCCTTGTGTAAACTCTGTGATCGTTCGCCTTGGCGCATGTTGTCCCGAGACCTGGAAATCATTTATGTGTTTCGATTACGGATCTGATGTATGTGACATCATTATTGTGCTGCTCTCTGGTGTCCTGGCAATCATTTATATGTGTTTTTATTATGCATCTGATGTGTGTGATATCCTTGTACTTGCCGGTCATTGTTTCTCTTTCATTTCTTGAATTTGTGGTGTTTATATCATTTACTGTCATTAGGATACATCATTGCTTGTAGTATATGCTAATTTTATATTATTAGGTAATATTATTACTTATAGTGATTTTTTTTATATTTTATGATAGCATTTCTGGCGTGTCAATTGTATCACGTGTCTTGTGGATTGTGTGTGTTGTAGCTCTGCTCTGTTGAGGGTCATGTTGCAAGCTCAAGTGATTTTCTTCCATTACATGCAAAGGAGTAGACGGCGCGGCAACTAGGCACCACTATCTCCTTTTATATCCACGTGAATAAAAAGGGGAGCCATGGTACTGCGGACATTTAAACAAAACCAAAAAGAATTTCAAAGCATTATTCTATTCAGTAGAGCTGTACTTCAATAGACAGTCGCCCATGAAAATTTTGAATAAAAAATCAGAGCTTTCTTCTCTAGGAGGCTGTTACCGGTTGTCCACCCCTATTGCAGTTCCGGACAGGCCTTTCCTTTCTTGGTTCCTGTTTTTCTGCTGGTTCATGATTGAAATTTTGACAAGAACATTCGAAACCACATTACATTTAAGGCGAGCTTGGTTTTGTACTAATGATATTTATACTCAATAGCTACTGCTGC